>NC_080447.1:3883475-4194157 GCF_028018845.1 Melospiza georgiana
GAAAAATCTCTGTGGATCAGGACTGGGAGTAGCCCTGGGCTTGGCAGTGCTCCCCAGGGTGCATCCCAACCCCAGGAGACACAGGGACAATCCAGGTGCTGAGTGTCCCATCACATGGAGGAGGTGATGAGATCAAGGTGGAGCAGCGAGGAGTGCCAGGGCAGAGAGGATGCTGGATAATCCATCTGAAATCCTGAGATCCTGAAATTCTGAAATCCTGGCATCCTGAAATACCGAAAAACCTGAAATCCTGAAATCTGAAATTCCACTCCTGCCACAGGATTTCAGGATCTGTTGCCTGGAAATAGCTCCCTGCCTTTTCCTGGGAGATGGTTCTCCATTTTATTTTCCATTTTCTGATTTCCAAGGAAAGCTATAAATAAATATTTCGGCCCCTGTGGGCACTTGGGAGCAGATTCTCAACCGCCAAAACCTGCACAAATCCTCCCGAGGGACCTCCTGAAATGTCCCCAAGGGCTACTGAGGGCTGCCTAATTCCAGCTCCAGGGAGTGACACATAAATGAGGGTGACACCAGGGCTGTGGTGAAGGAGCTCTAATGGAGAAGGAGCTCCCAAATTAACTGGGTGTGAAATGGGATTGAAGTGGTGGCTCATCCTTTCCTGCAGAGATCGGTGTGTGGCAGCAGAGTCTCCCAGGAGATTCCCAGAGTGTCCCAAGATGTACATGAGGGGACAGCAGGTCCTCCCCAGAAGCTCATTCCCAGCTCCTGGGCCCGTTCCTGGTCCCAAACACCCACCTTTCCTGCAGGATGTACCGTGTGGAATGTGCCCATCAAAAGGAGGGTTAAAAACACATTTCAAATTGACCTTTCCCTCTTCCTTCTCCCAGTTTTCCATGCTGGTGACCCTGTGCATGAGCCCAATCCCCACACTGGAAGGTGGCCCTGGGTCTGGGTCGTTTAGAAGACATTTGAGACTTCCCAGTTCTTTGAGGTGGGATAATCCAACCCCCTCATAAGGACGCTTCCCAAAAAAAGTCACAAACACCTTCTTCTGGTACCAAAATACCTCAGGAATTTACCATGAGGAGCCACACACAGACATGGGACAGAGGAGTGTCACTAATTTGGCCATGGCACAGGAGATGCCTTCCTGATATCCTGCACCCCACTCTGGAAACACCAGGAAAGCCCTTCCTGGGTCAGGCACTGCACAGTTTGGAAGGGAAAGCCCAAAAATGCGTTTAGTTTGGCACGAGGATTTTTGCAATCCCAGATCAAGGGTGGTTGTGTCTTCTCCATCCCTTAAGGGGTCTCCATCCCCTGCTAGCAACACCAGTCAAAAATGGGCAGTGCAGGACAATGTTTGACCACACCAGGGCTGGTCACCATCACAGCGCCAGCACCAGGAGATCCTGTCCCTCCTGCAGGCTGAGTTTACACAACCGTTGTCTCTTTCTCAGTCATGGAGGAGACCTTGGAGAAGCTCCTGTGGACGATGCTGGAGTGTCCTGTCTCCTCGCTGAGGGCGTTCACCAGCCTGGAAAGGAGGGTCACCTTGAACTTCTTGAAGTCCTGGCCCATGAAGACGTAGAGGACGGGGTTCATGCAGCTGTTGGAGGCTGCCAGAGCCGTGGTGAGCGGGATGAAGATCTCAAACACGGACCAGGGCACCGCGCCAGGCACCGTCTCCAGCAGGTTCAGCAGGTGGTAGGGGCTCCAGCAGAGGAAGAAGGTGACAATGATGGTGACAATGATCTTGAAGGGCTTCTTGGACTTGGCCAGGCGGTTGCGGCGCAGGTTGAGGACGATGGCGACGTAGCAGAAGGTGATGATGGTGATGGGGAGGATGTAGCCGGCCAGGAACCTGGTGATGTTCACCGTGCGGTGCCTCACCAGAGCCAGCCCTTCGTAGGATTTATTCCTGGAGAGGGAGAAATTGCTGAAACAAATCACAGAGCTCCGGGTCTGCGCCGTGTCCCGGAAGACGAGCGAGGGGCAGCTCATGACGATGCCCAGGGTCCAGATGACCACGCAGACCCCGTAGGCCAGGTTGGTGGAGCGGTGGTTCTGCGACCACACCGGGAACACCACGGACACGTAGCGGTCGAAGCTGATGGTGGTGAGCAGCAGGACGCTGGTGTACATGTTGAGGATGAGGAGGAAGGAGTTGAGCTTGCACATGACCGTGCCGAAGATCCAGTGGTAGCTCATGGCCGTGTAGGCGATGTTGATGGGCAGGAAGATGTTGAAGAGGAAGTCGGCCACGGCCAGATTCAGGAACCAGACAGCGTTCACCGACTTCTTCATCTTGAGGGTGATGATGGCGATGACGAGGCCGTTGCCCAGGATGCCCAGCATGCAGGACACGCTGTAGATGATGACGGACAGGATCCTGGTGATGTCCTTGGGGTCATGGGCCGGGTCTGCCCACACGCTGCCCGTGTCCTCGTAGGTGTAGTCGGGGTAGTCGCTGTAGTTATTGTTGAGGCCGTCCAGGTAATCGGACAGGTTGGGAAGCGCCATCGTCCCTGGGAATGGCAGCTGATCCGTGTGATCCTGGGGAGATGGGATGCTGGGATCTGCAGCCAGGGATCTGCCCCTGATGGGCAAACACTCGGTGTTAATCACAGTGAGCAGAGCAGGAGGGACAGTGGACCCCGACACATGTGGGAATTGGGGACAGGGAGAGAAGGGGCAAATGCAGGAATGGGGGATCCCATGGAACCCCACTGGTCCCGAACAAGATGCTCCCGCAGCTCCTCCCTGATTCCCACCCCCATCCGTGAGACATCAGGACGTGATTCAGCCCCTCAGCTCCACCAGGATGTGGCTGCAGCCTCATCCTGCAGAAAACGTTGATTGCCCGCCTACTTCCAGCGGGAAAACCGGGATAATGCTCATTAACAGCTCATCAACAGCTCTGACTTTCCAATCTGCAACATATTATGGCTCCTCTATTTTTTTTTTTTTTTTTAATGGACTGAAAACCCGAAGGGAAGCTCCCCACACACCCCAGTGACACCAGGCACCCTCTCACCTCTCTCCTCTCTGTTGGGATGGGGACAGGTGGCACTTCAGTGTCCCAGGGCACAGCGGCAGCTCCCTCCACACCGGCCTAAGGCATGAGCTGTAAGATGAAAGCCAGGATCAAAGAAAGGCCACTCACCCCCGGATGTGGGGTTAAGGGAGGAAACCCAATCAGGGTGTGGCAATAATTAACCCTGTGCAGCCTCCCTCGGGGGACTGTGCTGGCCAAGGATGCTCAGGTGCACACAAAGAACCAGTTAACCACGAGTTACTAATAATTAAATAATATATAAATATATAAATAATAGAAATGTATAAATAATAAATTAAATAATAATTAATTCAAGGTATAAATGAGGAGGACATTGTCTATCTTATATCCTGCATTCTCACAGGGTTGTTTTCCCAATTCAATTGATGCCCTGTATGTTTAAATATGTTAATTGTGGTAAACCAGCAGCATCATTTGCCATTGTCAGACTCCAGGCTCCAGAGCTTGGATTTGAGGGGGTTCAACCTCTCCCCTGTGAGAATACAGGATATAAAACCTCCTACCTGGGTCAGGGGGGTTTAAACCAAAACACCCAAAGGCTGACAAGAAGCCCAGAGCATCCCACCCGGATGTGTCCTCGCAGGAGGGACATGGGGACGCCCAAGGACCCTCCCTGTTCCCGAGGAATTTCACCCCAAAGGTCCCCGAGCCTCACCCTCCCACCAGCCTTGCTTTGAAATTCCCATGGTGTTTGTGCTGGAGTCTATTGTTCCTCCCTGGGCTTTTCCTGCTGTTCCTTCCTGCCATTGCTGCTGCGGAGTCCCCAGCCAGGGGTGAAATCCCACCCTGTCACCTCCCCCTGGCCCAGCTCCTGGGCACGATAAGCAGCCAGAATAAATGGGATTTGAGTGCAAAGTCTGGGAATGGGCTGGAGCTGGGGAGAGGCCTCGTCCCAGGAAAAGCTCGATGGCCACAGAGATGAATTGAAGTCGATGATCCGGTGGAAGGAACAGAATCAGCAGAACTGACTCTCCCAGAGATGTTAATGGTGATTGATGAGGGCTGCTTTATGGAACAGGGATTTCAGGCCATCCCCTTCCCAGAGGCTGAGCTCCAGAAAGGTGGGGGAGACCAGAACCCCACGTCCATCCCACCCCACCCCATTGCCTCATATCCCATCCCGCTTCATTGCCTCCCATTGCACCACACCCCATTGCATCATATCCCAATCCCATCCCCATCTCCCATCATCTAAATAACCCCAAAGCTCCCTGGACATGCCCCACAGCCCCCTTTTCACCTTTTCCACTGTGGTGTCATCCACGGGGCAAGTGAGACACTCCCACCCCTCACTGTTACCCCACATTCAGCCCCTGCTCCAGAGGGGCAGAGGAAATTCCCACTCCTCTTCCCACTGTGTCCACTCCCACGTTTTTAATGTAAAATCCTCCCTTTAGTTTTAATTGCTGGCCCTGATGATTTTCAGCTCATTCCAAAGCTGATTTTATTGGATTATTTACCTGAATTCTCCGTTAATTTTGCCCTGGCAGGCTGGGCAGGGATTGGTCTCTGCTCCCAGCTGGGAGGGGGATGGCAGAGAGCAATGGGAACACCAGGACTCTGCTTCCCCGTGGGATTTGGCAGAGGATGGGTTTGTTTCCAGGGCTCGTGAGGAGCAATCCCAAACTCCACAGCAGCAGCAGGACAATCCCACCATGAACATTCCAGATGGGCACCAGGAGCCCAGACCTGCTGGAAAAATCACCCAGCAAACTCCCACCTGCCTCTCCAAAACCCTCCCAAAAATGGAGAATATCAGGGGCAGCTGCCTGAAACCTCCTCATTTCTCACAGCAAAAAAACCTCAGAAGTCTGGGAGGAAATAAAAAAAAAAAAAAAAAAAAGCCGCAGAACACTAAGAGTGTTTCATCGCTCCTCTCCGGGCTGAAAATTCACTGCTCAAGCCAAAACCACTGCTCTCCCTTCAATCTATTCATCCTTGTCCTCCTACCTCAACAAAAAGGAGCAGAGGGTTTACCCAAAATAGCCTTTTCTCCGTCATCCCCGCAGCTGTGTTTGCCTTGGTACCCAAGGAAGGCCGGGTGGGATTCCCGACGGGGCGGCTCGAGCACCGGCAGCATCCCGGCGCATACCGGGGGAGGATGAGGTCAGGGATGTTGTTCTTGGGAAAGCAACAGGAAACCGAGAGAACAGCAGAAAATGTTCAAATCCAGCTTTTTCTGGGCGAAAAAAAAAAATAAATCTCTGCCCCGGCCAAGGCAGGCGGGCGGGGGACGGATGCGAGCGGGGAAAGGCGGCGGGATGGGAGGCGCGGAGGGCAGGGGATGCTCGGGCAGCGCATCCCGGCGGGCAGGGCGGTGCCGCATCCCCGCTCCAGGGTTTATGGGGATGGGCAGGCTGCCAGCACCGCCTGCTGCCCGCCGGGCCCGGCTTTTAGCGGGGCAGGTTGAGGAGAGCTGATAGAACCTAATCGAATCAAATCAAATCAAATTAAATCCAATCAAACCAGCGGAGCAGCTTTTTGAGTACATCAGGTCCTGCCTGAGCTGTCAAAGCGCATCACGCTCTGATGGATATCATGAAATGAATCCGGGCTGGGACCTGCCAGGCTCTGCAGCTCTGGGGGAACTGGAGGAGCCCTTGGGTGGGTGTTTGTCCCCTCTAGAAAATTCTTATCCCCGGAACAGGACGAACAAATCCGCCGGGATCAGCCGGGTCCGTGCCCGCCCTGCCGCCGCCTCCTCCCCGGCAGCTGCTCCGCCTTTGCCTTTCCTTCCTTGGAGCGCTTCCCTCTCCTCTTGCCACTGAGGTTTCCGAGCTCCCAGCGCACCCCAAACCCCAAACCCACTTCCTGCGGGCGTGGGAGGCGCGGGCAGCCCCGGCACAGCCCCGGCACAGGGGAGTTGCCGGCAGATGCTCGGAGCTCGGCTGTGGGAAGGGCTGGGGGCAAAACGGGATCTCCACAACCCCCTGGAGCTGCTGGCACCGGCCCCCACCGAGCCCTGAGACAGTTCTGGGTGTCCCTGAGGGACAGGGATGTCACTGAGGGGCAGGGATATCATCCCTGGAGGGCTGGGATGTCCCTGGGGACATGTGGCAGGTGCTGGTCCCAATTCCATGGGGGTTCACAGCTCTGGCTGGATCCCAGCATCCCTGAGAATTCCATGGCATCCCACGGCCCAGGAAAAGTGGATGGAAACCCCATTCCAAGCTGGCACCCGAGGCCACCCCATCAATCCCCACGTGTTTCCAGCCCAGGGTTACACAGGAGGGACATCCCTGCGGGGATCCAGCTCTCAGGAGTCTTAGGGAGAAGGCACCAAATGGCAAAGCAGCTCTGGGTACCCAGCTCCAATTCCCCTTTATTTTAGCAGGTGATTGCTGCCAAAATTGGCAACAGATGCCCCAGGGATGAGGCTGCCCAGCATCCCCCTCCCCACCGGGATATACCCGGCATGAAGCCCCCATTCCTGGGTGTTAATCCACCACCAGCCCATCAAAAGGGAGTTTGCAACTCCAAACCCTGAGCTCCAGCCTGCCCAAAAGCTGCTCCTGGCTGATTCCAGCCCTGCCACCACCCCTGACCCGTCTGTCCCGCTCCAGCAGGCTGGGAAGGGCACAGGGACGTGGGATGCCACGGGAGCAGCAGCAGCAGGCTGAGGATCCAGGCTGGAAATTCTCCCAAACCTCCCCCAGCACCTGGAGACTCTCAGAGCAAATGGAGGAGGCACAGCTAAGGGGGAAACTGAGGCACAGAGGGCAGTGGGAAGCGTAACCCCTACCTGCATCCGCTCAGACACATCCCAGCTCTCCATCCTGGATCCAGGACCCCCCTGTGCAGCAGCCTCGGGCATCCCCAGGCTGTCCCTGCATCCCTGAGGCTGCACCACGCCCGTGTGACCGGCGCAGGGAAAAGGGAATGGCTGGAAAAGGCAGCCTTAAAAAAGCTGCTGTGCCCAGGGTGGGACAGAAAAACATGAGTCAGTGTTTATCTGGGCACAGGCAGCCAGGCTGAGCAGCACAGGATGGGATGGATCCCACAGATCCTCCTGGCCACAGTGTGGGGTCACCCCCATGGGATAAGCGCCCCAATCCTGCCAGAAAAAGGGGTTTAACCTCAAAATTTGGGTCAGGAAAGCCCCTCCCAGGGTGAAAGTCTGGCAGAGGAACCCAGCCTTCCCTGGCACCAAGTGTTGAAAGAGCCACCCTGTTTGTAAAGTCCTGGCCTTTTGCTCCATCCCTTCTGTTCTTGGGAAGGTTTGAGGATTAAAGGGGAAAATTTGGGGCGTTTGCACCTACAACAGGCAAAGATTCCCTTGAAAAAGGGCAGTTTGTACTTCTGAGCTGCCTAAAGTGACTTGGCTTCAAAGATAATGAAAGTTCTTTCATCTCCTCTGCTCTCCTCTAATAATCCAAGGTTTTCTCCTGGCACTTCTCAGGCAATACAAAGACAATAAAACCTCCCTTTTCCAGAGCATCCTCCCTGATACATCCCAGCAGTGCAGTGATGCTGTCCCCGACCATGGCAGGGGACAAAACCTTGGGGACATCGCTCTGGATTTGGGGAATACAAAGGGAAAGAAACCCAAGAAAACAGAAATTTTTTTTTCTTGCAGGAGGGACGTGACCCCTGAGGGGATGTGGCATGGCTGGGGACAGCAGGCTCAGCCCCCCCTGAGTGAGGAAGTCACCCTGGATCCATGGGAGCATCCTCCCAGCTGTGCTCTGTGTCCCCAGCTGAATGCTGATCAGCGTTCAAAGAAAAGCCACCCTGTTCTCCCTGTGCCCAGGCAGGGGACACTGCCACTCTGTCAGGGCACCAACCCCCCCAAACCCACTGCCAGCTCCTCTCTCCTCCGTGCTGCTTTCCCACCCTGCAGGCTGCAAAGCCCAGCTTCCAAAAGAGGTTGGGATTTTAGGGAAAATTAGGGGGTCTGGAGTGAAGGGCAGTGGGATCCCAGAGATCCCAAACCCACTGTGTAACAACAGGGCAGCAAAAAACCTCAGCTGGCTGCAAACCCTTGCTCCCAAATCCCTATTAAAAAACACAAATTAACAAATATATATAAACCCAGAGGTGTTTACCTGAGCTGGATAAATCCCAAGGGAATTTTCAGCATTTAGAGGCTGGATCAGACATCTCTGCTTCTCCTACAGCCCCGCTGGGGGCTGGCATGGGAACCACCCCGGGCTGGTGGCTTTGGCATCCAGCTGGAGCTGACACGGATATTGCCGAGATTTCTCATCCCCAGGAGAAGCACATGGGATGGGAGGATGAGGAAAACAAACTCAGCCCGTGGGATGAAGCAGCTGCTGGCCTCAGCAGAGCTGCAGGGGAAGGGGGAAGCTCTGGGGGAGGATGTTGGGTTTGCAGGGTTTGGCTGGACACAGAAGGGGATGTGGCAGCAGTGACATGTCCCGTCCACCACGCCTGCCCACAGGGGCTTGGAATCTCCTGGGAGCCTTTGGGAAGGGTTTGGGTATCCCCAGAGGGTCCCCTTGGGCTCCTCCACCATGGCTGCCCCTCATCCAGCTCCCCAAATCCACGCCCTGCTCCTGGGATGCTCCTGGCCTCACTCACACAGGAGAGGGGGAACCCAAAGCCTTTCCTGGGGTGCAGGGAAGAGGAGAAGCTGCTCATCAGGTCCTGCCCATCCCACAGTGCATTCCCAGTGAGGAAATCAGCAAGCCTGGCCTGGTTTGTACCCTAAAGAGACAGCCAAGGGCTGTCCCCAACCATCCTGACCTCAGGAGCTGGAAATTGCCAGTGATCCCGAGCAAGCTGAGCCTGGATGGACACAAATCCCTGGACACAAATCCCTGCCCTGAGCCAGGACAGCTCATCCAGAGGGAGATACAAAACACCTGGAGCAAAAGCTGCACCGTGCTGGCTCTTCCACCAGAGCCCCCACCTGCTCTGTGTCACCAAGATCCACAACGAGTTTTCCAGGGGACAAATCCCAGCTCAAAGCTGGGAAAGCACCAGCCCCGTGTGAGCAGGGGACCGGGGGTGATGCCAGCAGGGAGTGGCAGCAGGTGGGAGCCCGAGGTGGGGACATTGACCCCGTCCCACGCGGGGCAGCTCCCGTGAGAGCCCCGAAAGAGGAATCGGAGGCACTGCCAGCTTTGCACAACTCCGTGTCGCAACATCCCCGAGCTGAATCAGGGCTGAAAAAATGCTGATGTGCCGGTTCGTGGGGCTGCTCCGGGGAAAGGAGAAGCCCCAGAAGTGTGAACCGGGCAGGGATGTGCCAATCCCCGTGTGGAACCGGGCTGGGGACTCGTGACCGGCTGCCCCGTGTCCCTCTCTCCCAGGACAGCCAGGATGGGGTGGCAGCTCCGGGATATTCCACACTTGTGGCACCTGTGGTGGGTGCTCAGGTGCAGAGGAGCTGCCTCAGGACAGTGGGAAACGCAGCAAAAAATTATAAAAACCATGAGAAACACCGACCTGGCACGGGCTGGATGTGCCCCGTCACTCTGCCACCCCATCCCGTCCCTTGTGCTGCCCAGTGTCCCCACCAAGTGACATCTCCCGGTACCTCGTGCGGTGCCAACGCTGTCCCGCTGCTCCAGGCTGGGCAGGACGAGCTGGGGGTGCCCTGGGTGCCAGCGGGATCCCATTCCCAGGCGGATCCCGGCGTGCCGGGACAGACACAGGCCCGGTGCCGCTCCCCGCCGCTTTTAAGGCAGCGGGGCGGGAGCTGCATCCACCACCAAAGGTTTTCTTGGCAGCGCCCGCGATGCTCGGCGAGGCAACAGCTGGGAGAGAGAGGGTGTGACGCCGGGAGCTGGGAACGCTGGCCTGGATCACAACCCAGCGTGAGGAAGCAACAAAGCTGCTTCCCCAGGGGCCTCCTTTCCTGTGCCGCCCCCCGGGCCGTCCCACCGAGGGATAACGGAGCCCGGAGCTGCGTTCATCGCCATCCCGTGGGGATGCTGCTCCAGCCGGGGGCACCACGGCGGGCAGGTGGCTGCCAGCCCCCCACCCTGGCTGTGCTGTCCCCACCCTGGGTCAGCCGCTGTCCTCTGCTCCCCTCACCGCCCCCAACTCCTTCCAAGACGTTGAGTCACTTCCCCTTCAGGCAAAATCTGGCTCCCAAACGCCGCTCCTGCTGCTCAGGGGCTGCTTTTTCCCCCGATGGATTTCATTAGCACCAGGATGCTGCAGCTGCTCCCAGGCAGCCCCCCGCCAGCCCGCAGAGGATCTGTGGTGGCAGATCCGTCACCCCCCAGCCCCTTTGACACCTGCCAGAAAAGTTCTTTGAGGGCTGGGAGAGGCTCCAGGGTCTCCTGGGTGGGAGGAATGGGGAAGGCTGGATGCAGGGATGGCGTTCAGGGGGATAAATAAGAGGTTTTTGGGAGCACTGAGCAGCGCAGCCCCCACCCACACAGAGCAGGAGGTTTGGATAACCCCGGGCTTGATGTGGCACGGGGAAAATTCCTTCCCTCCCCACGCAGATCCCAAACCTCAGCAGGCATCCCAATCCCAGCATCCATCCCAGCCCCAGTCCCAGCATCCATCCCAATTCCAACCCCAACATCCATCCCAATCCAAACCCCAACATCCATCCCAATCCCAGCATCCATCCCACTCCCAGCATCCATCCCAATCCCAACCCCAACATCCATCCCAATCCCAACCCCAGCATCCATCCCAATCCCAGCATCCATCCCAATCCCACTCCCAGCATCCATCCCAGTCCCAGCATCCTTCCCAGTGGGATAAGAGTCAGTGCAGGTGTTGGGAGCAAAGGCAGCACAAGGAAACACAAGAAAATTTGGCAGGGATACCCCCCCCCATCCTCCTCCAGCCTGGAAAAGGAGCAGGATTTGCCCCACTGGGACACCCCAGCACTGCCCTGACTTTGTCACCAGCCATTCCCCAGCAGAAAGGAAGTTTGTCTACCACAGGATGCTAATTAAGGCTAATTAATTACCCCCAGCTGTAAAGACAGAGCAAAAAACATCCTGAATCCAGCCAGCAAGGGACAGAAACAACCACAAACTGATGGGATTTCCTTTTGTGTGTCCGGAGCGCAGCAGTGCCACCAAGAGATGCTCAGCCCAGGCAGCTCCAGGTGGCACCAGCTGGGACCTGGGGGGGATCTTTGGGCTTCCCAAAACCTCCCCAGGACCTGCTGGGGCTGGGAATGATCAGCCATGGATGCTCCTGCGCGTGGCCTTGCCAAGGCCTGAGCTCAGACCATGGAGCAACGACCAAAATTCCAGCAGATCCAAGAGGTCCAGAGCCAAGATCTGGCACAATCCCGGCGTTCCCAGCAAGGCTGAGCCCCACAGAGCCAGCCCATCCCTGGGCAGTGCCTCCTTCCCCAGGCACCTACCACTTCCCCACACCCAGGCAGGACGCAGGATCCCGGTCTCACCCCTGTGTTTGGCCAGATGAGAGGAAAACACGCTGACTTGGGATGTGATTTCCCATCCCGAGCCTTTGCGGGTTGGGGTTTCCCTCCGGGCCTGCTCAGCAAGGACAAATCCCCGTTCCCAGGGCTGGGGATGGAGCGGGATCCGGGCAGGAGCAGCCGCGGGGAGCGGCAATTGCAGGCGCCGCAGCCTTTGGCAGTTTCCGTGTCCTTGGCAAGCGCCGAGTGCCACCCACACCGAGCAAAGCAATTAAAGCCCTAAATTGATTTGGGCTGATTAAACGCCCTGGAGCTGCTCCCTGCCGAGCCGGGATGGGGATGGGATGCGCGGATGGAGCCGGGATGCGCGGATGGGATGAGGGGATCGAGCTGGGATGTGGGGATGGGGTCGGGATGCGGGGATGGGATTCGCGGATGGGTTGCGCGGATGAGATGCGGATGGGGTCGGGATGCGCGGATGAGATGCGGATGGGGTCGGGATGCGCGGATCGAGCGGGAATGCGAGGATCGGGCCAGGATTGCGCGCATGAGATGCGCGGGTGGGGCCGGGATGCGCGGATGGGATGCGCGGATCGGGTCGGGATGCGCGGATGGAATGCGCGGATAGAGATGGAATGCGCGGATCGGGCCGGGATGCGCGGATGGAATGCGCGGGTGGGATGCGCTGATGGGGCCGGGATGCGCGGATGGGATGCGCGGATGGGGTCGGGATGCGCGGATGGGATGCGCGGATGGAATGCGCGGATGGAATGCGCGGATGGGGCCGGGATGCGCGGATGGGATGCGCGGATGGGATGCGCGGATGGGATGCGCGGATGGGATGCGCGGATGGGGCCGGGATGCGCGGATAGAGATGGAATGCGCGGATCGGGCCGGGATGCGCGGATGGAATGCGCGGATGGGATGCGCGGATGGGGCCGGGATGCGCGGACGGGATGCGCGGATGGGATGCGCGGATGGGGTCGGGATGCGCGGATCGGGCCGGGATGCGCGGATGGGATGCGCGGATGGGATGCGCGGATGGGGCCGGGATGCGCGGCCGGAGCCCGGCAGGTCCGACCCGACCCCTCCGGTTCTCGCCCTTCTTCCCTCCCACACAGGCAGGCGCTGGGAACGCGCCTGACTCATCCCGAAACAGCTGCGGCGGTGAATGGGGAAGAAATCGGAGGAAGTTTTGGAAGTTTTCCCTCTCCGGGGGAGCTTTCTCAGGCATCCAGCAGCGCTTTCCCTCGCCCCGGGCAGAGCCGTGGGGATAATGGGAATGGCTGGAAAAGGAGTTGAGCTCAGCCACGAGGACAAGACGGGAGGCTCCCACTGCATATCCCAGCTCCAAATCCCGGGTTTTTGTGCCCGGGGATGACTGTGCCCTGCCTTTCCCCCGGGAGCTCATCCCTGGCTCCGCACCCGCTGCGGTGCCGAGCTCCGGATCCCGCCACCGCCTCCCGATCCGGGCTCAAACTCCCTGCACAAATAAAGAAGCCACAGACAGGATGTTCGGGAGACGGCTCCCGTTCCCTTTTTTTCGCTGATTTGATACAACCACGGAAAAAAAAAAAAAAAAAAAAAAAAAAAAAAAAGCAAAAAACCAAAATCCCAGCGCCGACCTTGTGCAACTCGAGTTTATAAATAGCCCCAGGAACACAGCGGGGCTGGCACAGGGTGGCCAAACCCACTGTGCCCTAAGGCTGGCACCTTATCCCGCTGTATTCCAGCCCTGGGGTGGGCAGGTCAGGGATCTCCACCTGGCTGAGCCCCCAAACACCTTCACAGAGCCTCTCTTTGCCTCCAATCTTGCACAATTTCCCCCATTTTTCCACTTCTCTCAGAGCTGTGCCAGGAGCTGGATGTGCGCTCCTAAGGCTGGCACCTTATCCTGCTGCATTCCAGCCCTGGGATGGGCAGGTCAGGGATCTCCACCTGGCTGAGCCCCCAAACACCTTCACAGAGCCTGTCTTTGCCTCCAATCTTGCACGATTTCCCCCATTTTTCCACTTCTCTCAGAGCTGTGCCAGGAGCTGGATCTGAGCCATGCACGCCCACAGGCCAGGGGAGAATTCCCAGTTCTGGGCTCCCAAACCCCACCCTTGACAGAGGAGGATTGATGGGAACATCCCCAGGGCACAGCTCTTCCACGGATTCCCCCACCTGCTCCCCAGGAGTGATGGAAGTGCCACATCAGGAGATTTATCCACGATTTCCAATTCCAAATCAAAGGCCGCTGACAGCTCCTGGAGCAGGGATGAGGAATTGCCAGGCATGGGCATTTTATCACTGCCTTGGAGCCCCTCAGCAGGTGACAGACAGGATGTCACCTGCCCGGGGGTTTGTGAGCAGAGGTGGCACCAAATCCCAAAGTGGTTTGGTTTGGAAAAACCTTAAACTCATCCCATTCCATTACCTGCCGTGCACAGGGACACCTTCCACAGGCCAGGTTGCTCCAAGCCCCGTCCAGCCTGGCCTTGGAACAAGAAATTCCATTAAAAAATGAGAAATTCCATTAAAAATGAGAAATTCCATTAAAAAATTAAGAAATTCCATTAAAAAAATAAGAAATTCCGTTAAAATGCCTACAGGGCTCCAGGTTTCAATTCCTTGTGCTGAGAACTGCTGGAGCTGAATTCAAGCTCATCTTTCACCCTGAACTCCTTAAGCATCATCCTAAAATCCTCTGGATGTGCTTTTCCTGCTGCTGGTGTGCTGAGACACCAAACAGGGACAGAAGAGAGTATTCCTGAAATTTCCTAGCAAAAAAAAAAAAAAAAAATTTAAAAAAATCAGTGGGATCTGGCTGATAAAACCCCTCAGGAAACTCCCAATCCTTTCAGGCACCAGCTGGATTTGTCTGATAACAATGACTTAATAGCAATAGATTCTTTCAAATTCCCAAACATCCATAAAGAAACCTGCCTTATTCATGATTTTTTTTTTAATTAATAAACCCAGTTTTCCTTGCAATCAGCATCTGGGAACTCACCATTCCATGGAGCAGAGCTTTGCAGGGACAATTAATTTTGAAGTTGGCTTTGCCAATGGCCCCATCCTGCTCCCCATCCCTGGGATGGGCACAGGGGCTGCCCAGCTCTGGGCTCCTTGTGGGAAATTCCAGCATTCCTGCCAGCTCTGAGCAATCCATGCCTTTTTCGGGGTGTTTTTGGCTGGGGGTGGCCTCGGTGCAGGTTCCCTGGGCTCCAATTGCCCTGGAATTTGTAAAAATAACAGCAAAATATGATTTATTCCTGAGCCTTTGCCAGGCTGGGATTATTTCTGAAATGAGGGAGCAGCGCTCAGTGGTGCCAGGGAGATGTGGGGGCACCTGTGCCCTCATTGGGGTTCCCCACAGCATCTCCCTTGGAGGGATCTGGATCACTGATCCCAATATCCAGAGCTCAGCCCCGTGCTGGATACAACCTTTTCCCAGTTCCAAAATCCAGCTGTTATCTCAGAATTATTTAAATAGATCCACAAATGTAGGGATCTATCCAGAGGGTGCTGTTGATGGAAGCCAGATCCACCAACTCCAATGAATTCCTGATTTTTATTCCCTAAACAGAGGGAATCCCTGTCACCCATGGCCTGGAGTGGGTGCAGAAAGTCCCCAGCTCTGTTCCTGGCTGATGGAGAACGGAGCTCACATCCAGAAGGATTCACACCTTGGGAATACCTTATAAATCAACCGGGATAAATTGAAAATTTGAAAATTCGGGCAGGACTTCACATAATTCACCCACCCTCCCTTGAGAATTTTGGGGAAAAAACAGATTGGGAAAGGGGAATTTGGGATAACCTGGCTGGACGTGGCTTCCCTGGCACATCTGGCTGGGGAGAGGATGCCCAAGGAATGAATTCAGTGTGGAAATCATTGGAATGTCAGGGGACCTCTGATTTATCCCTGGCCTTCAAGCGCAGGAATTAATTCTGGCCACGGAATTCCAACCACTCCCAACACCAGCAGAAGCTGCCTTCAAGGAGCCACAATCCCCAAGGGAATTAAAGCTAAAAACTAATTAAAACTTTAAGCATTTCCCTGGATATCCCAGCTGGAATTGGGGTATCCCTCACGCTGGCATTTTCCCAACCCAGCGAATCCCCAGCTCCTGCAAAACAATTCCCCTGTGGAAAACAGGGAGCTAATGGGATTTAGGGGAAGAGGAATGAGAGGCTGGATGTAAGCAGAGCCAATTAGTGGATGGGTCAATTAGGAGAGAGGTGATGGGATATTGGAGATCCCAAATCCCTCCTTGCTCTTGAGGACCCCACCTGCTCCTCTCCCATCGTTGCTCCTGGAAAATTCCACCATGAAGGATTTAAATGAGTCATTTATCAATTAAACGTGTGCTCTGGCAAATTAAAATCTGTCCTCTTGTTTAATTAATAGGGCAGTTTTATAGTCGACAAATTAGGGAGCCTCTTGATGAGCTAATTTGTTAATTAATGGAAGCCTGGAGGCTCTTCCTTCATTAGAGGTTGGCACATCCAAAGCACAGCTCCTCCTTCAGGAGCCCTGGCAGTGGGTTTGCCATGGGAGAGCTCCTGGCATGGCTCCTGGCATTTATGGCAGCAGTGCATTCCCCTTCCTCTGGGAAAATTTCCATCCCTTGCCAAGGAAAATGTGGGATCCTGCCGCCAAACGGAGCCCAGAGCTGCTCCAGGATGGAAAGAGGGAAAGAAATTGATAAAAAATGGGGAAAAAAAGGGATCTGTGCTGGGTGGGAATCAGTGCTGTAGGTGGAGGATCCAGAGCTCATCCCAAGGATTCCTGGGTGTCCCCAACACCCAGATCACTCCCACAGGGAACCCAAATCCCCCAGCTCCATCCAGTTCATGGATCAGCCCTTTCCCCATCCCAGATGGCCACAGCCTCCCCCTCCCAGTGCTCCCAGTACAAACCAGTGCCAGGATGGTGCTGAGGCTGCGTGGGCTCCATGAGCTGCTCCAAAGGATGACAGGAAAAGAGGGATCACAGGAATTCCAGGACAGGGATCCCAAAAGGAGAGCTGGACCAGTAACACCAGTAAGGGCAGCATGGTGGGGCACAGCCACACCTGTTGGAGGATGCAGCACTCGGTGACGTCCCCTCTGTGCTTGTTCTGGTATCAGAGCACAGGAAATCCCTCTGGCTGCCCTGGAGGGCTCAGAGACCTTGGCACAGAGCCCAAGACCTCTGTGCCTTTGATTTAGCCCTTGGAAAAAAAAAACCAAAAACAAACAAACAATTACCAACCTTTATATGAAGAATTACAAGCCATGAAAGTTTAAGTAGAATGATAGTGAATTTATCACAGGGTGAAAAATATGTTTTTTAGGGTTTTTAGAACAGGGGTTCAGGGGGCAAGAAGGAGGGATCTGGGCTTGTCCAGCCTTTCTCCTTCTTCTTCTTGGCCTCCATCTTCTGCTGTGATGGTGGCACTTACAGATTGGTTTAGAGTAGAAGCTCACTGTCTAACACAGGTGATAGGTATTGGGAAGTTCATGTAAATGATGGAGTTTTTAGTATAAAAAGATAACACCACCCCAAGGGCGGGCAGAGTGCCTTTGCCTGACCTGCTGAGTGGACCTTGGCTGGACAGGAGAAAAAATTTTATAGATGAGGAACAATAAACAACCTTGAGAACGAGAAATGAAGAGCCCTGACTCCTTCAACCACCAGGCTGGGAAAAGAGACTTTCTAGCTCATCTCGGGGTCACTCTGACCAGATCATCCCAGGGCACCTTCCCTGCCCCAGGATGCTCCAGCCCAGCCAGAAATAAACAGCTCTGATGTGTCTGCCTGATCACAGCCTCCACATGGAGGCCAGGGAAGATCGCAAGGATCAGCCTCACCCCGCAAGCTTTGGGAAGCTCCAAGCTGCTGGTGTACCCGGGAATCTCTGAGTGCACACACAAGGGAATTTTATCCCAGCACAAACAGTTCCAGAAGGCAGCCAGGGCCTCACTCAACCTCCAAATATGTTTTTCGGGATCGGTGCTGGGCAGGTCCTGGCAGGGGAATGGAGCAGGCAGGAATGTTTCCGTGGAGCAGCGAGAGGAGTCAGTGCCATCTGCCGGCTGCAGCTCCCAAATCCACCGGACAGACAGGAACAGTGGGCTCCTGGTCATTACAGCTTGATGATTCTGGATAATTTTCAAGTATTCATTTTATAAATCAATAAATAATTAATAAATTAATATATACTAAAATATATAATATTTTAATATATTATATAATATTATGCATAATATCATAATATATATTATCATATATATTATATATACTATATATTATATATATTATTATATATATTCTATTATGTTCATTCTATTATGTTATATTATTATAGAGTATCATACAATAATAGTATGACATAATATAATATAATATAATATAATATAATATAATATAATATAATATAATATAATTTCTATTAATAATGCTTTAATAGATTATATAATATTTATAATATTTATACATTTTTAAATATTGTATTGTATTGTATTAATTTTCTTCCACTCTCTCTCCATTCCTGGCCTCCAGGTGTGGAACAGCTGCTGCTCAAGGCCAAAAATAAAGAGCGAAATATGCAGAAGGGCCACGGAGAGGCGACGGGAACTCTGTATCAACAGAACGAGGTGATTTTCCATGGAAATGGTCAGAAATTGAAGGCAATGGAATTTAACCCTTTGTGAGCCCCGCCGCGCTCCCATCGCCTAGCAACAGCACGCCATGCCCTTATATGGCAACCGTGCCCGCCCACTCCCCGTCCTTCCTTTTCATTGGCTGTGTGCGTTGTGATTGACGTGCATGTTCACCAATCCCCACCCTCCACGAGCCTCTCCCGCGCCCGGGGCGCGGCGCTACCCGGAAGCCGGTGCAGGAAGCGGAGGGGAGGAGCGCGAGAGACGCGTCCGCTGCTGCAGCCAATGGGAGAGGAGCTTGGGGGCGGATTAGCCAATGGCAGCGCGCGGGGGCGGGGCCGGGGGCGGGGCTGCGGGAGCCGGCAGCGGGCGGCTCCAGGAGGCGGCAAAGGTGAGGGGGGACCGGGGGGACACCGGGCAGGGGCCGGGACAGCCCCGGAGGGTCTTGGGCAGAGGGGATCGGGGGGAAAGCCTGGGGTGCACCGGGCAGAGAGGAGCCGTGGTGCTGGGGGGGATTCCGGCCGGTTCGGGCTCGAGGAAGGAGCGGTGGCTGCGGGAGAAGCGGAGCATGGGGAGGGATTGCAGGGACCCTTGGCATGGCGGGGGGCGCAAGCCTGGAGGAGGGTGGGGAAGCGACGGGGAGCTCCGTGATGCCCACGGAACCGGCTGGCAGAGCCCCGTGCCCACGCTGCTCCCGGGCATCCATGGGAGCGCATGCGAGAGCGGATCCCATATGGGGCTGGGGGTGGCAGGGACAGCTGTGACAAACCCCGAGCGCATCACCCACAACCCGAGCACACCACTCCGACCCACAGCACATCACCCACAGAACACCACCCAGACCCACAGCACATCACCCCGAGCACATCACCCACACCCAGTGAACACCACCCAGACCCACACCACATCACCCCGAGCACATCACCCAGAGCACATCACCCACAGCACATCACCCACACCCAGTGAACACCACCCAGACCCACACCACATCACCCCGAGCACATCACCCACACCCAGAGAACACCACCCAGACCCACAGCACGTCACCCCGAGCACATCACCCACACCACATCACCCAGACCCACTCTTACCCCACACAGAGCTCTGGCTAAATCCGTGCATTCCCAGGTGGGAGCAGCGACAGGGGAGATGCCCCAGGTGCCGGTGCTGGACTCAGGATGAGCCTCGTGGCGATGGCGACCGACCCCGAGCTGCAGTGGGTGTCCCTGTGGCTCCGCGTGCGCTGGGCGGCCGTGCTGGTGCTGCTGCTGAGCTCCCTGGTGATGCTGCTGCTGCCGCTGGACAACCAGTGCCAGGCTGTGCTCAAGGGCCTGTCCCTGCTGAGGAACAGGCTGGGCTCCTCCTCGGGGATCAGCAGGATCATGGGACAGAGCACCGAGCTGAGCGTCACCTCCCGCGGGCTGGAGCTGCTGGTGCTGAAGGGAAAAGCATCCCCAGGTGAGCATGGCTGAGTTCCTCAGGTTAAGGAGGTGCTGGAGAGGGTCCAGCAGAGGGCACAGAGGTGATTTGGGGTCTGGAGCATCTTTGTGATGAGGGGAGACTGCAGGGCCTGGTCAGTCTGGAGGAGGGAATCTCAGCAATCCATACAAACATCTCCAGAGGATGGTGCCTGGCTCTGTTCAGTGGTGACAAAGAGCACTAAATTAAAACACAAGTTCCACCTCAGCATGAGGAGCAGCGTCTTTCCATGAGGGACAGCTGTCCGTGGAGTGGTGGAATGTCCCTCCATGGAGACATTCCAAACCCACCTGGACACCTTCCTGCTCCAGGTGACCCTGCCTTGGAGTGATTTCCAGAGGGCCCTTCCAACCCTGACACCAACCCAGAGATCTTCACCCCCTTCCTGACCGTGTCCTGTACCCCTGATGGCAGTGACACTGTACCCTGATGGTAACAAACTGTAATTAACTGTAATTAACACTGGCTGTAAATGCCCCCGAGGTCAGGCAGGCCCTCATCAGCTCCTTGACTGCATTCCAGGGCCCTGTGCTGGCATTGCTCTGTCTACTCCAGAGTTTTTCCTCGTGTTTTCAGTACTAGCAACTTCTGTGGAGGTAACTGGAACACAGAGAGGTGGTTTAATGCACAGAAATCTGGGCTACACAGCATTAATCCCAAAATCCTGGCACAGAACAGCCTTTCAGGCAATGTCAGGCTGTAGCCATGGCCAGTATCAGCCAGGACATTCATTTGGAAAACACTTAAAGGAATTATTCCGATTCCAGCACTGTATCTGTGTTTGCATTAAAGCTCTTACTGCTGGGAAAACGTTGGATAGTTGAGTGGAAAAACAGAAGTGCTGTTGGCAGCCAAGATAATCATGTTAACATTATAATTTCACCTAAAAGAATGCCAAGAAAACGCTGTTAAAACAGTTTCCTCCCACCTGAAGCAGTTTGGTGGCCACCTGTGGCCACCTTGAGCCTGCTGCCCACAGGTCCTGCCCTCCCCACACTTGCTGCCAGGAATGGCTCTGCTGCCTCACATTCAGCCTGGAAACGTGGCATAAACCTCTGGAACACAAATTCTGTTCCAGTTCTTGTTCAGCTTTTATATCAGTGAGCATTCATAGAACATCCTGAGTGGGAAGGGAGGCACAAGGATGGTGGAACCCAGATTTCCAGAGGTTTCCAGTAAAACTCACGGCCCTTTATCTGTTCTTGTTACCATTTCATTCCAGAGGTGAAGCTGGAAGCCAGAGCAGCTCTGAATCAAGCCCTGGAGATGAAGCGCCAAGGGAAGCGGGAGAAGGCTCACAAACTCTTCCTGTACGCCCTCAAAATGGACCCAGACTACGTGGATGCCCTCAACGAGTTTGGGATCTTTTCAGAGGAGGACAAGGACATCCTGCAGGCTGACTACCTGTACTCCAAAGCTCTGACCATCTCCCCCCACAACGAGAAGGCTCTGAGCAACCGCGGCCGGACGCTGCCCTTGGTGGAGGAGATTGACCAGAGGTATTTCAGCATCATCGACAGCAAGGTCAAGAAGGTGATGGCCATTCCCAAGGGGAATTCTGCCCTGCGCAGGGTGATGGAGGAATCCTACTACCACCACATCTACCACACGGTGGCCATTGAGGGGAACACGCTGACGCTGTCCGAGATCCGGCACATCATCGAGACCAGGTACGCTGGGAGGGTTTGCAGGGGTCCCAGGATGAGGGAAGAAATGAGAACCTCGACTCCATGTTTCAGAAGGCTGATTTGTTATTTTGTGATATGTATTATATTAAAAGAAAATGATGTATTTAAACTATACGAAAAGAATAGAAGAAAGGATTTCATCAGAAGGCTAGCAAGGAATAGAAAGGAAAATGGAATGATGATAAAATCTTGTGACTCTCAGAGAGTCTGAGACAGCCAGACTGTGACTGGCCATTAATTAAAAACAACCACAGGAGACCAATCAAAGATGCACCTGTTGCATCCCATAGCAACAGATAATTATTGTTTATGTTTCATTTCTGAGGCCTCTTGAAGCCATGATATTTTCTGAAAATTCCCTTTGTCAGGATTTTTCTCCTGAGAAGCCTCAGAGGAAAAGAAAATAATTAACTGCTGCTGTGGAATGCATCAGGTGCATCTGTGACTGGTCTCATGTGGTTGTTTCTAATTAATGGCCAGTCACAGTCTGGCTGTCTCGGACTCTCTGAGAGTCACAAGCTTTTATCATTCCTTTTCTTTGCTAGCCTTCTGATGAAATCCTTTCTTCTATTCTTTTAGTGTAGTTTTAATACAATATATATTTTATATATATATATACATAATAAAAGAAATAATAATATATAAAGATATAATTAATATAACATAATATAAAATAATATGAAATATATATTTAGATAATGCAATAAATAGAATATTATGCAATATTCTATTTAATATAGTATAATATTAGTATTATAAGTATGATATATTTACATATAATTATATAATATATATTAAAATATATTATAATTATTTTATTACAATATATATTTATATTATATAATCTATAAAATATATATTATATAATGGTATTATATAATTTATAGAATTATATAATAATTCTATGGAATTATATAATAATTAATTTCTAGAATTATATATAAAGATATAAAATAATATAATTAAATAGTTAATGTAATGATATATGATAAATATAATATAATAAAATAAATATAATATAATAAATATAACATAATAAATATACTATACTATACTATAATATAATATACTATAATATAATATACTATAATATAATATACTATAATATAATATAATATACTATAATATACTATAATATACTATAATATACTATAATATACTATAATATAATATAATATAATATAATATAATATAATATAATATAATATAATATAATATAATATAATATAATATAATAATGTAAAAAATAAAAGAAATAATATCATCTATAATGATAATAAAATAATAAATCAGCCTTCTGAAAGCTGGAGTCAAGATTCTCATCTCTTCCCGTGTTGGGGCTGCTTGCAAATGCCCACATCCTCTCAGCTTCTCAGAAGAAAAAAAATCTTTACAAAAGTGTTTTTCACGGAACCCATGTGTGCCGCAGGTACGCCGTTCCCGGGAAGAGCCTGGCGGAGCAGAACGAGGTGCTGGGCATGCACGCCGCCCTCAAGTTCGTCAACACCACGCTGGTGTCGCGCATCGGCTCCGTCACCAGCAGGGACATCCTGGACATCCACCGGCGCGTGCTGGGCTACGCCGACCCCGTGGAGGCCGGGCGCTTCCGCGCCACGCAGGTCTTCGTGGGCCACCACATCCCGCCGCACCCGCAGGACGTGGAGAAGCAGATGGAGGAGTTCGTGCAGTGGATGAACTCGGAGGACGCCAGCAGCCTGCACCCCGTGGAGTTCGCGGCGCTGGCGCACTACAAGCTGGTTTACATCCACCCCTTCGTGGACGGCAACGGCCGCACGTCGCGGCTGCTGATGAACCTGATCCTGATGCAGGCGGGGTACCCGCCCATCACCATCCGCAAGGAGCAGCGGGCCGAGTATTACCACGTGCTGGAGGTGGCCAACGAGGGCGACGTGCGCCCCTTCATCCGCTTCATCGCCAAGTGCGCCGAGACCACGCTGGACATGCTGCTCATCGCCACCACCGAGTACTCCGTGGGCCTGCCCGAGGCTGGCTCCAAACAAACCATCCCCGTCAAGACTTGAGGGTTTGGGGCAAGTTCAACAGAACTCCAAGTTGTTCCTGCAGGGAAATGACTGGATGGGAGGTGGCACTTGAGTGTTTTATTTAAATTTGATTAAATTAATATAATTTATTTATATACGTGATGCCAAACGGAGCTGGGGGATGGTGGCTGTGCACTGGAAGGAGGTGGGGAGAGATGTCAGAGGGCTCAAAGAGAGGAACTGAAATTGAATTTCTCCTTAGAAATAAGCTTTGAGGAGCTGCTTCCATCACAACCCTTTACCCAGGCAGTGAGCTCTACTGTCTGACCTCAGCAAAGCCTAAACTGAGTTGGTTCTGTGTGGCCTCTTCCCTGTAGCTCCAAAACACATCCCTAAAGGAACAGCACTCTCCCAGCTGTGTGCCCCAGACACTTTGGTGTCAGTCACACAAGTACTGAGCAGGAAGGAGGCTGAACTCCAGCCCAAAGGCATCTCTCCCCTCTCCCAGTTCTGTTTCTGTGGCACTTTGCATGTTTACTTTCAGCTGCCTTTCCTGGGGTGAGTTTTGTAAAAGTGGGAAGTGTTTGGTGCAGGTGACAGGAGTGGAACAAGAGGAAGAAAGCTCTGACTTACTTGAGGGAGGACTCAGAAAATCTCAGCCAAGAGGAGCCCTGGGAAAGCACAATTGTCCTTAGACATTTCAGTGGAGGTGTTGGAAGGAGCTTGTCTGCAGAACTGTGGGCAGAAAAGGTCATCAGGCAGAGCCAGGAGACACCAGTTGTGCCAATTTGGGAAGAATGTGTACAGGAAGTTTGCCAAAAACTTCCATTTCTTTAGTCTAGGTAAAGGAACTTCCACAATTAATCACTGGTCACGTCATTACTCTGCTAAATGTGTCAAGAATCACTCGAGGCCTCTGTGTGCTGCAGGGGCAGTGCAGTGCCTGGAGCTGCTGAGCAGTTCAAAGAATCCCCTTTTCCTTGGTTTTTAAGGTAAAAGTACCCACAGATCTCCCTACCCCAAACCTGCCAGGTCTGTAACAGCATCATTGACCCCACCGACTCCAAGCTCACAAAACTTCCATTTAAAATCCCAGTTTAGAGCATTTAACCCCTTGACAAAAGCTGCCAGGTTGTCCTAGGCTTAGTTTTCTTCCCTTTTAACTCTCTCTTACCTGACAGGCAGCTTAGGACATGTTTTAGAGGAGCAGAAACCAGGATGAGACTCTGTGAGCACTGCTGCCAGGGAAAGCAGACAACACAGGAGGAAAGGTGTCCTGTCTTTACAAAGCATGTTATTTTTGTAGTGCAACCTGAGTATAAATAATGCACTTTAGAGCTCTGTGGGGGGAAAAAATGTTATTTTAGTAACAGATTAATAAACTATTTTAATATGAAAGCCTTGGTTTGGAAGAGGCTGCTGTCAGAGCACACTTGGCTGCAGTGAACTAAGTGGTTGTGGAGGAGGAGAAGCCATGGGAGGGATCCTGGTTCCCTCAGCCATGTGACAACATGAGAAGAGTCATCATTTCAAAGTAAAGCCAAGTGAAATCAGCACAGAAAATAGTGTTTATTTGCAGCAGTGTGGTCCAAGTGAACTCAGCACTGGGGTCCCCCCTCACATCCACCCCTCTGGGGCATGACTTCCAGGGTATTTGACAAGCAGGGATGTTTCTAGCCAAAGTCACACCACTGTTGGAAAGTCTGATGTGATGACTGAAGTGATTTCAGGATATTCAGAGCAGATGGGATGAGCAGCTTCAAGGCCTGAGGGACACTGAGCACACCTGAGAGGTGAGGTACATCACTATCACCCAACTGCCAGAGGAGAAGTGCAGTTCCAACACCCACATTTAAACAAAAGCAACAGTATTTATAGAAAACCTTTGAGAACTTGAGTTTAATAAACCGAGAAACGTCAGCTTGCACTTCACAGTTGTACAAAACCATACAGAAACCACCTGCAAAAAGACATGAGCTAGCTAGGTAAAACAACCAAAAAAAAAAAAAACAACCAAAAAACCTGGTCCTCAGCAACAGCACGTCCAGCTTCATGGGAAACAGAAATTACCACCTAAGGATCAGCTCCTGACACTTAAAAAGAATCATCTCTATGTCCTTTACAAATACACCATATAAAAAACAGGGCAACTGGAACAGAACAGGAACTGGATACATATATATGTATATCTGTGTATCTACATATACACACATATGTATAGAAACTCTCCCAATACTAAAAGAGGCCATTGTGGTGAAGTTGGAGCATCTGCTGTTGGATTCTGCATGGAAGGAGACGACAGTCCCTGCGTGCGTGGGTTTGGGTGAAGAATGGGGCTGTTGGCAGAGAGAATGTCTGCAATCCCAATCTGAGCTGACCAGTGGAGCTTGCTGAGGTCCTCCCATGGCATCTCATTCGTTAATGAAAGAGAAAATTGTTGGAAAGTACTCCAAGAAACTCCATGTGGCATCCGAGCTGTGCAGGAAATATTTCCCCCCTCGTTACCCTCAATATGAGGGATCACATTAATGCCATTTCAACAGAACAAAAGTGTAACTCTTTGCTCTTAGAGGAAAAAAAAAAACCAACAAAAACACCAAAAACCACCACCTGGATTTGTGCCATCCTCCACTGATCCCGAGGAATGCAGCAGTCCAGTATTTACACGGGATTGGGACGGGCATTCTCTCCTTGCAAAGCTTAAGGACACAACATGGCTTCCAGAAAGGCATTTCACATTGGACCAGACCCGCTGAGTGCACACTCCTCGCTCACTTCTTCAGGAGCATCTTGGCAAAATCAGCATTGGACATCTTTTTAGGCTCTGCAGGGGGCTCAGAGGACGCTGCTGGTGAGTTCTGGACCATCCCATTCTCAGCCTTGGCCACGGGGTTGCTCTGACGCTGCAGCGCCCGGGGCATCATGGAGAGCTGTGTCCTGCCCTTCCCTCGCCTGGAAGGGAAAAAATTCCCATTAAAAACACTCTTTTAGCTTGGGGGAACAACAAGGACTTGTTTGCTATGAGGAATGCACATTTCAATGTCACTCCTGTCATTTGTTTCAGGGATAAAGCTTTCCATGGGTGTCTTCGAAGCATCCCTGAGTTCTGGCAGACAACAACTGCCCCACAGTCCCCAGGGCTGAAGCTCTGTTTATCCACAGGGGCTCATCCCATACAGGAACACTAAAAGATGAAGAAGCAGCTTTAATGTTCACTGGGAACAATGGCTGCTTCTCCAGAGGGAGAGGTTATCAGGGATCAGTGCCAAGAACAGATCCAAGGGGATGGCCAGTGCCTCATCCTCCTGTTGCTACAGAGCTGTTTCTGTGGGTAAAGAGGAAAAATCTTTCCTTCATCAATCCAACAACCCATTTTTTATGGTGCAGTACCTTTTAAATGTTCTTTCAGATTCACAGAGTCCTACACTATTTGGGTTTGAAGAAGCTTTGAAGACCACCCAGTCCTACCCTTGCCATGGACAGGAATGCCTTCCACTATCCAAACTGCTCCAGTCCAATCCAACCCAGCCTTGGACACTTCCAGGGATCCAGGGGCAGCCACAGCTTCTCTGGGCAACCTATGCCAGGATCTCCTCACCCTCACAGGGATTCCCTCTCAATATCTCACCTAACCCTGCCCTCTTGCAGGAACCCCTTCTCCCTTGCCCACACAAAAAAAATCCCTCTCCTCCTTTTTCTAAACCATCATATTCCAGCTGAGATTCCTCAACTTCAGCACATGAAGAAACACAGCATTTCCTTTCCTTTTCCAGTATTTCCCTCCCTGACTCACGCTCCGTAGATCTGCCGGGGTAGTGCCAGGGAGGCCTTGCTGGGGTCGGGCCGTTCCGGAAGCTTCCGCAGAGGGGGGTTGCTGATCATCACCTTGATGACGTGGTCCTTCACTGTCAGCCCGTCCATCTTGAGCACAGCCTGAGAGGCCTGGGCTTCATTCTCATATTCCACATAAGCCAGGCCCTAAATTAAGAAAATGAAAAACCTACATTAGGTTTTAGTTCTTCCGTAACAGCTGATGAGGAATTTGTAAATGAGGGAAACTCAACATGGCTCACTCCAATCATCACTCTCCTTACAACCTGTATTTCTGGTCTCTCACTCCTGATGCCCTCATGTATAGACAAAGTATTAAAAAAGCAAAGAACCACTCTAAAAAAGCAAAGAACCACTCTAAAAATGCTATTAAATAAATATAATGAAATACCATGGCAGGCTCACACAGAGAAGGGCATCACCTCTCCCTGCTGTTACTCTTTTAAATGACATTCAAAGCCTTAAGCTGCACTTTTTGGATTATCCAGTTTCACAGGAGAGGCTTCAGGTTTTACATAACTTTCCCAAAATACATTTATTTGTGGTTTACACACAATCCCTGCTCAAACTAAGCTCAGAATAAGAGTTGGGGTTCCCGAGAGCACTCATTACAAGGTGTGCACACAACAGGAACTTCACCCGAGGGCAAGAAAATTCAATTTAAATCCATGAACACCATTCCCAGGATGTCCCTGTGGACAGGACCCACCACAGAGACACAGCCCAGGTGTCAGGTAGAATTTTGGCAGAGCAGCAGTTGGTTCAGAATCCCTTATTTAACAAGGAGTCATTTATTCAGGGATAGAAATAATGAGCCTTGTCAGAGAGGGGGATCATTTCTCACTGGCAAATCCCTTCCTGCAGCAGATGTTAGGAACAAAAGCCTCAGGAAAATGAAGAAAGGAGGATGGGAATTGGTTGCACCAGGTAAAGCCCATTTAGCCAGTTATTTAAAAACTAATCTTTTACTGAGTTGCCTGTTTTTACAGTACTGAAAGTGCTCTAAACAATTCCCCCTCCATCCCATTTTTCTCAGGCAATTTAAGAAGTACTTTGGAAAAATTCCTTTTGGTTTTCTGCACAAAGGCACACTGGGCTGTATAAATCCAAGCTCTTCCACAAGTATTAATACAACACCACACTGGCAACTTAACAAACCCAAATTTTGTCTCCAGACTCCATGACAAGCTTCTTTTTGAAGGATTCCTTAAATCCAGGAGTGTGTTAAGGATGCCTACCTTGGGTTTGCCAGCTCTGTTGGTGACCAGTCGAATGTCCTTCACATTCCCATGGGCTTTACACACCTCCTCCAGCTCCTCCTTAGTGCAGGAAAATGGCAAACCAGATATAAAGAGTTTATGTTTCTCCAGGGTAGTGCTGTACCTGAACACCTGGAGGAACAAAATGGATGTTGGTTCAAAAACCAGCCAGAAATTCCAAGGATTTCAATTCCACACCCCAAAAGTAATTCCTGTTTTTGGGATCCAAAAGTGCCTCAAAGCAGCAGCAAAGTGGTGTTTTGGAAGATATTTGTATATAAGCCCCAAGGACTTGCAACTAAATGCTACTAAACCCTTTCCCAATGAGGAAAGACACTGAGATCATAGAATATCATGAGCTGGAAGGGATCCAGAAGGATCAGAGCCCAATTCCTATAATAATGTATTTATAATATTGCCTTCTTACTCAGCTATCACTATGGGAACATTGAATTTTTCTGTGCAGGAACTCCAGAATGCAGAAATCTCCTGATTACACAACTGAGTTCTGGTACAGAACATCCCCAGCCAGGGGATTGGGTAACAAATGCTGACCAAGAAAGCTCTTCAGAGGTTGAACCTGGGTAGGTCCCACTACGAAACTGCTCACATCAGCAGATTTCTGCAAATCTTGAGTAAATTATGTCAATCCTGGTGTCTGGCAGAGTAACAAGATGCAGAAAGTTCCCAAAAAAGAGTTTAAAGTACAACATTAATTGATTTGACGCAACGGATTCCACCAACTCCCTTCCCCACACCCACTGTCCAACAGGAACCACCAAAACTTTTACCTTAAAGTCAGGATTCTTGTTCTTGTCAACACAAGGGGACACAAACATGGGCCTGCCCTCCACGGCCGTGCGGTCCAAGCCCAGGGCCTGCCGAGCCGCCTCCTCCTCCCTGAACTGCACGTAGCAGTAGCCCCGGAAGGTGCCCTTGTTGTTGAACACTGCTCGGACCTCCACGACCTCCCCACAGCTCCCAAAGAGCTCCCTCAGCTTGGCTTCGGGCTCTGCCATGGTGTAGGAGAGGTTGCTGACAAACACAGTGACTTTGTCCTTGCTGCTGTCGTGGAACACTTTGGGGACGTCCTTGCGGCTGGTGGACGCCTTCTCCTTCGGGGCTGCGGGGCCATCGGGCTTCTCACTCCTCCCAAAGAGCCCAGTCTCCACTTCCATGTCCTCTTCAGGGAGCACTCCATCACCCTCTGCCCTGTGCCTCTTGCTGGGCAGCTCTGATTGATGGAATTGTTAGAAAATCCCTTGTGAGAAAATCCCAAGACCATAACCAACAACCCCCAAGCCTCAGGATAAGGATTCACCACCAACAACACTGAATAAACAAACACTACCAACATCCCCCTAAATAAACCATAACAAGCACCAAAGACACAAAAGAAACCCCCAACCACACCCTGCAACAGCCACTACAACCAACCCATAATAAGGAGATGGGCTAGACACAACTGCCAAACCCCCCAAAGCAAAGCACAACCCTAAAAATAAAACAAATCCTATCATAAATTCCTACTTGGCCTCTCTCTGAGATTTATGACCTGAAAAACCATTTTTACAAAATTTAACTACAGGAACACCTCACTCTATCCTCCTTTCCCCCCACTCCCCCATTTCCTTCCCCGCTGAAACTCCTCTGCCCTCCATTCCCATGTGGAGCTTGGAAATGGCACATGGAAGCAAAAATACAATGACAGGTCTTAAAAGACACCACAAAAAAAACCTATCTCAGGTTTTAAAGAACAAATAACAACAGATTATTTCACCAAGACATGCTTTAGATGAAAGCAACTGGAATATTTGTTCCTTTTTTCAGCCAGTCATAACTGACAGTCGCTGATTCATGTTCTTTTCTTTGTCTAATAGTTCTTTATTTAAAAAAAAAAAAAAAAAAAAAAAAGAAATCTAAAAGCTCACAAAAATCCCAGGGGAAACAACCTATTAAAGTGTTCTGTTCCCACCTCCAAGAAGCTGCTACAATTCTGAATAACCCAATTTAGACACATGGCTCAGTATCATAGGATGAGTCAGAAAAAATTACTTTAAAGGAACATTAAGGAAGAAAAAACCAAAAATCACAATATCCAAAATAAGAAACCCCGAGAAAACTCTGGAAGTTCTAGAAACCTGTTTTTCTCTTGGTATAAAACCATTTAGCCTTGTTTGCATTTCACTCCCACACTGAACACTTCCCAGGAGAAAGCAGCCCTGGAAAGACACCAGTGCTGGCAATTCCTCAGCTCCCTCTACCACAAAAGCCCTGAAGTTTCAATTTAATTTAATTTTTACCTTCTTCTTGTCCCCATTCACCCTCGTCATCCTCGTCTGCTTTGCGCTTGTCCCCAGCTCTGGTTTTTTTGGCTTTTTTGGAAGCTTTCTTCTCTGCCCTTGCTTGCTTTCTCTGCTCAGCTCTCTCCTCCTCCTGCTTTGCCAGAGCAGCTTCTTTCTCAGCAGCCTAAAACACAGAAGATTTATTTCTTTTTTTCTCCCACTGGCTGCAGATTGCAGAGCATTTTCCAGAGCACTGAGCCCAGAGGGTTTTCTCCTAAGCCCAGCACTAACAGGGACATCATTTAAATCTCATCCCAATTCTTTGCTCTCACAGCTTTCCTGCAGGGCACATCACTCTTGTGGCCAGCCAAGAGGCAAAAGGACAAAGATAAAAAGCAGCAAGAGGTTGTTAATCATAGTTTTAAAGTAAAAATCAATAGTTCTAGGGCTTGAAGGCATGTCAGGTTTATCTGGGGGGAAGCCACATTAAAAATGTGACATTCAGAGTAGCATGGATTTAATTTAGGGGTATAAAATGCTTTGGTAGCTCACAGAAAGTTCTGACCTTTGCTCTTTGTTCATTCACTCGAGCCAATCTGTTCTCAGTTTTCTGAACAGCTGCATCCCAGTCTTCCAGTGTTCCTAAAGGATAAAATTAAAATAAATTTTAAAAAGCCTTTTATTTAGCTTCCTCATAATTCAAAGATACAATTCTGGAAAAATAAGAGTCACTGAGTTCATGGCACTTGCTGTTCATATTTAACATTCCACATGAAAATTCTAATTATAACAACTAGCCTGCAAGGTAAAAAAAAACAAAAACCCAAGAGCCAAGCAGAGCAGAAACCTCTCATTAATAATGCAAGACTCCAAAAAGGCATGGAAAAATCCAGTGATTTCAGAAAAGCAAGGAAGAAAAGAGCTGTCTGTGGATTTGACAGCAGTGAAAAGTGAGACTTCAGCAGAGCACAAAACACGGGATCAAAAGCCTGTGTGCCACCTCTGCCTAACCAGGCTAAGAGATGCAGTAATTAATTACCTTCTGCCAGTCACTGAGTTACCTTCTGTTAATTAATTACCCCCTGCCTGTCACGCCCTGGCAGTGCCCAGGTACCTTCTATCCTCTCCAGGGTGAGCAGCACCTCGCAGACGTGCTCGGGGTAGTCACTGGTGCACTGCACTGCCCTGTGCAGAGCCTTCCTGCAGTGCTGGGTGTCCCCATGGGCCCTGCAGGAGGGGACAGACCACACACAATTCCAGCCATGCAAACATTGCCCCTCCTTCCCCAGCTGCTGGGACACTCCTGGGAGCCACAGCAGAGCTGCCCCAAGAAGCTCAAAGGTGTTTTGTAAACACAAACAAAACACATTTATTCTAAACTGTTTTCTCCCACAGATGAGAAAGCTAAAAACTGAATTCTTACCTTTCCAGGTTGTAATATTCCAGCCACATGTTGGCATATTTGGCATTTCCTTTAGTCATGATGTTGTCCCAGAGCTCCCTGGCTTTCTGCATGTTGTTACACAAGCGGGCCTGCAAGGGAGCACCCAAAATATCCTTCAGGATTATTTGTTCAACATCATGAATTTCAAACCAAAAACACCCCACAGACGCTGCAGACAGATCCAGCAAGACACATCTGAGCCTTACAGGGGTCAAAATAAACACCTGACACAATCCTACTACTGAATAATCCTTCTCTGCCCACCTCTCCCATAATCTTGATTCTGGCTCCCACATCCATTTGATTTTGGTCATTATAAAATAAATTACAGAGCTGTTTCCGAATTTCTTCCTTTTGTTTTTTGATTAATGTACCTAATAATTCCCCAGACTAAGAACTTGGTTTGTGTTTAGGAAGAGGGGAAATGGATTGGGAAAGGAATGAATTCCATGGTTGGAATGTTATAACATTTTATTTTAAATGCATTTATCAGGTTCAGCAATTTTAAATACAGCAGAGAGAAATATCACCTCAACTCTTGCCCAGTTCTGCATGATGGTGCAGGATGGATCTCCACTTTCACTGAACCCTAAGAAGAAACACAAGATCTGTTTGTTGCACTTGGCTCTCACAAATAAAAGTGTTTATTAAACAAGTCCTACAAGGAGATGAAATCTTTATCTGCAGCCTTCTGAAATGGTCAAGATACTTGAAGACAAATATTGTGTGGAGAACTGGTCTCATAAAAGTGGTTTTGAAGAGGAGAAAACACTACTTGAGATGATTTCACTTACTTTCTTCTACTTCTTGTTTCAAGTACTCCACAGCTCGTGCAAACGCAGAGCGCAGCTCCTCCAGCTCCTTACTGGAGTCTGCAGGGAAAAAAAGAAAGAACAGCCTTAAAATAATAATTTAATTTTTATTTCCCAATAAAACCATCTCCTTAATACCCACAATTAATTTATTGGGTAGCAAAGGGAGATTTAATTTATTATTTCTCGTTGTTATTATTGCTTAAATTTATGATTTTATAATGAGTAAAACTCACTACATGAATAATGTTTAAAATTATCAGAAATATAAGGCAGGGCACTTTTGCAATAGCAAACCAACCAAATTCCTATTTTTTACAGACATTAATTTCTGTGAAAGATGAAAATGCTGTTAATTTTCTTTAAAAAAGTAACACTCAAGAAGTACAAAGAAACTAGTATAGATATTTATTTTGTATTTATCATACAGACCTTGTGTAAAATCCACTCTTCTCCTCAGGTAATCCAGGTAGGCCTGCCAGATCTCTACATAATCTGTTGCTTGAATAAAACCTGCATTCAGAGCTTTTTCAAACATTTCTGAAAGAAAAATGGGGCAAAAACAGTTACTTCCATATACTGTCAAAATTAGCAAGCTGCAGTGATAGCACAAAGAAATACTAGACAAACACCACTGGTTTCTAGGAAGACAGGAAAAGAAATCCTACACAATAAATTGGTTTAGGAAGTGAATTTAAAGGCAGCTGAATTAACGAATGTTCATTCCAAGCTGTTCATTGCTTGCTCAGGGTGAAGCTGCTCAACCAAAGCAGCTTTGCCCCTTGCAGGACCTGCAGGCAGAGAACAGATCCTGCAAATCCCATTTTTGTTCCAGCCTGTTTGGGGGCAGAGAGCAGCTCTGAACTGCAACTGCTGCTTCTTTCCTCACCAGAAATGATGCTGTGCTCAACCCTGTGCCTCTCCATGGCCAGCAGGTACCGAATCCACAGCCCAACAGTCCAGGGGCAGTTCCTGACAGCGCGGTCGTGAGCGGATAACACCAATTCCTTCACCTTCAGCTGCCTGTCCTGAAAGGATCACACAGGAAAAGTGAAGTTCCTGTCAGCCACAGAGACCACCTGAGACAAAAAAGAGCCAACACCTAAAAGCCAGCATTTTCATTTTGTATTTAAAAAGCTCAGATGGGTATTTTAAATTCTGTATTCCTAAAAACACCTTCATGAGGAAGAATATGCTCAGGAAGGAACTACCAGGCCATTGAGGTGTTTTCTGCCAAAGAAATAAATGTAATAAAGGCACTGAGTGAATTCCCAACTGTTCCTAGAATGTCAAGGATAGAAAGAAGAAGCACACCCAGCCTATTTGTGCAGGTGTTGTTCCACCTGCAACCTGCTGTGTCCAGCTGGGAAGAGAAAGAGATGATGGAAAAACTGAGCCTGGATAAGCTCCTGCAGGGAGTCAGCCCTGATCCCTTAATCCAGCCACCTTCTGTCCTGCCTCTGGAGCTCAAAGTGCACTAACAAACCCCCCTGGAAACAGGGGCTGAACATCTGGGTTTGCTTCAGTGCCCACACCCTGTTATTCTGCAGAGAAAACACAGCTAGAGCAGAGAAAAGTGAGAAATGCTCACAAGAGGAATAAACACATCCCTAAAAACAGGAGGAAACCAAAGGTGAGGTGAAAATCTGTTTTCTGGAAGATTTACAGATTAAAGGACAGGACTGAGGTAGAACTTAGTGGCTGTTTATCAGGAACTGAGATTAAAAATAAACAAAAGTAAAGACAGGAAAACAAATCTGCAAACATTCCTGGGTTTATTTCCTTACCAAATACTGGTTGTAGCGTGCCCAGAGGTCTGGGACAAGGCAGTTCTCAGCCAAAGCTCTCTCATAGATCAACTGAATCCGAGCTGGGTCACCTGCTTTCATTTCAAAATCAATGTAAGCTTGGTATTCTGCCAGCTTTGGGGTTTCAGCACCCAGCTGGAAAACAACCAGGGAGACACAACATCAAACTCTTCAGCAAAGCAAGACTCCAACAGTTCAGCTGTTCCTCAGAGCAGCTCCTGTGCAAGATTTCACACAAGAGATTTGTCTCTGTATCAGCAGCTGTTGATTTTCAGACATCTCTGACTGAGCCTGAAATCAGTCAGATCCTGGGTTTATTCCCCTTAACCCAAAAACACACCCAGAGTCCTCATGTGCACCTCAGGGTGGTGTGGCACACTCAATGCACCCCATAATTTCCAGTATTCCCAGTATATAATTGTCAGTATTCCCATTGCTAACAAAGTCCCTCAGTTGGGGACTAGAAAAATACTAAATCTCGAAAAAAAATAAATCCCCCCAAAGTAATTCCCTCTTAGTCTGGAAGGAAGGTGTAAGTGCCAGCATTACCAGTGCCTCCTCGTAGGGTTTACACTTCTCCAGCTGCTGCAGAGCTTTTTTGTAGTTCTTTACTGTTGTTTCTGGAATGGGCTCTTCTGACCACTCCTCATATTCAGCATATGAAGCCTCCATGTCTATTAAAACATGAAATCTCATCAATAATGCACTTATGAAACTATAAATTCAGATTTCAACCTATGTTAGGTTCTAAGACAAATTCCTATTTTATTTATATGATATTTATAATTTATTTGGAACAAATAGTTAAACTTTTATTTTCTTTTGGTCTTGCTGCCACACTGCTGCATTCTTAAAGGATTCAGACATTTCATCTCATACAGTGTCCTATAACAAACTCAAGGCAAGTTGTATTAAAGCTGCTTAATTGGAATTAGAAAACCAAAGTGGCAAAATTTTCCCCAAGGCATCAGAAAAAAGAGAACCCAAATTCTTTCTAGATGGAAATGAAGTCAAAAGAACTGTGCTTAAATTTTTTCCATGAGCAAGACAAGGGACTTGAGGAGTTTAAAGCAGGAACTAGAGAAGGCAGAATTCCAACCATCCAGCTGCCAGATACTTCCTACCAAGGGTTTTTATGCAGCAATCACAGCTGAACTCCTCATTTTTAAGTCACATTTTGTGCTCCTTGCTTGCACTTTGAGGATGTTCAAATTCCAAACCTGGTGAGCCAAGTTCCAACAACTCGGAACATTTTTGACCCGGAGGGATCTCTGCCTCTTCCAAGGGAGCACAAGACCTCCAGCTGCACTTGGTGAGGCTGTGCCAGGAGAATCCTGATGCCTGCAGCACCCCCAGGCCCCTGTCCCAGCAGTGCAGCCCTTACCCAGCAGAGGGATCCCCAGCTGGCGCCGGAAGAGCGTGTGGATCTTCTCGAGCTGGCTGCACAGCACCTGCTGCTGCTCCGGGGATGGAATGCTGCCAGGAGCTGGCTGCAAGCAAAAAAAAACCCAGGGAAATTCAATCCATCCTCCAGCCCCAGCTGATGGACACGAGAGGGAATTGTTTATGAGCTGAGGGAACTGAGATCCAAGTGAATATGTGATACCTGAAGGGCACACAGGGCCAAGCTGCATCTCTGTCATTGTCAGGAAAGCTAAAACTTGGGAATTGCTGCCTTTGGAAGGTGGATGAATGGGAAAAGCATTCCTGACTGAAAGCTGACACAAGCACAGGGAAATGATCACCTGAGAACAAGGAAGCAGCAGGTGACTGTGCCATTTCACAACCCCATCATGCTGCCAAAGAGGGTTTCAGTAAATCCCTAGGGAGTGGGGAGAGGATCTAAAACTTCCAGCATTAATTGTGTTTGGGAATGAAAGAACATCCTCCTGTTACTCCTTTGTTAGGAATGAAAGAACATCCTCCTGTTACTGACCTTTTAAAACCAAATAGTTCCCACTGCTACCATGAGCAGGGACATCTTTCAACTTCCATCTCTTATATAGCAAATTATCAAAAATAAGGAAATATTCCCATTCTGGTCATCTTGGAAAAGTGACTTTTGCAGATACCAAACTGTACTTTCCAGGGATAAAATACCCTCATCCAAAAGCCTGTGGATAAAATACCCTCATCCAAAAGCCTGTGGATAAAATACCCTCATCCAAAAGTTTGTGGATAAAGTACCCTCATCCATAAATTGTGGAATAATGAGTAAGTTAAAAGCTGAACAGTCTAGGAATTTAAACTTGGTTGACTCTGTGCAGAAACAGCCACAGAACATTATTTAATAATGGAACATTTCAATTTAAAGCTGGTTTTGGCACCTCAGTCAGCAGCACAGCCAAACTTTGCTCCTGGATTCGAGATGATTTTAGCATGATACAGAAACACAAATCCTTTACTTTATCAGCCAAATCCACAGAATGGTTTTCCTGGAGCACAGGGCTGATTTTTACAGCTGGGAAGAAACAACTGGGACATGACAGAGAGGAGACAGCTCCAGGTGACTCCAGGAGCTGCATCACAGCTTTTTTTGGGGTGGGAGCAAAGGGGAAGGGGGCTCACCTGTGCTGTTTCCAGGATGGCATTCTCAAACTCCCTGTAGGCTTCCCACAGGGCCGTGCCCTTGGTGACGTGCAGCCCCACGGCCGTCAGGGCCCGCTCGAAGATGGACCGGACCCTCTCGATGCCTCCCTCCTGCCCAATGCCCCCTATGGAATACTGGGCATATTCCAGCCAAATTTCAGGACCTAAACAAGGTGAGGAGAAGCAGGTGATTTGGTTTTTTTTTCAAAAATAATAACGAGGAAACGCAGCTCTGCTTCCCCAAATGCCTCATGTGCTGCATATAAAGAGAAAAACACGTAGCGATGTTTTATTGATCCTAAAAAGTTAAAATATTTGGGAATTGTGTTTATGCTGTTGGTTCAGCAGCAGCAGCCCCAGTTTCCTTCTGAGTGGTGCCACTCCTGTGGTTTTGCTGACAGGGACTGGCCCTGGCTGTCATCTCTGCCACACAAACCACACCAAGATGCCTGAACAGCAAATTCCCATTTCCTGAGCTGGGACCACAGAGCTGTCACACTCTGGAATAATTCAGATTAAAGCAGCTCCTCCTCCTCCTCTTTCCAAACTCCTGATCAGCATCTCCTGAAGCAGCTGAAGGGGAGGTGGGAGAACAGCACTGGCTGCCTGGCACCATTCCCACCAACACCAAATTCCATTCAGGGACCCCCAGGGTGGGACTGCCCTGGATTCCAGAGGTGCCTCCAAACCCCAGATACAATCCAGCAGATCCAGAGGATAATTCCTCACTCCTTCACCTCCATTCCTTCTTCCTGAGGGATCACCAACACCAGGTACTGTCACTGATGTGACATTCTGTACACAGCTTTTGAGGGGGATTTACCTCCATATTCCCTCCACTTCCTCAGGCTTTGCTTTTCCAGCTCTTTACCCCAATCCCCAAAGAACTCAGGGATTTGTCCCCAAAGTTTTAAACTACACCTGCAGCAGCTCCTGAGGAATAGAGAAACCAGACACCACATCCTTCCCTTGCATCACTTCACATTCCAATTTCAGAAATTAATTTGAAATTTTGCCCCAACTTCTTCACTACAAACAGAAGCAAGAGAGCTCCCTACAAAGCCAAATCTGGCCCCATTTTAGAGCATTTTTGGGTGACTTACAGATGTAATCTTTGACAGCTCTTTCAAACAGCTCATAAACCTTCTCTCTCTCAGAGATCTCTGAGGCCATTTTTATCTCATCCTTCAACCAGTCCAGCCAGATTTCTGGAAGGAAAACATTTAGAACATATCATTAATATTCAGAAATAATAAGTTATGTCCACTTGATGAGTTTTTAACAACAGAGTTAAAGGAGGGAGAGCAAGGCAAAGAGACGAATTTTAACCTCCACAAATTCTAATTAATTTCACATAAAAGTTGGGCAGAGACCTCCTAAATTGGTGCTAAAGGGAGAAGTTGAAATTTCTCAGGACTTTGAAAATCATCCCATTCCACCTCCTGCCATGGGCAGGGACACCTTCCACTCTCCCAGGCTGCTCCAAGCCCTGTCCAGCCTGGCCTTGGACAGTTCCAGGGATCCAGGGGCAGCCACAGCTTCTCTGAGCACTCTGTGCCATCCCTTTCCAAGAATAAAATCCCACAACCGCTGCAATATTTCCATCACCTCCGAGTTATGAGCAAAAAGAGAAATCCCCACTTCAAGCCCCCACAATTTCCACCAAGAGGGAATTTTCTTTGCTGTCCGCCTATGAAATTTTTAGCAGGACTTTGGTGAGCTCTGGATCACATTCCCTGACTGAGGGTGCTGAAAATTGGCCTAAATATTTTATTTCACTGCTGAAATAAAATCCTGCACCTGCGGAGAGCAGAGGAGGCTCCGTACCTTCAGTGAGGGGGAAGAGCTCGCTCATCTTCTGCCGAGCTCTGCGGAGCTTCACCAGCTCTCCCTCCTGCCGGAGCAGCTTGATCAGATCCAAGTGACAGTTGTAATCAAAAGCATTGATGGAGAGCTTAAAAAAATAAAAATAAATCCATTTTAGAAGTCGTGTTGAGTGAGGTCAGAAAACAAATCACACAATTCTCGTGGTGTGATCACAGAGGCAGACAACGCAGAGTTTTCTCAGATTTAATAAAATCCCTGACACAGCCCCAGCCGCTCCCTCGGTCCCACCATAGAATTATGCTTAAGTTTTTTTAAAGGCAATAAAAACCCGCGGGCAGCCGGCTCAGATTTCTCAATGAACACTAACTGCTTACGGGGACTTCCCTCCTTCCAAAACAATCCCCAGCCGGTCAATTTCCATCTCAGACACCAAACATTCACGGCATAAAATGAACGAATATCCCGAGTTTGAGGAAACTCACAAGGAGCAGGGAAATTCACATCCTGACAGGGAAATTCACACCCTGCCAGTGCCAGCACCGAACCGCCAGGGCAGACACGGATTATCCCCGTTCCCGCCACACCCGCCGGGCCCACCTGCTCCTCCAGCCGCTGGATCTCGGCCTCGTTCTCCTTCTCCTCATCCTCGCCGTCCCCAGACGAGTCTGAATCGCCCTCATCGTCCGAGTCGCCGCCCGACTCGGGGTCTCCCTCTGGCAGCCGCTTCTCCTCCTCAGCCGCCGCCTCAGCTCCCGCCGCCGCCATCTTATGCAGCTCCGCTCGCCGCCCGCCGCGCTCCGCCGGCCACCGCGGCTGCCCCCGCGCCGCCTGTCCCGCTGCTCCGCCCCACTGCCGGCCGAACCGGGCGGGAAGAACCGGGATCTTCAGCCCTCCCCGCCCCTCGATCGCCCGCGAACCGGGGCCGCGCTGCGCCGAGTGCGGCCGCGGCGCGACCCTTTGTCTGCCGGTCCGTGGCGCAGGCAGCGCAGCGGGCACCCCGCTGTGTGGCCATCAGGGGGCCTCCGAGAGGGTCCGTGGCGTGCGCGGCGCCGTTCGCCCGCCATGTTGAGTGTGGCGCCGCGTGCCGCACGCGCGCCGTCTGTCGCGATAGAAACCCTGGCGCGACCGAAAGGCCGTTCCCAGCCTTTGTTTATTTACTGATCGTTTCAGCCGCAGCGCGGCCTCCAGCGCTCACACCGTCTGCGCCGCCAACGAATGACCGGGATGAGACGCGAGCTCCGGAGCCGAAGGGGCGTGGTCAGGGCGTGCCTGGGGGCGTGGCCAAGACCGAGGTTATAAAAGGGAGGCGGACAGCGCCCCTCCCCTCAGTCAAGATGGCGGCGCTGAGGGCGGCGGGGGCGGCGCTGCTGCGGCCCCGGGCCGGGCCGGCCCCGGCTGTGCTGGGCTACCACAAGAAGGTGAGGGGCGAGCGTGACGCGGGGAGGGACGCGGGAGCGCGGGGTGACCCTCGCTGACGCCGTGTCTCGGCAGGTGGTGGATCACTACGAGAACCCGCGCAATGTCGGCTCCCTCGACCGCAATTCCAAGAACGTGGGCACCGGCCTGGTGGGCGCCCCGGCCTGCGGCGACGTCATGAAGCTGCAGGTGACCTTGGGGACTCGTTGGCACCTGGGTGGGGTCACACGGCGCTGTTGCTAGGTTTAAAGCTGCCCGTGTCCCCTCACCTTCCCTCATGCCCGCCCTGTGCCCGGGGCAGGGCCAGTCCCGCTCCCCTCGGGCCCGGCTGGGGGGACCTGGCCGCGCTGAACCGGGCACTGAAGTGTCCCCAGAATGGGCACTGAAGTGTCCCCAAAATGCTCCCGCAGGTGGAAGTGGATGAGAACGGCAAGATCGTGGACGCTCGCTTCAAAACGTTCGGCTGCGGCTCAGCCATCGCCTCCAGCTCGCTGGCCACGGAGTGGGTCAAAGGGAAAACGGTGAGGGAGCTCCGGGAAGGCTGCAGGGCTTCCCACGTGCCTGTGTTCTCTTTTGGGATCGTGGAGGAAATGCTCTTCAGGGAGGTCCCTGCACTGCTCTGTGCTGGTGGAGTGACTGGCAGCACTGTCAGGGTTTCACTTGTAGGGCAGTAATTGTCTTTTTCTCATCAGAGAGTCATTAAGGTTGGGAAAGCCCTCTAAGAACATCAAGTCCAACCATTCCCCCAGCACTGGCAGCTCCACCACTGATCATATCCTCAAGCGCCACATCTACGTGGAACAATTCCACCAGGAAATTTCTTTGTGTCTTATGCAATGAGCAAAACCAGGCTGATGGCAGAAATTTTAATTATAGAGGACCTTTAGATAATTTCTGTCAGCAGCAAATGCACCTCAGTGTTGTGATAGAGGATGAACAGACTCAAAACAGGCCAAGTGGGGACAGTGTGTGACACTGATATGTCATCAGACATTCCTTAATTCCCACGTCCCTCACTGCCCTGGGCAGCTGAGAGGATCTCTCCTGTGGATTCTGCTGGCTCTGGGGCATTAAACCTTCTTAGCAAACACAAAGAGCAGGGCCCTTGACCACCTCTGCCTGTGTTCCAGGTTGATGAAGCGCTGAAAATCAAGAACACAGATATTGCCAAGGAACTCTGCCTTCCCCCTGTCAAACTGCACTGCTCCAGTAAGTAAAAACCCTGGATCTCAGACACTCTGGAAATAGCACAGATGCTTCTGAAGGCTGTTTTCCAAACAATTTCTGCACAACCTTGTCCTTAAGAGAAAACATGTTCAGATTTCAGGGTTAATTCAAGAATTATCAGATCACTTCAATATTTTGGAGCCTGTAGCTCAGCAGACTGATAATAAACAATCAGATTTTGAATTCTGTTATTATCTGAAGTTATATTACATTAAATCAGCATTGTAGGAATTCAATATTTTAGGAATTCTATTCAGATTCTACTCCTAAGGCCAGTCTGTGCTGCTGGTCGTTTGCTTACTGCTGCCTGCTTTTGTTTTTATTTGTTTTGTCCTAAAAGCCATTGAATTGTCCTTAAAATGCAAATCCTTTTTTTTTTTTTTTTCACTTTGCAGTGCTGGCTGAAGACGCCATCAAGGCTGCCTTGGCTGATTACAAACTGAAGCAGGATCCAAACAGAGAATCCAACAAAGAATCCGACAAAACAGCCGACAATGCCTGAACTGCCTGCGCAGCTTCCCCTCCTCACTCCCTCCTCACTCTGCAGTGCAATTCCCGAGCTGTTGTAGGACCCTGTGCACTACTCAAGCTGTAAGATACGCACAAGTTACGCACAACGTGTCCCTGTGGTGTCCAGGCACCCCCTAGTGCTCCCCTGGCTGGGGGCTGCTGTCCCCTCGGGAATGCCGCGGGACGACTCCGCTCCGGAGACCCAACCCCGCTGTCCGGTACTGGAAGGGCTGCACTTTTCATTTTTGTTTTGGGAAGATGTCTAGTTTTGCCTAATATCTCATGGAATTTGGTGGGAAGCGTTGCCCTGGTTTGGATGTGTGTGTGTGTGTGTGAGATGTGGGGCCGTCCCTGGCTCTGGCTGGGTCAGGGTTGGTTTCGTAATCCAGGAGCAAATTCCTGCTCTTGGAATTCTGGGAATGTTTTGCTGGTGCCAAAGGGAAAAGTGACCAGGAAACACCGGTGGTTTCTGCTCTCATCCTGTCACCACTTAATTTTTGAAGCACTTGTTTGAGGAGCAGCCTGAATTTTGGGGTGTTTTCTCTAAGAATTCACTTCCTCACTCACCAGGTGCTCTCTTAGAGCTGTAAGTCCTGGGTTAGAGGAAGGTGTCCCTGCCCAAGGAAAGGGTTTGCAACTGGATGACCTTAAGGATCCCTTCATACCCAAACCCCACTCCAATATTCCCTAAAGTACACCCTCAGAGTGGAACCCCAGTGGGGAAATAGCAGAGCTGGAGTGCAGAGCTGAGGGGGAGCTCCCAGAGTTCCTCTTTTCTGAAGGAGTATTTCCAAACCAAGCAGACAACACATTGGCAGACTTCACTTTTTAACCTTCTAACCCCCCACGAGACACATCACTTCCCATTTTTCATACTGAGGGTGTTGTTAAACATTTAAAACCACATTTAAAAAAAAAAAAATAATTGTCTCATCCTGCTCCATCCGGGCACAATATTTGTAATTTTGAACACAGAGGTCACACGTTGCTGCGAGTTTGTCACTCACAAGGTCCCTCTTGTGGTTCCTCAGCTCCTGGCACCCTCCAGCAGTGAGGAATGTACCTCTCCCTCATGGAACCATCCTGCTATTTCCTGGTTTAAAAACAAAACCAGGGAAACTTCACCCACTCTACATTTGCTTTGGGAGAAAACCAGCTCTGTGTGGTGACACACGCTTCCCAAGGGAAGGTTGTCCTGGGGCAAGGACATAATAGGATAAAACACGGGGACACAGGAGGTTCAGGGGTACAGGGCTGTGCTGCTTTTGGGGCAGAACGGCCTCACTCACCTTCCAGGGTTCCCTGCTGTTCCCACAGCAGCAGCTGCACCCCAGGGCCGTGGCTGAGTCCCCACAGCCCCTCCTCAGCCCCACAGCTGTGGGTACAAGATAAAGGTTTCCTGGAAGGGCACGTCATGTGCTGATGTGGGGACTGATAACACCCTGCCCAGGGCTCCACTGGCCCTGGAGTCCAATCCAGCTGTGCCCCTGCAGGAGCACAGGGACACAGGGACTGTCCCCTGGGCACCCCACGGCCGAGACACACACGGGAGAGGAGCTGTGCGGAGGAAACGTTTATTTCTAGCTGAAGGGGTTCAGGAAGTGAGGAAAAAATCCAGCTGGGATCTGGGGTGGAAGAAGGAAAGGAGAGTCCTTGTCCCTAAATCCTCATTCCTCTTTCCCTTGGATGGCCTTGGGCAAAGCTGGCCCATGTCCCACAGACCTCCAGCCCTGGTCCCATCCCTTCTCCCAGAGGGACACAGCTCCCAGCCAGGAGCCCGGCACAGACCAGGCTGCTGCTGCTGATTAAAATGACATTTGGGAGGAAGCTCTTGGCACAGGGCGGGCAGAGCTGCAGTGCCTGGGGTGGGAGAAGCCCCTTGGGCAGCAGGAGCTGGGGCTGACAGCGTTCCAGTGCTGGGGAAAACCACCAGCTGGCAAATCCCCCCCATGAGCATCCCATCAGCACCAGGGTCGGGGCAGCTGGGAGGGAACGGGATCTTCATCGGGGCTTCCTTGAGCCACCACGTACATACAGAGCCTGATCCACCCTGTCCATCGTGTGTCCCAGGGCAGCAGCTCCTCAGGCTTGCCTGGGACCGTGTCCCTGCCTCAGATTCCAGAGGGAGCCTGGGAGCCATCCTGGCAGGCAGCAGGGCTGCATCCTCCATCCTTGCTTCCTGCGCTTGCCGCTTCCTCCGCGCCCGCATTTTGGGCACGGGGCTTGGGTTGCTCATCCCCCAACTTCTTTATTTCCTCCTCTTCCTCCTTCTCCTCCTCCTCCTGAGGGGCATTCTGCTCGCCCTGGGCCCCGTTGGCCAGCGGTGCCTTGTGGGGGGATTTGAGGTTCTGGGCAGCAGCCAGGATGTCGGCCTGCAGCTGGCGGCCGCCGTCCAGCGGCTCCTCCGCGCCGGCCTCGGGGGCTTTGTCGGGCACCTCGCTGAAGTCCCGCGCTCCCCCCGACTTGTCCCGCTCATCCACATATTTCTTCTTGGGGAAGGAGGAGGGATAGTAGGCAGAGGCCTTGTGCTTCTGCCGGACGATGACGGCGGCGCAGATGATGAAGAGGAGGACGAAGGACAGCGAGCCCACCACCACCACCAGCAGCAGGTACTCCTTGAAGAAGTCCACCAGCCCGTCCAGCACGCCCGGCGCCGAGCTGTTGGTCACGGTGGTCCCCGGTGCCGCCCCCACGGTGGGGCTGATGCGGGGGGTCACGGGCTGGGCGGGCAGCGTGGCTGAGGCCTCATCCCCGTCCCCGCTGCCCGCAGTGTCCGGCAGCACCGGGCGGTGCCGCGGCGCCGCCGCCTCCGCCGGGGCTGCCACCAGCAGCACCAAGAGCAGCAACCACGTGCCCATGGCTGAGCCCATTCCCAGGATTCCTGCAGGAAACCGGAAACCTGTGGGATGCAGAGAGGTGAGGGACAGGTTAATACCCCAGCAGAGTGAGCCCCCCAAGCCAGCCCTCACCCGCCTGGATTTCCTTATGGAAGTGGAAAGGCAGCTCTGGTTTTCTCGCCCCGACAGAGCAGGGGGCTCTGTTTGTTTTCCAAGGGCACAGCTCGAAGCCAGCTGGGTGGGATTGCTCAAGGCTGGGGACCGGGGCTGCTGCCAGCGCCCGGCTCCAGACAACGGTCATTTGGCTGATTAGAGAATTCCTGAAAAATGGAGGTTTGCAGTGGAAACTTTGACACAGGCAACGCTACAAAAGGGCCGGCCCGGCGCAAGATGCATTTCCCAACCGCCGTCCCAGACCGTTAATTCCCAGCTGGAACACAGCTAAAAATAGTTTGGGGCAGGATTTCACCCTGGTGCCACCATGTGCTTGAGTGGAGCCGGGATGGGGTGTGGGACAAAGGGGCAGCCCCAGAGCTGGGGTGCAGGGAATGGGGTTCCAGCTGCCTGAGTGTCCCTGGGAAGGGGGAAGGCCTGGCTTTGTCCCTGTGCTGTGCTCCTCACTCGGATGGGGCTGGATCTGCCCCATTCCACAGCCCACAGCGTGCTGTAGGACACAGGACGCACGGTTCCCACCCCTGGGGTGAGCCCCTGGCTGGGCTCTGCACCCCACGGGATTTGGGGTTTGGGAGAGAGACGTGACCGTCTCCACTGCGAGACATTCCCCAGGGATCCACGCGTGCCGCGCCACGTAACGCCACCGAGCCATTCCCGGGGCTCTTCCCCTCCACACGGGGAGGTCTCAAGAAAAGCTCCCCAGGTACATCAGCAGGGACCCCCCCATGACAATTCCCCAGCCTCAGGCTCCCCAAATCCCAGCCCACATCCCATTTTCCCCCCCAAACAAACCCAAGCCAGCAGCTCTACAGAACGAGAGGGACTCCAGCAGCAGGATTTGGCTTCCAGACTCTCTCCTGGCTGCACAATCTGGTTTCCATTAATCCGGTGCAAAAAAACGGCAGCGGAGGTGGGAGGTGCCCTCACCCCCAACCCTCCCGGCTCCCCATGGGCACTGCTGCGGCTGTGGGGTCACAGCACTGACCAGCACCGGGAGAAGGAAGGGTTGGAGGGGCTGAGATGAGCCCCTTCATCCTCCTCTCCGCCCCAGGCAGGGGCCCCTCAGCGGGAAAGGGGTACCGGGATGGGGACGGCACCGATTCCCCGGCAGCCATCAGAGCTGAGGAGCAGCCGTGGCCATGCAGGGGCTGAGCAAAGCCCAGAGCAGTGCCAAGAGCTGGGCCTGGCACCACGGGCATTGCCAGCCCTCCACCCCATCCCAATCCCATCCCAGCCCTTCCTTGCCCACCCCCAGACCCACAGCTCCTTCCCAGCTCCGCTTCCCAACCGCTGCAGAATTTCAGGATTTCGGTGTTGTCCACAGGCAGCACGCTCCGATTCCTGCCTAGGAATGCAGCCGTGTGGCCAACTCCGTCCCCTGTCCCGCCGTGGGGACCATGCCCAGCCCTCACTGCAGCACCCCTGGCTGTGGCACAGCCTGTGCCCTGCTCCAGAGCCCCCCAAAAATTGGGGAGCAGCTTGGCACATCCAGTGGGATCCTCACCTCGCCCGCGGCCGGCGGGAGGCAGCCGGGAAGACGAGATCTGTCCCACACACCTCGAGCCCCTTTCTGCAGCCTGCTGGGATGGAGCCTCCTCCTTCTCCCTCCTCTCCTCCTCCTTCTCCTCCTCCTCCTGCGTCGCAGCCCAGGACCAGCTTGTTCTCATTACGGCCGGGATGGGGAGGGGGTGTGGGAGGCCAGGGAAAGGCAGGCAGCCCCCAGCCCCCTCCCAGATGAAATCCAGCTGGGGCTGGGGGTGTTTCCTGGCTTATCCCATCAGCAAAGGAGCCACGGTGCCCCCCATCACCAACCCCGGAAGGGGCCACATTTTGGGGTGCAAGTGGGGATGAGGGTCACACACAGGGGGTTGTTTTTAATGTTTTTATCCACGAAGATGGGGGTAATGCCCATCCAAGGGTCCAAGGGGGACAGTGAGGGATGTGGGCTCAGTGCCCTGGCATTATTGAGGCAGTGGGGCAAACATGGCTTGGGATCATCCCCGTAATTTCAGAAGAGCATTTCCTAAAATCCCAGCCTGGAAACGCTCTGGCCTGGGCACCTCTGCCTTGGGGTGCAGGCAGGGACACAGGCAGGGGCACCCCTGGTTCCCCAGACAAACACAGCAGCTGCTCAGCTCCCAGGATCTCCAGTCTTGGGGTCTGGGGGCATCTCTTGAGCCCCCCCAGTCTCTATCTCCCCCTGCCCTGGTCCCCTCGGCCTGGCCTGAGGTTGCTCAAGAGGCTGCAGCCGCTGTGTGACCTCATCCCGCTGCTATTTTCCTCTGCTCCTCTCTGGGGACCTGCCAGACCCCCCAAAAAGCCGCGGCCAGCGCCTGGGGACCGTGACCCCCGCGGGGTGGGGGCCCGGGTTCTGTCCCCTCGGCCGGAGCGGGGCTGGCGCCGCTGGGGTTTCTGCGGCGTCGCCGCCGCTCCCCAAAATAAAAGCCCCGTCCGTCTGTCTGTCCCGGCGGCTCCCTGCAGCTGCTCGGGCGGCTTTTCCCGGCCTTAAGTGCTCAGTGATGAAATCCTAGAGGGGAAGGGGGAAAGGCGAGGGGAGGCCAGAGTTCCAGCAGCATCCGGCCCTGTTCCTGCAGCCCAGGTGGGGACAGGGCCGAGTTCTCCCCACGCACCCAATAATGCCCGTGTTGGGCTCAATTCCCTTGTCCAGCGTCTCCGTTCCACCCTGCCCAGGGTCTGCATCCCACTCCAGCCAGGATCCCCATCCTGCTTCCCCCAGAGTCTCCATCCCTCCTTGTCCGGCATCTGCATCCCACCGTGCCCTCGCTTCCCCCGCTTCATTGCTCACAGTCCTCGTCCCTCCCTGCCCAGCGTCCCCACCTCAGAGTCCTCGTCCCTCCCTGCCCAGCGTCCCCACCCTCCAGCCGGGATCCCGGGCCCGGTTCCCGGTGCCAGCTCCCACCATCCCATTACGATTCCGTTTTTGCCTGCCGCGGCCGCGGGCCCGGCCCCTCGGAGCTGGGCAGGGCCGGCACCGCCCGGTGCCGCCGTGTAATTTGGGGCCGCAGGAACGCGCGGCGTGCAGGGCTGGGCTCGGCGGCACAGCCCGCCCGGGGAACCGGCAATTTGAGGCATCGCAGCCTTGCTCTGCTTCTAATTTGCTTCCCTGGGCTGCGCTTTGCTGTGCCAGCAAAATACCCGGAGGGCGCCCGTCCTGCAGAGCGGCACGGGGCGTGTGGAGCTCCGTGTGCGGTGTCGCGAGTGGGATTGTGCCACCCCCAGCGCCCTGTCACCCATCACAGCCCGGTGCCACCCCCGGGCTCCTGTGACCCACCACAGCCCGGTGCCACCCCCGGGCTCCTGTGACCCATCACAGCCCGGTGCCACCCCCGGCCCGCTGTCACCCACCACAGCCCGGTGCCACCCCAGCACACGCTGCCCTGAGGATCCTGCTGTGACACCGCGCAGGCTTCCCGTGAATTCCTGTGCCGTGAGGCGGGCCGTGGCAGCCCGACAGGAGCTGCTGACTGCGCCAAATAGGGCGATTCCTGCTCCCGTGGTGGAGGAAAGTCTCTCCTCGCTGGGCTCCTGCTGGAAAGTGGCTGGCACAGGGCTGGGAGAGTGGGAGCAATCCCTCGGATCTGCACCCATCCTATTCCTCACCAACCTCATCCTCAGCGGGGGCAGAGGCTGGATGAGCTGCTGTGGGGTGAATCCTGAGGATGGGAGCATCCCTCTTCCCCCACGGCTGCTTTGGCTGGCATGGGGACACACTGGGACAGAGCAGGGTGGCATCAGCAAGGAGCCCACAGCCAGGGTGTCCTGCGTGGGGACCGGCCATGGCCACCAGCTGTGGGTCCCCTGGCCCGGCTGACTCACCCATAAACATTTACATTCACAGCCGGAGCGGGGCTGTGCAGCTGCCAGCATCCAGATGGAAAATATCCCGAGCTCAGGGTGAATGTAAACAGGCAGCAGGGCTGGGATGCAGGTGAATGTCCACGCTGGCAATTCCTCCTGGATAACCAGCCCAGAGTGGCCTTCGAGGGGTCTGCAAGCTTGGGGATGTGGGGAAGGGGATGTGGGGGTGTGGGAATGGGGATGCTGAATCTGGAGGGGCAGGGGGGAGCATGGAGAGATAGGGACATTGCAGCTGGTCACAGCAGGGATGGGGATGTGAGGATGTGGGGATGGGGAGCCTGGGTGGAGAAAAATGGAAAAATGAGGACATTGAGCCTGGCAGGACAGGGCCAGTCCTGGGCTATTTTCACTCCCCCAAGGAAGGGATCAGTTGGTGGCCTGAGGGGTGACTGAGCCGGTGAAACGCTGGGACCTCCGCTGGCCTCTCATGGATTTGCTCTCCCCATCCCTCCCAGTCCCAGCTGGATGATGCCGAGCCCCTGCACCCCCGTTCCCCTCGGGGCCGAGCCCCTGACAGGCAGCGGCGGCCCCGGAGGCGTCCCCGCCTCGCTGCAGCGACCGCAGGCAGGAACACGTTGTGCCACGAGCTGTCCCCGTCCCCCCCGTTTCCGCCCCGTCCCCGCCGCCCTTCCAGCTCCCACGAGGCCGGGCAGGAGGTCCCGGGGCTGCGGTCCCATCCCCAAGGTCCCGGGGGCTCCGGTCCCTGCCTGGCCGCGGGTTTCGTTTCTGCTCCCGCAGGGGCTTGAGGGGGAGGATGGAGAAGCGAAATTTTGGCAGCAGGATGTGGGCAGGCGGCGGGGCCGGGAGGGGGCCGGCGGGTCCCTGCCAGGAAGAGACCACCGTGTCCGTGTAATTTTTTATTGGGATGGGTCTCGGGGGCCGAGCTGGACGCGGGGGAGCAGCTCTGTCTCAGTGGTCCAAGCGACAACATCAGGGGACAGGGACACCCTGCCGGCGGTTCCACCGGGGGCCCGGGCCCCGCAGCGCTGCGGGATGCAGGAGCCGTCGCTGGGGCTCAGGAGTGCTCCGGCAGGAAGCTGCTGAGAGTCAGGTTGTCTCCGTCGGGCTCGGAGCTGCCGTCGGGCAGCAGCAGCTTGTGCCTCCGGGCTGGCACAGGACGGGGGCCCGCGGCCGCCTCGGCGTCGGGCAGCAGCGAGGAGATGCAAACCATCTCCGTGGGGCTGAAGCGGCGCTCCCCCGTCCGCGCCCGCCGCCACAGCAGCGTCCCCAGCACGCCCGTGCTCACCAGGAAGGCGGCGGCCACCAGCCCCAGCAGCAGGATGGCCAGCAGGCACTTGCCCATCGCCCCGCTGGGCTCCCAGGGCACCGCGGTGCCCACCGGCGTCGTGTCCCAGGTGGCCGCGAGGGTCGATGCAGGCGGAGCTCCGGATTTCTTGGGTTTCCCGTAGCCCGCGCTGGTGAGGACAAAGGCTGGGGGGGCTGTTGAGCGTGGCCCTGTGGAGGAGTCGCTGTCCAGGCCATCAGTCACTGTGTCCTCCTCGATGAGTGCCGTGAGCCAGCCCCGGGTGGTGGTGGGGATGCCCTTTTGGGCTGCTGATGGTGTGCCAGGCTCTGAGCCTGGCAGCAGGTCGGGATCAGGGGGATCTGTCTCATCCATGGGATCAGCTGTGGTTGGCACCATGAGTGCCCGGCTGGCCTCAGTGCTGGGTGCTGCTGGTGGGGCAGAGCTTGGGAGCAGCTCGGGATCAGGGGGATCTGTCTCATCCATGGGATCAGCTGTGGTGGGCACCCGGGGCAGGCTGGTGCTGGCACTGGTCGCTGTTGGTGCCACAGAGTCCTCCAGTAAGTCAGGAGCAGGGGAATCTGTCTCATCCATAGGCTCGGCTGTGGTGGGCACTGCAAGCGCCTGGAGCAGGCTGGAGTTGGTGCTGGGCACTGGTGCTGCAGAGCTCAGGAGCAGCTCAGGCTCGGGGGAATCATCATCCATGGGATCAGCTGTGGTTGGCACCAGGAGCAGGCTGGCCTTGGTGCCAGGTGCTGGCGGTGGCACAGAGACACCATCGCCTTTGTCACTGCTGATCATGGCGGTGGCACCGGGCTCCTGCCCACTGTCATCCCTCTTGCCACGGGAGAGGGGCAGGGGCTTGGCCTCCCCCCAGACCCACTGCCCGCCCCAGGGCAGCCCTGGCTCAGCCCCACACGGCCACAGGGGGCTCAGCACCAGCAGCACCAGCAGGGCCCGGCCCGGCGCCATGGCACCTGCAGGGGACAGAAAGGGCAGGTGACATCGGGGTCCTGCTCCCCGCGGGAGAATGCTGAGCCCCAATGTGGGATCACTCTCCAACAGAGGATCCTCCTGTCCCCCTCGGGTTTGGGGGGATGGAGGAGGCACCCAGCATCCTGCCACGGCCCCCACCTGCGGGAGCTCAGCCCGGCTCTGCTCCAGGAGCAAGTTTTGATAAGGAAGTTGAGTGTCTGGAAATGGGAAATCAGCCGCGATGGAGGCGGCTGCCGCGGGACGGGGCAGTTGCGGGATGAGTGCGTCCATGTGGAAATGAAACCACAGGGATGTCACCCTCGTTGTGACAGACACCCCTTGTCAGGGTGCCCGTCCCCCCCTCCACCCGCCGGTTGGGCTGGCACAGGGCTCCAGGGCTGAGGCCACCATGAGCCTGTGTCTCTGTGCTGGAGCAGGAGAGGGGCAAATCCACCCCAAACTCACCCCAAATCCCCCCATTCCATCACCAACCCCCCCACAGCTCCCTCGGCAGCCCCGGTGGGCGGCGGCCACCGCGGTCCCCGAGGATCCGCACCCAAGAGCATCCGGACACGGCTGAACGCTCCGAGCATCCCCAGGAGGCTCCCACCTCCCCACACCCCAGGGACCAGCACGGAGCGTGGCACCCTCAGGGTCCCTCCCTGAGCATCCCCTCTGCACCCAGAGCATCCCTGGGGCCAAACCCCGATCCAGCCCCTTCCCAGCAGGGCTCACCTGTGCTGATGGATGCCAACCTCAGGAATCAGCGGCGAGGCTGGCACGGAGGGCCGAGGGCAGCACCGGCACCCGAGGGGCGTCGTGGGCCGCCCTCCGCCTGCACCTCCGGCCGGGCGGGGCAGGGAGGGAGCACGGAAAGCTGCGGTTTCCAGGGCCCGGGGAGGGGAAGAACGTCACGGCGAGAGCGGGGCCAGCGAGGGCCGGGGGCTGCGGGCACCCCCGGCGAGGGTGGCACGGCGTGGGCTGCTCCCCACCAAGGGGCTTCCTCGGAGGGCTCGGCCCCAGCGGAGCAGCTGCGCGCCGGGGCTGGCGTCGCTCCGAAAGCAGAAGTGACGGCAAACCTGGTGCCAGGGCTGCCACCCCCGCGGGCACGGTGTGGGCATGGCCGGGGAGGGGGCCAGGGTGCCCTGAGACACCTCAGCACCGGGAAACGAGGAGGAGGAGGAGGAGGGTGAGGGCCTGACTCGATGTTTTGCACAGCCCTTGTGCCGGGCTCCTTCTCTCTGCACCATGCCCAGGATGCTCGGGGGGGCTGCCCGGTGTTGTCCTGGGTGTTGTCCCGGCCTCGTGGCACTGGCACGACAGGAAAGCCCCCGCCCCAACCGCAGGCTCGGGCGGGCGGGGCAGCCGCAGCCGCAGGAAGGTGCTGCAAGAGCCGCATCCGCAGGAACGGGCTCGGGGCGTCACCAACCCCCCGCCCTCGGAAAGGCCGGCCCGTCCCCGCTCCGAAACACCTGGCCAGGGGGCTGGAAAAGGGAAGAGAAGGGGCTCAGGATGTGGGATGAGCATCCCCGGGATGGATCCATGGGATCAGGGAGCACTGATTCTCTGGGAGCATCCCTGCACGGCTTTGGGGTGGTGTCAGGGTCAGGGTGTTCTGAAGGAGGTTGTGCAACATCCCCTGAAATGTCTCAGCCCTGAGAAAGCTCAAACCTGGGTGGGGTAAGAGATGCTGTTTCCAGCCCAAGCTCTGTGTGATTTCAGACTTTCTGCAGCCTGAAAACAAATTTCACCTGGGGAAGAGCAGAGTGAGCCCCCCCAGATCCAGGGTAGCTCCCAAGCAGGGCTGTTCCTTCCTGGGAACACATCACCCACATCCAGCCCGAGATCCCATCACATCCCACACCCAGCCAAGCTCTTGGGTTCCTCATTGGGAATCACCAGGGAGATTCCATGTGTGACCCCAGGAATGGCCCTGGCTCTCCTGGGACAAGAGCAAAAGGTCCCCAAGGATCCCCTCATCCACAGCCCCCTATTGAAGCATCCCTCATTCCACATCCCAGTGATCAATCAGAGCTGGAATGCCGAGAGCCAAAGGAAAAGCCAAGCAGAGGCAGTTTATAATCAATGACTTTTATCTTTTGAAAATGGAAGCAAATATTTGGACAGATACTCTGGCCGCTCTATAAGAGCGCGTCTTTCCGGACTGGGCTGGTTCTCTCCCGGGATATCACGGCTACAAAAAGCTTCAGGCACTGACTCCGGTTGAGCCTGGCGAGGCATCAGTTCATTTAAATAAAATACAGGCTAGGAACTAAAATCTCCCACACCCCCACCCCCGGGCACCTCAATCCAGCGGCTCCCAAAACTGATTTCCCTCCAATGTTAGGAACAAACCCGAGGTCCCCGAGCACACAACCCTGAAGTCACACGTACAAATCAACACAGAAATCACCACTGTGGGGAGAACAACCTTCGGGTTTGGGATCCAAAAGGAAAAAAAAAAAAAATAAAATCCATAAAAATACACATCTCAGGCATTTACTGCAATACAGAAACGTCACCAAACAGCCAAAGAACCTGGAGCAGCCGGATTGTGGATCCACGGGCACAGGGCAGGGGATGCCACTTGTCCCTAAAACACAGAAATCCCACTTTTCTGAAGCTTTCCTGCTCTGCAATCCCACCACATCCTCTGTCTCCTCCATCCCGTCCTCCTCATGCCTCTCCAGCTACGTCCCCCGGCCGATTCTGCCTCCACACACACATCCCTCCACAACAGGGAATCCTTAACCTGGAATTCTGAACATGCAAACACTGGGGAAAATGGAAAATCAGAGAATTCCTAGCTAAACTAATGGAAAATAATAAAAAATCAATCACTTCAGCCTGGATGAGGGACTCGTGTCCACTGGGGTGCTCCGGGTGGGAGCACATGGAGCTGCCACAGGGACAGAGCCCAGCTGGGATGAGGATCCAGAGCTCTCAGACACCTGATGGTCTCTGCCCACCTTTGGATTCAGGATGGGTTATCAGCACTCCCTGGCACTGCAGGGATGGGCTGTGCCAGGAACGGCAGCACCAATCGTGCTGGGCACAGCTCTGTGGGGTGTCCTGGATCCCATTCCCAGCACAAGGACACGGCCTGGGAGCAGGGAGCCAGCCTGCCCCACCATCCCTGACAGCCCCTCCACAGGGCACAGCTTTGCTGAGCTGCCATGCAATGCCAGGAGGAGCTTGCCAGCCTAGAGCACTCACAGGGCCTCTCCCTGCAGGATCCCAAAGGAGCTGTGTGAGAAACCAGTTCTCCAAACTGGGATCAAATCCACCCTCCCAGTCCCTTCTGCTCTCTGAAGGGCCGGGAGGGCAGGGGGGGTTTGGGGTTGGACGTCGCTCATCTGATCTGGGAACAAATCCTCTCCTGCATGGAAGGGTGGGAGGCAGGAATGGGAACGATGGACAGGAGAAAACAAATGATAAAAAAAGTAACAACAGAGCCATTTTGTTTGTGGAGAATTATCATGGAAAAATCATCTTTCTGCTGCTAATGCTGCTTTGGAAGCACAGAAAATTCCTATTATCAGCACTAGTGTGAAGGGCTGATGGATTCCAAAAGCTCCTTAAAATCCATGAGCTCAGGAGTGTCGGGGGGCAAGAGCAAGGATTTACAGCAATGACTGCTGGCATCCCACAGCTCACCTGGAACTCCATGCTCCATGGATAAAAACATTCCTGCATGGAAGTAATTTCTGCCTTGAAATGGAAATAAAAATGAGCAAGTAAAAAACGGGTGAGTTTGGTCATGGAAACAAACTTTGGGATTGTAGGAAAATGGGAACATGGTGCTGGCTTAAAACTTCAGTAGGAAATAAATCCCCTCACTCAGAATGATATATTTGTATTTTTCTGTCAACCAACAGGGCTGGGGACACTTTGTGGAGCAGGAAAGGCAGCTGATCCCATCTCCAAGGGGATTCCACAGGGAAGGGAAAGGAAGGGAACCCACCTGATTGTTCCAAATGGAGGATTTATACAAAATAGCTTCAGCTTTGTTCTCTGCACAGTGTAAACACCCCCCACACCCCCTGTCCCTTGGAATGGAAACACAAATACTGCAAAGTGGCAAATAAGAAAAATAAAAGCAATTTTTTTTTCTATTTTTTGGCAACTCTAAAAAAAAAAAAAGGTTTAAGAACAATGTGGCATTGGTCCCTAAATCTAGAAAAAGATATTTGGGCATGACATTGGAAGTCAAGAATGGATTCGTTTTTCAAGGATTCATAATAACATCTGGGAAAAAAACCCAAAAAAAAAAAAAAAAAAAACCTGTAAAAGTAGCACTTCTTGTTTTTGACACAGTCACAGAAATTCATTGGAACATCGGGAAACGAAAAAGATCTTTCACTAAAAAGCTTGGCTTGAAATCATCGGCTCTCTTGACGTGGATTTAGGAGAACAGGAAAGCTCGTACTGGAATGCTGCAGGCTGCTGCTGGCTGAACTGGGAGCTGGGCTGTGCCTGGGCTGGGGCCCCCTCAGTCCGCGATCTTGGCCATCTGCTGCTCCAGCTTGGAGATGCGCTCGTCCTGGCTGGAGATCGTGTCCTTGATGGATTTCAGCTCCTTCAAAATCTCGTCCAATTTGGCGTCGTTTTGCTGGAAGATCAGAAAGGATGAGTGAGGAGAGCTCTGGGGTTCTCCAAGGAAAGGGCTCCTCCCTGTGGGATTGTTGGAGGGATGAGGCTGTGACAGATTTGGGAGCAGTTGGGATGCTCAGGGCATGGAGCAGCATCTCCAGTGCACCCATCCAGGACCATAAGAGCCATACTTTCCTCTCTGTCCCAAAGGACAGGGATTAGTGGTGAACAAGGTGCTGGTGCTGGGTTAGGACTGGACTTGGGGATCTTGAATTAGGGTTGGACTGGGGGATCTTGAAAATATTTTCAAATATTTAGTGGTTCTGTGATTTAGAAAAAGCAATTTCAAGTAATCTTCCAATCTACAGAAGCATTAAAATCACAGAATCACGGAATATCCCAAGTTGGAAGGGACCCACAGGGATCATCCAGTCCAACTCCTGGCCCTGCCCAGGACACCCCAACAATCCCAGGCTGTCCCTGGGGCTGTGACATCTCATGGGGAGCCTGGTCAGTGTCCCAGCACCCTCTGGGGGAAGAAGAATCTTTTCCTGATATCCAATCTAACCTTCCCCTAGCAGAGCTCCAGCCATTCCCTCAGGTCCTGTCACTGGTCCCACCCTGGCATTCCCACCAGAGGCCATCACCCCCACAATTCCTGGAGTTTACTCACGGAGTTTGAGGCATCCACTGCTTTCTTTGGAGCGTTTATGAGATCACCCTTCTTGTTGCCAGCAGGTTTGTTGTCCAGTATGTTCTTCTTGACCACCTTGAGATCCCTGTTTTTGCCTGGAATGTACCCGTGCTTCAAGGAGATGAGGAGAGGATCAGCGTTCTTCCCCTCAAACCACTCCTCTGCTTCCAGAGCTGCTTCTGGGCCCGCTGTATCTGGGTACAGGTCATCCTGGAAGAGGTCAGACTGCAAGGCAGGAGACATGGATCAGTCAGGAGCTCTGGGAGGCAGGAGCTGGCTCCAAAGCCTGGCCCCAGGGCAGTGCTCACCTTGCGGGGAACCGTCATGATGATGGGCTCACACTTCCTCTCGTGGAGCTTGAAGAACCTGGTGGAAGAGGAGAGGTGGGACAGGGAGTGAGGATCAGGGAGATGGGAAAGGAGCAACCCCAAGGAACCACAGAAATCCCTGAGCCCATCAAGTCCAACCATTCCCCCAGCACCGCCAAGGCCACCATAACCCACGTCCCCAAGTGCTGTTAATCCCTCCTGGATGGGGACTCCACCCCTGCCTTGTGCAGTCCCTTCCAATGCCTGAACACCCTTTCCATGAAGAAATTGTTCCTAATATCCAAGGACATTTCCCCTTGTCCTATCACTTGTTTCCTGGAAGAAGAGATGGCTCATGTTCCCAACCAGCAGTGATGTTCCCTCCTGGAGCCACCACAGTGACATCCTGAGATGTTTCCTGCCCTCCCCAGGTTTTCTGAACCACGACTGCCCTGTGCTCACTGCTCTGCTGCTTTAACCACTCCTGAAATGCCCAGCCCCAGCTCCCAGCCCTGGGATGAGCTCTCCTCACCTGGCAATCTCACACTTGTTGACATCAAGGCCCCTCTTTGGCATGAACCCCATGCCCCTCTGCGGCTCCTTGCTGCTGAAGGTGTTGAGGTAGTGAACGTACGGGGACTCATCCGTGATCTCGAAGTAGCGGATGCTGCTGTCACCCTGCAAGGAACCCCAGGAGAAGCTGCAGCACCTGTGCCCACACTGCTGCTCCCATTTCCTTCCAGGAATGCTGCCATGGACAGCTCGCAGCTGTTTTTGGAGCCCTCCACAATCTGAGTCCATCAACTGAACAATTCCTCCAAGTCCTGTTCCAAACACTGTGGGACAGGGATTGAGCTCTGCTCCCAGGCTGGGAGTGGCCCCAAGTCACCTCCTGTGGAAAAACCTCCTGCCACAATCAGGCAGAAATGCTATAAACCAGTTTATCCTTAATTCCAAGCAACTCCACCACACTGCTGTCTCTGAAACTGCAGGAGGGGTGGCAGACAGAAACCAAATGTTCCTCATCAGCTGCTACAAAGATGGGATTTATGAACATACTTGTGTGGATCTTCCTTTGCAATTCCTTGCTCATCTTGGCTTGGGCTCCTATTTGTAGGAGTCCATCACATGTGGGCACCAAATTCCTACAAATTGCTTTTAGAAAGGAGCACCTAATTCCAGTTTTCTAATCTTTAAACCCATAAAATCAGAGAGCTGCCACATGCTCCAGCATCTCTGAGGACACGGAGGACAACATCCAAAATGGACCTTCCACCCATACCAGTATAAAATCATCCAGGTCAACACCAGCAAGAAATGTTTAGGCAACAGTGTGGGACTTACTGCATTAGGAGCAGCTTTACCGAACCCATCTCCAAGAAACATCCAAGTCCTTCTCAGGTTCTGCAGAATGAGGATCAAGCCCCTTCCAGAGCAGCCTGGTCTCTCTGCAGCCCCAAATTCACAGCAGCACTGATATTTTGGGGAACACTTCACAGGACCCAGTCCCTCCAGGTGCCTCCAAAGCCTCTCCTTACCTTCCCACACAGGTAAATGATGTTGGTGTCTGGGTCATAGAAGGGCAGCAGGACCCCGTTGCTGGTGTCCATCTCGTGAAGGGCTATTGGCTCCTCCATGTTTTTCTGGAAATAAAAATGCCAGGGATGTTAATAAAGTCTGGAAAAGCTTCTGTTCATAGAGGGAGGGTCTAAATTATTAACACTCTGTAGGCAGTGAGCTCCCAGTGGTGTCTGCACCACCCAGAAGGATCCGTGTGTTACAACAAATGCTGGGAATGTTCATGAACTGATTCATTCCCCAAGAGCATTTTAATCACTAAATTAAATAAAAACAGGAGCCAGGAAAATTCACCAAGTCAAGGGAAATATGTGACACAGTGAGTTAGTGTCAGTAGGAAGGGAGATGGGACAGAGGCTCCTTCCCTGGGGACACTCAAAAGCCACCTGGACACAATCCAGGTGGTCCCTTCCACCCTGAACCCTCCTGGGATTGCTGCTGGCCTGCTCTCCACAATGCACAGAGAGAAGTGACCTTCCCACAGCCCCTCTGCTCCCTGTGCATCTTCCCAGGCACTTCCAACCTGCAGCTCCTGCTCAGTTCCTTCACTGAGTGACCACACAGCCAAAATCATGGAAGCAGGAGCAGGCAGCAGATGGAGTGGGAATAACCTCAAGTATATAAACTATGAATTTAGGAAGGAATTCTTCTCTGTGAGGGTGGTGAAGCCCTGAAGAAGACCCCAGAGAAGCTGTGGCTGCTCCATCCCTGTTTGGATGGACTTTGAGCAACCTGGGCTGGTGGAAGGTGTCCCTGCCCAGAGATTGGAACGGGATTTGCTTTAATGCCCCAACCCAACCCAACCCAACCCATTGCAGGATTCCATGGCTGCAGGGCTGGGCTGGGAGGAGCAGGCCATGGATGTGAGGAGCCCAGGGATGCAGGCTGGGCTCGTACCGGGTTCCACAGGGCCAGCTGCCGCTCGCTCATGCGGCTGAAGCCGGTGGTGAAGATGTTCCCGTCCGCCAGGAAAATGGCTCGCATGGGCCGGGCTCCCTCGTGGGTTTTCTCCTTCTCCTGGAAGAGAGGAGCAGATCAGGATCAGCAGTGAACAGAAAAATCCTTGGAGTGGTGGCTCCTCTCTGGACACACTGCTCCTCTCCAGCACCCAGCTCTCCTCCCCTGCTGCCTGAGGGAAGAGCCCAAACACTGAGCCAGGGGAGAAGGGGACACTCCTGGCTCATTCCAGCTTTGCCTCTTGCAAGGCTGAAGGAAAACCTCTTTGTAAGCTACAGCTAAAGCTCTGCTTTGCATGCACAACTCTGGAACTGTAATTATACAAAAGGATTAGATGTGGAATTACACTCCTGCAGGTTTAAAACTGAGCCCTAAAATCCCAGTTCAAACACTAATCCCAATAAACCCAGACAAATCCTCCAACTCCTGCTATTCCTCCTGTAATTTCTGAAGAAAGAGACTGAACGTGGTGTGTAAAACCCACATATTTCTTCCATATTTTCTTCACTTCCTGCTGGAGCGAATCCAGTTATTTCTTTAATGATTAAGCAAACTTACAGCAACAATTTCTTGTTTCCTGGGGTCGATAACTCGGACTTTTTTGTCTTTGGAAGCTGTGCAGATGAGGCTGCCGTTGCGATTCCAGCTCACATTGTAGATCATGTCCACGTGCATGTCATCCAGGTTGATGAGGGCTTCTCCTGTTCCCACATTCCAGATGATGATGGCATTATCACAGCCTAAAATGGGAAATAACAGCTCCAGTCACAGAACTGGGGGACACAGGGGCAAAGCCAGAGGTGGGGAACAAGGGATAAACCCCCTACAGCTCCAAAGTGGTTTTTGGGGAAACCAAAACCCAGACTGGGAGCTCAGGAGGGATTTTTATCAATGGAAAACACCCAGTTCATCCAACAATCCAGCTGAAAGGACTCATTTCTTTCCTTGGGATCCAACCTATGGAAGTCTCAGATGGTACCAATGGATAATGAATTATCCAATTTATTTCCATAATGGTGTGACTAATTTTCAGTGGTCAAAAGAATCTCATTCTATGGACTGTACTGGCCAAGGAGACAATTTGGAAAATGCTGACCATGAGAGCTTGTGGAAGGAACAACTGGACTCTGGGATACCTTGCAGGGATCAAGGGAAAAGAGAAACACTTGGGCCTGTTCTAGAAGTATCTAAGAACAGGGATGTGGGAAATGCAGATGTAAATTGTTCTTGCAGATCAAATAAAGTCTGGAACAACTTTCATACTCCAATTCCAGACAATTCCTTGGTGCTTATCCCTGTAAACTGAGGATAAAAAAAGACTGAGATACAGAAGGGGCTGTGAGCCACGTGTCCCAGTGCTCCCAGCTACTGCCACAGGTCTTGTGATACCCAGGGATCTGAGCAGCTGGGAGAGGGAAGAAGGAAAAGCTGGAGAGGAAGGAAGGCAGGGAGAGGAGCTGTTGATGCCCATTCCTGTGCTCCTACCTGCGCTGAGCAGCACGTTCCGCGCCGTCGGATGCCAGGCCACGATGCCAACTCTCTTGGAATGGCCTTCTAGCACTACCACAGGCTCTGTCAGGGACAGGGTGAGCCCGTTCTCGGGAATCTGCCACACCTGGGAGGGACAGGAAAGCAAAGGAAAGCTGCTCAGGCAAGGGCAGCCCCTCTGCAGAGTGCGTGGCTCGGCTGCTTCCCGCGTCCCGCAGCCGCCGCAGCTGTCAGTGCCCCGTGTGAACAGGGAGGGAATCAGGGAGGGAATCAGGGAGGGAATCACCCCCAGCTGTCAATAAACCCTTGGCTGACCCATGAGGAACATCCTTCCTCACTCATGGGCCAGCACAAACCCACAGCTCCTCGTGGTGCAGCCCCAGTATTTCCATGTGCACAGACCCACTCTGCTCCTGCTCCCCAAGGAATCTGGAAAATCTCCCCTGCAGCTCCAATTCCATGGAAAGAGCTGCTGTCTTTCCAAACTATGCCTGTCCTGCTGCAGCTCTACCACTGCCTACTTTTGGTTATTTTAGGAACACCAGCAATTCATTTTCCTGTTAGATTCAGGATTCTTCCAGATCCCATTTAATCAGGGAAGAGCAGTTTGGTCCTGGAAGAAGCCAGAGCAGCCCAAATCAGCTCTGCCCGTTCACTTCTTGCCTGGTTACACAACCCTTGTGTTGCAAACTTCCTCAGGGAAGGGCCACCAGGAGGAGGAACAGCCCCCCAGGGATGCCAGAGCACTGGAATTCCAGCAGGAGGGAGGTGGCTTTTGCAGCTGGCAGCGACCAGGGATGGGACAGACAAACCCATCACCCCAAAGCCCCAGGGCAGGATCAGCCCCACCAAAACTATTCCTGCAATTCAGCACTGGACAATCATCTTGGAATTGAATTTGACCTACATAGAGTGTATTAAAAAATGCCATGGAATTCCAGGGAGAGCTCCTCGGGGAGCAGTTGGAGCTGCTGTAGGTAGGTGGCAGCATCAGAGCACGTTTGCTTTGCTTCCCATTGTTTGCTTTTCCTGCAGTTGGGAGAATGGGGCTTGCCAGCCCCTGCCCACCATGCCCAACAAGCTGTGGGATGTGAGGGAGTGGATTTAGGAAGTGAGGCAGACTGAGATGGACACGTGGATTTTTGTGCTAATCCCATCCCTTTTTCCCTTCTCAAAGGAAAATGACTTGCACTGGAAAAAAACCCAGCAAGATACAGAGATTCTCAGTGGGTGCCAGCTCACCTCTAAAGAACCCAAAACTGATTTGGCTTTTCATGGACACAGCTCCCAGTGCCCTCCTTCCCACACCCTCAGCTTCCAGGAGGAATGACCACAACGGGAACACTTCCCCAGGAGAGGATTCCACTGCAAGGGGTGAAAATGGTCACAGCCCCAAGGCTGCCAGAGCTCCAGAGCCTTTGGAGCTCTCAGGCACAGAGTGGGATTGCTGGGGTGTCTGTGCAGAGCCAGGATCAAATCAGGTTCACAGGGAAATTACAGAGCTTTGAATGCAGGATTCACCCTGCCAAAGGGGAGGACTCAGTTCTGTTCTGCACCATCTCAGCCAGGAAGGATCCTGAGATCCCTCTGAGCAAGTGCAAAGGAGCCAGAAAACTCCAGAACCAAATTTAAACATGAGACAGCAAGTGCAAGGGGTGGGAAAGGGAAGGGAGGCAAAATCCCAGTGAAAAAGATTTTTTTTTTTAAAAAAGCCACTGGAGACAGATGGAATTTTCTGTCAGGTAAAGAGCTGGGAGCAGCTGCAGAGCACTGCAATCCTGGGCAGATTTCAGACTACTGCCCCAATAATCCTGCCTGCTATTCCCAAAAATAACAAAGAAACAAATGTGGAAGGTCAGGGCATGGCCCAGCCCCTCGTTCCTGCACAGGGTGGGGGTCTGGCCTCAGCCTGGGATCAAATCAGGTTCACAGGGAAATCACAGAATTCTGGATGCAGGACTTACCCTGCCGAGAGGGAGGACTCAGGATGACTCCAATGAAACCTCAAATTGCTGCAGGATTGCCTGGGCTTTGGGAAGGGTTTGTCAGCTCTCCCTCCCGTGGGTGTCTGAGTGTTTTTGGGGGGGTTTATGTTGTTATCAAGGGGGTTTATGTTGTTATCAAGGGGGTTATGATGTTATCAAGGCTGTTTGTTTGTGCAAGAGGAAGTGGAGTGGTGGCACAGCTGAGGGAGAGGTTTGGGGCTGCAGGAAGGGCAGGAGGGGAAGGTTTTGCACAAACAGCATGTGAGAAAGAAAACAAAGCAAACTTTTCTTTCACCCCCTTTAAAGAGAAGCAAAAACGGCCTCCTCTGGCTCTGCACAAGTTGAAAAGAAGATTAAATCCATGTTTATAAAAAGCATTACTTCCTACATCATATATATCAATTTTTATCACTTTAAGTAAGGAAACAACTGAATTTGGGGCCTGGATTTATCCATGGCCCTGCAGGAAGAGGCTCTTGGTGCATCATTTTTGCAGGGTCACATCTTCTCCTCATTCCCCCTGCCCTGCTTGGTGGCTCAGGTCACTGCAAGAGCTCTCTTTGATTTTTAAAGGAATTTGCTCCATCACATGAGCTCTGCTCTGGCCTTTCCACACAAATTCCTTAAAATCCACCTTCTGATGAAGAAAATTTTCCATCTCTGAGGAAGGGCCTCGATAGCATCTAGAAATCTTTATCCACTAAAACATTTTCCAGCTGAACAAAAAGCCTGCAGTACATCAGAGCCATTCAGCACAACATCAAGCAGGAATATTTAAGTAATTCCTCATTTGCTGGCACAAAGAAACAATTCCTCCAAGGGAAGAGGCCACAGAAGGTATTTGCAAGGAACCCTTTGGAGAGGGATGTCAGGTCCTCTCCTCTTTCCCAGTCTTGTCTCCAATGCTGTCTGGTATTCCTAACACCAAACCTGTTCAAGGTTTATGGACAGGTTTTGTAAAAATCTGGGAATTTCTTTAGAGGAAAAGGTTTCTGGCTTTGGATAGGGCCAAGTGAATCTTCCTTGTGCCACAGGGGGGCTGCAGAGTTATGGCTGCAGGGAATCAGCCCTGTCCACCTGGAGACAGTGGTTTGCACCTCAAATCCATGTTCTATCCCTCAATACCATCCCAAACCCGTATTCCATCCCTCAATATTATCACAAATCTGTATTCTATCCCTCAATACCATCCCAAATCCGTATTCTATCCCTCAATACCATCCCAAACCCGTATTCCATCCCTCAATATTATCACAAATCTGTATTCTATCCCTCAATACCATCCCAAATCCGTATTCTATCCCTCAATACCATCCCAAATCCGTATTCTATCCCTCAATACCATCCTCAAATTCATGTTCTATCCCTCAACACCATCCCAAATCCATGCTGTCTCTCACTCACACAGTCCCAAATCCACGTTCCTTCCCTTAGATCATCCCAAATCCATATTCTCCCCCTCAATACCATGGCAAATCCACATTCTCCCTCTCAATACCATCCCGAAATCCATATTCTATCCTTCAATACCACCCCAAATTCATGTTCTATCCCTCAACACCATCCCAAATCCACATTCTCCCCCTCAATACCACCCCAAATCCACATTTTCTCCCTCAATAACATCCCAAATTCACATTTTCTCCCTCACACCACCCCAAATCCACGCTCTCCCCCCTCAATACACGTCTGGCTGATGTAGCTGAGATTTCTTGTGAGATCCTAAATCCCTGAGTGCCAGGGCACAGATGGTCTTTAAGAACCAGGATTTTTCTCCAGCAGCTGGAATTGCACAGAATCCCCCACGTCACTTTCTGTGCCTCCCATCAGCAGAGCTCGGAGCCCACGAGCAGCCTCGTGTCCTGTAAAGCTCCCTGGGTTTATTCTGCTCAGGAATCAGAACCCAAACCCTTTCTCCAGGAAATAAAGGACACTGAACTCTCCATGCCAGGCCAGAAAAGCAATTCAAATTGGGAAAGCTCATTAGCTCATTCCCAAAAGTCCAAGCCAGGGGTGTTCTTTGGGATGTGCAGTTCCCAACTGTCCTGAACGACTTGGGATCCATCATCTCCCATTCCAAACCTCCAGCTGACACACTCCCAGCATCTCCCAAACCCTGCACATCCCTGATCCTAGAAGTGCAGCAAGGACTCACCTATTTCCCCCTCCACTCCAGACAGGTCACATCAAACACAAAACCCCCAGAGGGCTCCACCCCACCCTGCTCCACCCTCCTTCCCACACGGTTCCTGCCTCCAGGGATGGATGGGAAGCTCATCCCCACCTTGGGATGTGTGGAGAACCCCCAGAGTCCAGCAGGAGGTGCAGATTCCTGCAGTTTGTGTCCCCATCAGGATGGTGTGAGGGACACAGTGGGTTTGGGATGGTGCGAGGGAGAGAGCTTGGCCACTTGGACAACTTGCAACTGAACTCTGTCAGTTTTTCTCCACAATTCAGTCCCTCTGGAGCCTCCCAAACATATTTCTCATTGCACTTGGATTACAGACTTATTTTGCCTCCAAGGAGGCAGCTCTGGCCCTTCACTGATGCTCACATTTCACAAACATTCCCAATGTGCAGCCCTTCTCCATTCTGGTTGGAGAAACATTCCTGCATCCTTCCAAAGCTCAGCTCCAGCCCAGTAGTGAGAGTTGCTAACACAGAAGTTGTTGTTTTGTTTAATATTAAATATAGCCCAATTTGTTAACATGTTTCAGCTTCCAAGACTGAGAGATCACAGGCAAGAGCTGTCCCAGGAAAAGCCTCTTGGGATGAATCCCCTCTCAAACATTTTAACGATGAACAGAAGCAAAGGAATTTATCTGACATGATCTATAATAAGATTTCAATATAACATTCAGCCTACAGCATTTCTAAATATGGCCAAAGATCCCTGGAGTTATTTGGCATTATTTCATCTTCCAAGGATTTTCTTTCACTTATTCTGCTGTGTTTGCATACGTGGGATTCCACATCCGTCACGGAGCGAGCCCGGCTGGGCCATCACTGACTTAAAACAGGTCTAAATCCAAGGCTGGCAGGTGCAGAATTTGTGAAATTATTTTTATCTATTTATTAAAAACAGACCTTTTGACACCTGCTCAAAACTGGGAGATACAGGGAAAATTTCAAGCAACTTCCTTAAATAAGGGTTGAAGGAATCTTGGAACCTTCCAACTCCGGATCCCTGGGCTCCTCACATCCATGCCCTGCTCCTACCAATGAGCTGGGCTCATTCCCTTTCAATTCCTTCCTATCCCTACCTCTTCCCAACACACACCTCTACATCCATTGGGATATCTGAGGTAAGGAGCCATCTGTCTTCTCAAAGCTCAACAAATCAGAACACCTCACCACAGACCAGCACTCTCATTCCTCTTCCCAAACAGCAAACAAATGCCAAGGGGAAGGAAAAATGGAAAAAAAAATCTTCACTGTGAGAGTGGTGAGGGCCTGGCACAGGTTGGAAGTGTCCAAGGCCAGGCTGGACAGGGCTTGGAGCAACCTGGTCCATGGAAGGTGTTGGAATGGGATGAGCTTTAAGTCCCTTCCAACCAAACCCTTCCACGACGACTCTGCCCTCACCTCACCTCGGAACAGAAGGTTCCTGGAGACACCTCCAGGAATTCCAGCATCCTCTGGAGCAGGAGCAAAGCCCACCCCAGAAGGGACACTCACCATGACAGTGCAGTCCTCGGAGCCGCTGGCGATGACCTGGTCATTGTGGGGACACCAGTCGATGTCCAGCACCGGCCCCGTGTGCCCACACACTGTGGGGTAGGACTTGTCAATCCTGCCTGTCTGGAGGGAAGAAGAAGAAGAAGAAAGAGAGCTGTGATATCCTGAAGGAAGGTGCTTCCCAACCCTCTGTTTGCTCTTTCATATCCACAATTCCATGAGAGTTGAACCCGTGGATCAGCAGAGGAACAGACCAGCAGCTCTCCAGCATCAATGAGCTGGAAGCTCCCCATGGAGCAAAGGAAAGGGTTCAGAGATCCAGCACAGCTGGGCTGTGATCCCACATCTCAGCACCTGCTGCCACACCATCCCTTTTTCCATCCCAGCTTTTTGGGAAGAGCAAAGTTCTGGTTTCCTCTGTGCTCCTCAACAGAGAGAGCTGAAGACAACCAAGCTAAAAATGTCATTGGAGGGCATTGCTGGTCACTGAATTCACCAGGTCTGCTTGGTTTCTTAAAACAGAAGGCTTTTGCTTGGATGGGAAGATTTTAGGATGCAGTTGTGCAGAGGAAAATTTGTTTTGAGGAATAAAAGCTGCCAACATGGACTGTGACAGCCACACCAACCTCTCCATGGCCAGAGGACCGAGGCCACCAATGCCAAGCTCCCTACAGGGATAACATCTCCAAGAAAATGAGCTAATGAGCCACCTAAACCTGAACTGGCACAAATCCAGTGATGCTGAAACATCAATTCTGCCCCTGAGTCTACATTTTGCTGAGGAGCCCCTGAAAGACCTGATCCCACAAAGAAGGAAAAGGAAAATCACCCTCATCATCCTCTCTCTTGGCCACAAGGGAAGCAATATTTACAATGCTGAAGATGCACAGCAATAACAGCAGGGTGAGGAGGAAACTCCTCCACTTCCACAGCCTCACCCCTGGTCCTGCTCCATGGGGTTTTGTTTCCAGGGAATGACCTTTTCATGATGAGTGATGGGAGAAGAGACACAGCAGGGAGAGGTCTGGGATGGGGTCGTCTCCTTTTGTGTTTAAACATGCAGAAGAAATGGTTGGAATTTCACTTGTGCCATTGGATGGGCACATTCCCCAACCTTGGAGGTGACATTCCTTAATTTATGCCTCCCACCCTCCTATTCAAGGCTGATAACCAGAATAATGCTGGACACTGGCTTTAGAGGATGACTGACCTGAAGCCTTCCACAAACAGCAAAACAAGATATTGATCCCCAAAAAAATCCCACTAGCACCTAAAAGGCCAAATTTAGGCCTCAAAAATAAAAAAAAAAAAGACTCAGTGATTCAACTGCTTGTGGAATTATTAAAAGGGGAAGAGTTGGAGATGGAAAGCCATAAACCTGCCATTCAAAAATTAAAGCCTGTGTAATCCCTCTTGGATGCCATAATGTGAAATAGGATTTAAAAAATTAATACACCCAACTGCCATGTAGAATTCATCCATTTTAATTTACTCAATTAAAAGGAGAACCATGCAGAGCACATGAACTGCAGAAGGCACATGACAGGCCACAGACAAATACAGGCCTGAACCAAAAAGGAAAAATAGGAATAATAATGTAAAATGTCAGGGACTGCCTGTTCTGGCTCCCTGGCAGGAATCAGTGGGATCCTCCAGGAGGAGCTCCTGGTAACTATTTCCAGGCTGCACAAGCACTTGTCAGCTCAGTTTTGGGCTTTTACAGTCATTTATTACTGTGGGGAAGCAAAAAAAAAAATATTAATTTCAGCAAATTAAACCCCAAACTTCATCTTTCAGTTTTGATCATGATGAACCTGCACAGGCTGAGCAGGAGCAGCCAAGAGCCTGTGACAGCAGTGACACCCAGGAGCTGCTTCCCACCACCTGAGATGGAGCTTGGCTCCTAAACCAGGATCCTGCACTTCCTCGAGGAGCAGAACTTCCAGAATCATGGAAGGGGTTGGGCTGGAAGGACCTTAAAGATCATCCAGTCCCTGCCACGGGCAGGGACAACTTCCACCATCTGAGCTCCATCCAGCCTGGCTTTGGACACTTCCAGGGATCCAGGGGCAGCCACAGCTTCTCTGGGAAACCTGAGCCAGGGCCCCAGCACCTTCATAGGCAGGAATTTCTTCCCAAAATCCCATATAAATCTACCCTCTTTTGTCTTAAAGTCATTCCCCTAGGTCCTGTCACTCCATCCTTTATCCCAAATCCTTCTCCAGCTTTCCTGGAGCTCCTTTAGGCACTGGAAGGGGCTCTGAGGTCTCCCTGGAGCCTTCTCCAGGTGAACACCCCCAGCTCCCTCAGCTCAGAGCATCTCCACAGCCTCCTCTGGACTCTCTCCAAGACTTCCACGTCCTTCCTGTGCTGGAACTCCAGAGTGCTGCAGGTGGGGTCTCACCTGAGCAGGGCAGAGGGACAGAATTCCCTGTGCATCACCTACAGACAGCCCTGTCCCACCTGCACCAGGACAGTGACACCAAACCCCATTCCCAACAGGGAACAGACAGGGACAACGGGGAAAGGAGATGTTATTTAGCAGCAGTGGGGGAGAGGCAGCAACCTCAGGCTTGTTTATCCACAAAGAATTCTCAAACCAAGGGAGAGAGGACAAAGCAGAGCAGGAGATGTCCCACACAGCATCTCCATGGGATCTGGCAGAAGAAGACAATCCCAGGGAGATGAAGAGCCCAGGGGCATCAACATCTTCACTTGGGATTGAGAGGAGAGACTCTGCTGCTCACCAGGAATAATCCCAGAACCATTCAGGAATAATCCCAGAACCACTCAGGAATAATCCCAGAATCATTCAGGTTGGAAATAATTCCAGAATCATTCAGGTTGGAAATTATCTCAGAATCATTCAGGTTGGAAATTATCCCAGAATCATTCAGGAATAATCCCAGAATCATTCAGGTTGGAAATTATCCCAGAATAATTCAGGAATAATCCCAGAATCATTCAGGAATAATCCTAGAATCATTCAGGAATAATCCCAGAATCATTCAGGTTGGAAATTATCTCAGAATCATTCAGGAATAATCCCAGAATCATTCAGGAATAATCCCAGAATCATTCAGGCTGGAAACTATCCCAGAATCATTCAGGAATAATCCCAGAATAATTCAGGAATAATCCCAGAATCATTCAGGTTGGAAATTATCCTAGAATCATTCAGGAATGATCCCAGAATCATTCAGGTTGCAAAGCCCCCCAAGATGACCCAACCTGTGAGCAATCCCCACCTTGTCACCCAGCCCAGAGCCCCGCGTGCCACGTCCGGCCCTTCCTCGGCCGCCTCTGGGGATGTACAAAAATGAGCAGCAAACACCAAAACGAGACTAAATAAGGACATAAAAGTGCTGCAGGAGGCCCCAGCAGGGCGAGCAGGAGCTCCAACCCTTGGGGAGAAGCTCCTGCCTTGTGGTCAGAGGCACCCAACGGTCTCTGCAGAGCAGAGGAAACCGCGGCGTCTTCCTGAGCACGTTCCGAGAGCTCGGCGCCGCATCCGCCCCTCGTCACCAACACCTCCAGCAGAGCCTTGTCACCCCACAGGGGACAGCACAGGACAGCCACCCTCAGCACCACCTCAGGGCTGAGCCCTCAGAGTGAGCAATGAGCAGCTTTGAACTCAGGGATGTGCTTTACCACCTCTCAGCGTGGCTTCTGCAAATTCCATCCATCGGGTTCCTCCTCCCGGAGATTCCTCCATCAGATTCTGCCCCCTGGAGCAGAGAACCCCAATTCCCAGCACTGCACTGTGCTCAGAAAAAAAATCAGTATTTTCAGGGATTTGCCAAAAGGAAAAGCTGCACTAGGGTTATAAAAACCCACCAGGCTGCAAAAATCACCAATCCCATGGTCTTCAACACAATTATTTTACAATCAGGACACCACGAAGTTTGGCAGCTGGGTGTGTTTCCATGCTACCCTAATGCTCCCAGGTTTGGGGATTTATTTATTTATTTGGAAAATGTAATCTTATAATTAGGAGAGGATTTGAAATAAATCTCGAGTGCTGATACACAGCTTAAAATTAACTTCAAGAAATTCAATCCTTCTCATAATCCACCGGGGTTGTGGTTTGACACATCCCTGATAACTTTTGAAATCTGGAGTTGTATTTTATAAAATGTTGGTCAAAAAGGTGAATATGAGGATTTTTAAATAAAGATGGTGTTTTCTGAATACACACTCAGCAAGGGGTTAATCTGCCTTATTAAATAATTGAAATTATTAAAATTAAATGTTAATGTATTTAATGTATTCCAGATTAAATTTAAAAAATAGTTAAATCATCAGAAATATTAAACCCAGACCAGAAAAAAAAAGTGACAGATGAGAAGAAAAAAATTATGATTAAATCCAAAAGGGATGGATAAGCAACACAAGAAAAGTGTTCCTAAAAGTAGGAGTTTTATGAATTAATTTAAGTGTCTTGTGATCGTTTCTCTGCCAGAAAAGGGCATTTGGTGGCAGGAAACAGCTCATGGATTATGGTAAAAATATCAGGGAGAACAGCTGCTTCCCCAGCCCATGGCTGTGCTCCTTGAAATCTCCATTTAAATTAGGGAAGTGGCATTGAGTTGCACAAGCCAAAGCAGCTCCCCCCCCTCACTCTGCACAAGTTTGAGGAAGGAAATCAGGTCACAACTGCAAAGTTTGAAACCCCAACCCACTGCACCTTTTCTCTGCTAGAGAAAATACTCCTCTTTTCTTTAAATTGTGGGTTTTCCTCAAAAAAAAAACAAAAAAAAAACCACTCCTGAATTTCATCCAGGGAACTTCTGAGCACTGAGCCTCCATCTCTGGCTGCAGCAGCTGGGCCTGGAGGAGGCAACTGGGAGAAAATTGGGGTGAAATGGAAATTCCTGCCCATGCCCAGCAGCCATCAGGCATCCTGAACTAATCTGGAAGATTAGGAAGTGTTATTCCCTAAAGATCCACTGCAAAGTCAGGCAATAAGAGGCCACTGTGCTCTCCAAGAATCCCTCAGCAGTGCTCCTGTTGTCACCTTGGCAGCTGCAGGGCTGTGACACTGGGTATTGGGGAAAATTTCCACACTGGAAGGGTGGGTAAGCATGGAAGAGGCTCCCCAGGGAAGTGGGGGAGTCACCATCCCTGGAAATGTTAAAATACAAGAAGTTGGAGCATTTTGTGATGTAGTTCACTTGGCCAAAGGTTGGACTTGATGAGCTTGGAGGGCTTTTCCAACCTCAAGGATTCCATCCCAGGCTGCCACAGAATGGACACATGCTGGCTTTAAAAATTTTTTAAAAAATCCCAAAAAACAACACAAAACAGCCCTCACAACCAACCCAACCTGCAAAATCCCAGCATTAGGAGCTGGGAGAGGAGCTCAGCCCCAGCATTTCCATAGATATCTGTCCCAGAAATGACATTACAATTAAAAGGGACAGAAGTAGTGCTTTTTTCCCTCTCTAAAATGTAATTCCCAAAGCAATTCATCCCCCTGCTCCTTCCCAACTGAAGGAAAGCCAATGGGTATCCCAGAAGCTGAGGGCTCTGGATAAAGTGGAAAAATCCTGCTGCTGTTCAGAGGATGAGCATCCACCCAGAGAGAGCAGATCTGCTGGGCAAGGAGACAGAGATCCACGAGAATCCACAAAAATCATCCCCATGAGCTGGGAACACATAATCCAGAGCTCCACCAAGTAAAACTTCAATTTTTATTATTGGACAAACCCTTAAAATTGCAGAGATATTTGTACAAACCTCTGGCTGTAAGACAGGGGATGGAATTTGCTGCTTTTTTTCCCTGGAGGAATGAGATCCATTAGCCCCTCTGCTGCCCTCTCTTCCCCACTGCATTAGAACCTGATGATCCATTGGAATCAAGCTGACAGTGATAAATAGAAACTTCTTTTTATAGAGAAAAATCCAAGGTGAAATAAAAGGACAAAATCCATCACACTCCCCCTAAAAGGGCAGGAAAGGCTCAATAAACCCATCACAGCAAAAACCTCCTGGTTTTATTCTACACACAGTTCAGAAAAAGATGATTTCCTTTCCCTCAGATCCTTCCTGGTGGAATAGGAATTGGGAAGAGCTGCTTAACAGCTCTCATGGATGAACACCAAGGCCTGTCACTTGCAGAACAACATATTCCTTGGAGGAGATCATTCCCGAGGTGTGCACGCCCCCACCCACATGCTAATTGCCTCTGAGGGCACCATCTGATCCCAGATCCTGCTGGGAAGGGGGTGCACGAAGGGATCAGGAAAATGGAAAAATCTAATTAAAGCCATATCCAAAAGGGACTGAATAAACCTCTGGTAAAAGCCTTATGTAACACAGCTCGTGGCTGAATGGATCTTTCTGCGTGAACTCAAACAAAAAGGAACATTTGCAGCAGGTTTTTCTGTGCAGATAAAAACTGCACAGGATGGGAAGGGAAGAAGGAGGATGGGAAAAAAAAGAAATTTTTCTCTAGTCCTGCTGGAGCACACATCCAGCACCAGAACCACCCCCTGAATCCAGGTGTTTCCAAGTCATCCTGCCCAACATATCAGGAAACCCAAGGAATTTTTATCTGGTACCTTCCCTGTGTACTCAGAGCTTTCCCTCAGAGAAAACCAACTCTACAACCACAGCCCAGAACAAGCAGTGAAGTTTCCAGCTCCTCTGGTGAGCAGAGTTAACACTGATTATCTTGACTCTTATCACCTCCACAACCCTGACCGGGAGGAATTACAGCTTTCCCAAACTATGTGGCTCATTCCAACAGAGGCCAAACCCCCAGACCGAGCAACCTGTGGGAATTCAGATTGTCTGATGCTCAGCAGCTCCTGCCGGAGCATGGGAATGGCGATTCCTGGCAAAGCCCCTGCACATGTGCGTGCAGGAAAACAGGAAGCTCGCACAAAGCATTTCCACAGCAGCAAAGGCGGCTCGGCCACGCTGCTCCGGGGATGGAAAGAGGATGCAGGGAGGGAAGAGGATGCAGCTCCTGGGCCTGCCATGGGTGCAAGGGGACGGAGAGACCCTCGGCAGCACGGGGGAGCTGGGGAGGCGGCGGGGACGTGGGTGACGCGGGTTAATTCGGGCACACACACGGGTTATATCCTGCACATGGGTAAATGAATTCGGGTTAATGAATCCCCGCGCTAACGGGTTAATTCCTGCGCTCACGGTTAATTCATTGCCGCACACACGGGTTAATTCCCACGCTCACAATCACACGGGTTAATTCCCGCGCTCACACTCACACGGGTTAATTCATACATACACGGGTTAATTCCCACACACACACACACACACACACACACGGGTTAATTCATTCCCGCGCTCACGGGTTAATTCCCCGCAGACACACACACACACACACACACACACACGGGTTCAGTCCCGCACACACACACGGGTTAATTCATTCCCGCGCACACACACGGGTTAATTCCTGCGCTCACACTCACACGGGTTAATTCATACACACACGGGTTAATTCACTCCCGCGCTCACACACGGGTTAATTCATTCCCGCTCTCACACACGGGTTAATTCCCTCCCGCGCTCAAGGGTTAATTCCCGCTCTCACACACGGGTTAATTCATACACACACGGGTTAATTCCCCCCCCCACACACATACACGGGTTAATTCATTCCCGCTCTCACACACGGGTTAATTCACTCCCGCGCTCACGGGTTAATTCCCACACACACACACACACACACACACACACACACACACGGGTTAATTCATACACACACGGGTTAATTCCCACATACACACACACGGGTTAATTCATTCCCGCTCTCACACACGGGTTAATTCTCTCCCGCGCTCACGGGTTAATTCCCGCGCACTTGCCGCGCCGCGCCCCCGCCCCCGCCAATCAGCGCGGCGGCCGCGAGCGCTGCCATGACCATATAAGGTAAAAAGCCGCGGCCGCCGCAGTGCCGCTGCGGAGAGCGCGGGTGCGCGCGCGCCGAGGGGCGGGGCTTGCCCCGAGGGGCGGGGCCTCCCCTCACGCCGGTGTCCGCCCCCCCCCCCCCCCCTCCCGAGCACATGGAGCGGGGTCCCGGCGGGCTCGTCCCGCCCCAAAAACACCCCAAAAATACCCCAAAAACATCCCCAGAGCTCCCGCTCAGCGCCCGGAGGGAGCTGGGAGCCTCCAGCCCGGCACCGATAAACCCCGGCCGTAACAAAACCCTCTAATGTCACTGAGAATTGGCAAGAAAAGCACATTAAAAGGAGTAAAATCGCCCCTTTTCTGTGCTCCCGCCCCAAGGGTCAGTCGCATCCCAGGTAATTCCCAGTGAGCCGCAAAGCGATGGGATTGAGCAGCCACGATGTCGTTATGGGACATCCCCTGCAGAAATGCAGCAAGTGTATTTTTATGGCTCGATTTTAAAATCAGCCCAATCTCATGGTTTAAAATTGCCTCTTTTTTTTTTTTTTTTTTGACTATAACAACAAAGATTTTGCTGCGGGGAGCTTAATAAGTATCTGTGCTAAACAAGCTCAAAGAGAAATCCAAATGTTATTTAGGGTGTTGAAGGAACTAAAGGAACAATTTCATCAGCCCAGGCTATAAAAATAAATGCAGAACACAGGAACTGGTTAGAGCAGAGCCAGCAAAGCACTGCATTGCAAAAGAACGTGTCAGGCTGGGGGTGAGGGCCACAGCTCCTCCAGCTTCCCGTGGAACCCCCTCAGATGTGGATTTAAATGCCTGTGGAAGGCAGGAATGGAGCTGAGGGCACCGAGGCAGTGATAAATCAGAGGGTGGGAGGAAGAACAGAATGGATGTGAACATAATGACAAAGATGGCACTTCAAAATGCAAAAAGGGCACTCGGAAATAACAGGAATTTCTGCCAAGGACTGAGAAAACACAGAATCCTGGAATCATTAACGTTGGAAAAGCCCTCTGAGACCACTGAGTCCAACTGTTCCCCCAGCACTGCCAAGGCCATCGTGTCCCCAAGTGCCACATCCACACAGCTTTTAAATCTCTCCAGGGATGGGGACTCCATCACAGGCTGCTCAGGGCAGCCTGTTCCAATGCCTGACAACCTTTTCCATGAAGAAATTTTCCACAATATCCAATCTAAACCTCTCTTTGCACAGCTTGAGGCCGTTCCCTCTGGGTCTGTCCCTTGTTCCCTGGGATCAGAGCCTGACCCTCCCTGGCTGTCCCCTCCTGTCAGGGAGTTGTGCAGAAGCAGAGGGTCCCCCCTGAGCCTCCTTTTGTCCAGGCTGAGTCCTCAGTCTCCCTCATCAGATTTGAGCTCCAAACATTGGGATTTAAGAGAGGACAAGAGGGCTGCACATCCCCAGCTGTCAACATCTGTGCCGTGATGCAGCTGAAGGAGGAATTCCTAACCTAGGGCAGTGCCACCAAGTGCCACCACGCGTGGTCCAGGCAGGAGGAGGACACGTGGCCTGAGGATGAGCCCTAAGCAGGGAAGGGCTGCTCATCAGAGCAGCAAACTGAGCTATTTTGGGAGGTTGGGGTTTGGCTTTGCTGAACACGACGGAGACGTCGCTGCCTCCGCTCTGCCCTGGCCAGGAGGGAAGTGGTGCTGAATCCTGGGCACTAATTCTGTGTTCCACAGGGCAGAGCTGGAAGTGGAGCTGGGAACTGATGACAGACTGGGGACAACTTAACCACAGTCTTAAGAGAGGAGTTTGAGGGTCACAGGGAAAAGAGTGTCGCAAAAAAGACTCTTTTGATCACAAGAATTTGCTGGTTAAGCATTACAGAAAGAGATGAGAAGAATCTCCTCTAGAAGATGGATGTGACTTTTCCATGCAGGACCAGTGGCAACAGGAATGCCCTTCTTGGAACCAGCTCATTCCTTTGCATCCCTCCAACGTGGGGCTGCAAGGAGCAATTGGGCTCAGGTGTATTCCTGAATTAAATCTGCAAGGAGGAGTTGGGCTCAGATGCATTCCTGAATTAAATCTGCAAGGAGCCAGCTGGGGGTCAGATAGTTCCTGAATTAATTCTGCAAGGAGCAGCTGGATTCAGATAGTTCCTGGTTTAAGTCTCAAGGAGAATTTGGGCTCAGGTGGTTCCTGGTTTAAATCTGTAAGGAGCAGTTGGATTTAGGTGGTAAAAAAAAGCTGAATCCCTGACAGCACAAAAACCAGACTTGATCATAAAAAGGCTTCTAAAATACGATTCTACATGGAAAATTCTGCCAGATCAGCTCAGATGAGTCAAGCAAACAGCTTGTTTGTTGTGTTTAATGTACACAGAAAGCATCAGGCTGATTACAGACATTAAACACATTCATACACGACACCACCGAGCACCCGCTGTCACCACAACCTTCATCATCCCCCAAAGTGCTGGGGTGACAGCACAGCCGAGCAGGGAACTCCAGAAACACTCCAGCAGCTCTTACCTTGTGCAGAGGCAGCACCAGGAAGGCTCCCCCTCCGCTGGCATCCACGATGATGGCCACGAAGCGGGGGTTGACGGCGCAGAAGGAGCTGTCCCAGGTGACGCGGGACACGCGGATGTCGTCGTAGCACTGGTCGTTCTTCACCGCCTGGCCGAAGACGTGCCGGAATTTGCTCTGCCGTACCACCCGCCTCATGGTGTCTGCAAAAGGAGAGGGTCAGTTCCAGGCAAGGGGATGGGATGTCCTGCTTGGCCAGGAGATTCCTGGACAAGGATCAACGCTGGATGTTCTCAGCAGCTCCGCGGCCGCGCTTTCGGCACAGATTCGCTCGCGGTTCGCGGGATCGTGGAATGGTTTGGGTTGGGAGAATCCCAGAATGGTTGGGGTGGGAAGGGATCTCTGGAGATCCCCCCCTGCCACAGCAGGGTCACCCAGAGCAGGTGACACAGGAATGCATCCAGGCGGGTTTGGGGTTTCTCCAGACAGGGAGACTCCACACCCTCCCTGGCCAGTTCCAGTGCTCGGCCACCCTCCATGGGAAGAGGTTATTCCTCATGTTGAGGTGGAATTCCACCTGGTTTAGTTTATGGCCATTGCTCCTCATCCTGTTGTTGGGCACTGCTGGAAAGAGTCTGGCACCATCCTCTTGGCACCAAAGACCTTAAAATCTATCCCATTCCACCTCCTGCCATGGGCAGGGACACTCCACCATCCCAGGTTGTTCCAAGCCCCATCCAACCTGGCCTTGGACACCTCCATCTCAAGACCTGCCAAATTCTCAGCCAGCTTTGCCTTTTCCTTCTTTTATTAACTCAAATTTAAGGTTGTCTTGCACCCAACCCAACCCAACTGCATTTCCAGGGGGCTTTTACAGAATTTGCCAGTTAAGCGTTAATTTCCCCACTGTAAATGTGTTTGTTCCCTGACTGCAGTAAAGGAAGTTCCTAATCCCAAAAGCAGTTTTTAGACAAGTCTCCACATATTTTCAGGGATAAATCTAGTCTTGGATTGAACTTGTTTACTTTCAAGTCAGACAGGGTCCAGAAGATGTAAATAAAAATGCAAGCTCTCAAAATCTGGTGTTCCTGTGAAGTGGTTCCACATGTTCCCTAGCTTCCAGTTCTTTCTTCTAACTCCAAAATCACCCTAAAAAAAATTTGTTTCCTAGGCAGAAAGGAGTAATGGAAACAAGTTAATGACTCCAATTAACTTGGTGTGTCTGTAGCATTTCTTGAGAAAAATTATTTTCAAGAATGCTGGAGTTAGAATAGAGGGAAAGGGAATTGGTGTGGAAAATTCCAGCACCTGGGAGAAGACACAGGGACAACACTTGGATTAGGGATGCAACCTATGAAGTCCTCACATCTGAGAAGGGCTTTTCCCATCATCCCAGTCATAAAAACCCTTTCTCCCTCAGAGAAGATGGAGCAGAAGAGGAGTCTCCATACAGCATCTTGCTTTTACATATGGGAAAAATATTTCTGTCCCAGTCTCTAGGGATAGCAAAAAAAAAAGGGAAAAAAATAAAAATAAGCAGAGTCCAGCTCCTATCTCTCCTCCCAGAAGGTCCCCAAGCACATGGAGAGGCTGGGAAAAACTGCCCAGTCCCTGGAGCTCCTCACTCCAGTGCAATGTTCCAGAGTGAGAGACTGGGAATGTGGTTCCATCCCAAATCCCTGCTCCCAGGCTGTCTGCTGCAAACGTGATGAAAGCTCCCAGGGCTGTCTGTGACTGCAAAGCCCTCCCAGGGAAGAGCTGAGCGAGTGCTGATGGCTGTTTTGTAGTCTGGGAGGTGAAATAAAAAATTAACCAGGACAAAAAGCAGGATAACTGCAGGGAAGCGCTCATCAGAGGCGGGAAATGCCACGGAATGTGTTTGAAGAGGAGGGAAATGTTCCAATTAAGCAAACAGACAGCTCTGCAGTGAAACTCTCCAGCTCTGCAGAGGGAAGTGAGAAGGAGCAGAGCACTTGTTTTGCACCAGAGCCCATTTGGGGACTGGCACTGGTCACTTCCATGGTGGCTCAGCTGCTGGGACAGGGATGTACCAGTGCCAGTGTCTCCAGTAAAGGCAGATTTGGGGTCAGTTTTGTGGTGGGAACACCTGTCCCAGATGTGGGGTGGAGGCCACTGAACACCTTCATGTTCCATGGGCTCCATGGTCATTCCCAGCCATGGAAAGCAGGCAGGGGTTCCCCACACTACCTCTGCCATACTGATATTTTAAAGATAATTAACAACATTTAAGAAAAAATGGATTTTAAATGCAAAATTTTGGGAAGAGCTGAGGTGTTTAAGATGTCCACAGAAAAGAGCTACATGGAAATTGTTAATGATTTCTCTCCTATTGAAGCTGAACTTGGGCTCCCTCCCTGCTTCCATCAGTTACTGGAATTGTGTAATGAACTTTCTGCCAACTGTTTCCCTCAGAGCACAAATCAAAGGCCTGGACACGCCCCGGAACACCAGAGAGTGATGGGAAATCACAAACCAGGAGCTGCTCTCCAGCTCCAGCCAGCAGGTGAGAGCACTACACAAAATCGTGGCATGGTTTGGGTTGGAAGGGACCTTAAAACCCATCCAGTTCCACCCCTGCCATGGGCAGGACACCTTGCACTACTCCTGTCCAACCTGGCCTGGGACACTTCCAGCACAATCCCAGCCTCACCAAATCATGCACACGAACAAAAGGTGGATTTCAACTCCAAGATGCCCAAATGACAAGAAGTGCTGAAGTCTCAAGGTTCAGATAAGACACATGATAAAAAATGCAGTTCCACACCCAGTGACTGATTTGTGTCGACTCATTCCCAGCCCTGTCACACAATTCCATCCCCAGGGCTCCTCCCAGATCTGGGAAGGCTCAGCTGAACCTCTGAGGCCGTGGCCAGGTCTGGCAGTGAGCACCATCATCTTACACCATTGCAGGTGACCCCAGGCCACCCCCAGGACATTGGGAATGCTCTCCCGAGCCCAGTGTGACACCTCAGCCCTTTCCCACCCCTTCTCATCATCCAGGAGCTGTGAAAAGGCTCCTGCTCTGTGCGGGGTGGATTTCCAGGAGTGTTCACCCCCTGGCAACATTCCCACCCTGCTGTGAATCCAGATTAAAATCAGATTGCTGGGAAGAAGGTAAAGAGAAGGTTTGAACTTGTCGTGCTGAGCCAGCACAGCAAATTGCCCAGACTCACATCCCACAGGGCCAAGGGGTGGGAATGGGGCACCTCCAGCGCTGGCAGTTCAGGTGTGATGGTTACAAAGGATTATTTGTATCACTTGGATAATTGTATCACTTCTTCACTTGATCAATACCAGAACAGCAGGAAAAAAAAAATTAAATTTCAAATATCTGATGCTGGGGATCTGTCACCCCCTTCCACTTTAACAGAAGAGAAACTCTTTACCCCATGGTAAAATCCTACTGTTTGATTTCCCTCATTTTCACCCTCTGATGCAAAGGGTAATCATTCGATTTTCTATAAATTACCTTTTAAAAATGCAGAGAGTTCAGATGCCTCCAAAAATACCCTTATTTGTTCCAAAGGGATCTGTTGGAACACACCTTCCCTGCCCTCTTCCCCACCTACAGCTCGTCATCCTTAGCAGGAACTCTGTGATCAACACATGGTGAGCAGCCTCCAAGCGCTCATTTCCATAGCAAAGGGAGTGATTCTTGGCGTTGGATCAGAGCCATTTTGATCTGGCAGCTCTCCAAGGAGAAGGAAGGGGGAATGTGCTGCTTGTGGTTGGAAGGAGCAGCGCTGTGGCTCTTTCAGCTCACCAGGGAGAGCAGGTGAAAAACCCAACGGGGGCAGGGAGAGCCGAGCACCCCAAAAAGAGTCCCTAGCCCTGCCACAGAATGTCCCTAAATGGGAAGGGGGTTTTGTTTCCTCTTTGCTTCTCAATCCTTCTCCTCTTCCTCCTCATCCATCTCCAAGAAAATCCACAGCTCAGTTTGGTACCTGCAAATTCTCTCAGCAGAGTCACAGGCAGGAGCTCCAGGCTTGGCCAGTTCATGGGATGGTTTGGAAGGAACCTGAAAGGTCCCATCCCGATTCCACGCCCTGCCATGGGTAGAGACACCTCCCAGCCTGGCCTTGGACACTTCAGGGATCCAGGGGCATCACAGCTTCTCTGGGAAACCTGAGCCAGGGCCTCAGCACCTTCATAGTCAGAAACTTCTTCCCAAAATCCCATCTAAATCTACCCTCTGTTGTCTTAAAGCCATTCCCCCTTGTCCTGTTATTCCATCCTTTATCCAAAATCCCTCTCCAGCTCTCCTGGAGCCCCTTTAGGCACTGGAAGGTGCTCTAAGGTGTCCCTGGAACCTTCTCTTCTCCCCAGCCTGGCTCCAGAGCAGAGGGGCTCCATCCCTCAGAGCAGCTCTGTGACCTCCTCTGGACCTGCTCTAACAGGTCCATGTCTTTTTTGTGCCACTTTTGGGATTATCAAGTGAGACACCAACACCTGAGATGATTCACCCTAAGGAAGGGCTGATTCAGCCTCTATCACACTTGCAGAAGGATGACCTGGGTGGTTCAGGGAGCCTTGGGAAGTGACTTTGGAAATACCCAAGTGGGTAAGGAAGTGTATCCATGGCAAATGGGGCTGTGCTGGGGATTTTCGCTTAGGAAGTGGACTTGGAACATGAGCATTAAAAAAAGAAATTAATTAGATCATTATCTATGCTGTTAAACCTTGGCTAAGGAACTCCCTACCCACTTGCTAGGCAGAATATATTTTTTTGGGGGGGGGGGGTAAAGTGCAAAATTAGAGCATTTAAAACCTCCTGACTGGGAGCTGAAAGGCCTTTAAATTTTGCCAGAGTTACAACCCTCAGCAGAATTAAAACAGAAGCTTTGGACACCCTGCAAAGGCCTCCACAATAGAAGTGCTGACAGATCTACGGCTGCTGAGCTCCTGGATCCCGCTCGGCCGCACACGGCATCTTGGTGGGGACACAGCAAACCTCTCCTTTATTCCCTCCCTGAGTGAATTCCAGCTGAATTTTACCAAAACTTGGGGTTCATCTGCCCTCTGAAGAGCCCAGCCCTTGTGGCAGCTTTTGAAAGGAGCCTGGCAAGGCTGGATGCTGCTCGTGGCCATGCTCACACAGGGACACTTTTCATCCCACTCCTCTCTGATCTCCCATCACGATGTGTCACAAGAGCTGCCATGAGTTTGCCCATTTTCCTGTTTATAAAGGATTTATCTGTCTCAAGAATCCAACAGATGGATTTCTGTGGCTTCAGAGGGTTTGCAGCCTGCTTATGCAAGAGGAAATGCATCCTGCTAGGGAACACTTACAGGAAAACCCCCCACTAATGGCAAAATCCTGCTCAGCCCATGTGATTGTGATCCCTTCTGGAAAGGGAGGCATTGGAATAAAAGGCCAGTTGAAGTCAGACAGCCAGAGGCTGCTGTTAAGGGGGGTGAGGAGATACAAATCCAGTGGATAGGGAGAGCAGCATTTATAAAAGGTTGGTATTTGGGACTAAAAAAGCTCTTCCTTAAGTGGAAAAAGTCAAGTTGCAGCTGTTGATGGTGAATCCCCAAGTCTGAGCCTTGCTGAGGAGCTTTGGAATAAAGGTCCAGTCTTAATTGTTAAAAAAATGAGAAGCAGGTTAAGAAAAATAAAAATGAAGATGTCAATGGGTTGACTTGATGATCTTAAAGGTATTTTCAACCTCAATAATTCCATGGTTCTATAGGCAGTGCACCAACAGCAGTTATGAATGGTGCTATGGGATGGAGGGGGTGCTGGGGTCAGCAGGGACAGGGCATGGTCCCACTGGTGAAACTGCAACATGGGACAGCCCAGAGGATTCCCAAATACCAACTGTGAGGCCTCAGTGGCCTCATCAGCAAAACCTCACCAGCAAACCAGCTCTGAGCACAAAAAAATCGTACAAAAAATCGTACAAAAAACCTGAGCACAAAAAAATCTTACAAAAAAATCTAGGAAGTGTGTGATAATCCTAAATCCAAACCAGGCCATGGATGTTCCAAGCTGCCCCTGGCATGGAGAGAACTCCCTCTGGGAGCAGGGCTGAGCCACATCTGCAGAGCAGTTTGCCATCATGGAGATAAGCACCAGAGCAAAGCCCACAAGGAATCTGCCAATTCCTTCCTCGGAGCACTTTGAACATCCTATATAAAAATAAATATAAAAAATAAAGTACAGAGCCACACTGGAAGGGAGGGCAGAGGCTTTCAGGGGGTTTGAGGCCACTGAAACACCTCCATGCCCTCGTGCTCCTCACAGCAAGGATGGCTCTATCCCACCTCTGTGGGCCCAAGGGAGCAGGGACTGAGCCCAGAGACCTCCAGGTTATTTCCTAATCCTTCCTTTCTGGCTTTTTTTTCCACTTCAGAGCCTTGGCTGTGCAAGCTCTGGGGTTCCCAGTGACCCAGGGACAGGGACACATTCAGTCCAGCTGCACACCTATTCCAGGGAAACCTTGCCACCACTGTCACCAGCAAGGCTGGAGGAGGAATCAGTACAATAAAATCCCAGAAAGGTTTGGGTTGGTTTGGAAGGGGCATTAAAGCTCACCCAGTTCCATGGGCAGGGACACCTTCCACCAGCCCTGTCCAACGTGGCCTGGGACATTTCCAGGGATGGAGCAGCCACAGCTTCTCTGGCCAGCCTGGGCCTCACCACCCTCACATGGGACAATTTCTCCTGATATCTCCTCTAAACCTTCCCTTGGTTCAGTTTGAACCCATTCCCTGTTGTCCTGTCACTCCATGCTCTTGGAAAATTTCATCTCCCCTCTCCAAGAATCCATGGAACCAAAGAACTCAGTCTCGTGATTTGAAGTCTTGCAAGACTCAGGCAAAGAAGGAAGTGGGAGAAGAAATGTCACATGGCCACAAAAGGTTCAGCTCACCCCACAACTTCACATGAAAGCTCAGCAGAAAAAGGGAACAGCCACGAATGCCTTGATGCAGTTTCTGTGCTTTTAAACACAATTCTGTTCCCTCTGTGGATCCCTTTTCCCATCAATCCATATCCAGTCCATTGCTGACAGAATTGTTGTTTTCAGCTGTTCAGAGTTATTTAAAACAAAGGTGAACACTACTACAGATGGTCACAATTCCAAAACACATCTTATTTGCGTGCAGATTATTTTCAGTCTTTGGTTACTTGAGCCTAGGTTGAGCAAGACCCTGCCATCTGATTTCACTTCATTTTAAAGACAAAAAGCTGGAATATGAACTTAATACTGAAATTTCCAGCTGTTCTACCACTGGCAAGATTCTATTTTGGGATGGGAACCTAAACCACAAACTACCAGGGAATTTGATTATATCTCAACTGGGGAGCCCAGCACATTCAAAAATTTAACACAACCCAAACTCTGAATAAACTGAAATTTCTGTTCTGGACCAAGAGCAAGGTGTTGGCTGCAACCTGTGAAACACTTGATACAACTCTGGATTTCAGAGCTTTAACCTGAAATGATCATATGAAAACCTTCAGAATATGAAGAACTCTTGAGTCAGAAGTGCCTGTAGAGCTCAAATCTCCCAGGATCACCAAGGACTCGTTATTTCCTGAGGGTTCACCTGTGTGTGCTCGTCTCACATCTCCCCCTGGGGCTACTTTCACTTCAAGATTTCCAGGGATGTGTAATTCATCTTCTTGGGGAATCACCTGCTTGTGGAAGGTGTCCCTGCCTGTGGCAGGGAGGTGGAATGAGATGAGCTTGAATCTCCCTTGCAAGCCAAACCCTTCTGGGATGATCTTACCACTCCCACACTCTGTCACTATATCTCCACATCCAGCCTTACATCATTGACCATAATTTGCAGTGACAAAAGGACGCTGCAGTTAAAGTCATTACCCTGAACTGAGAGCGTTGTCTGGCTTCATTTAATCTGTGTCATCTACCAGAAAGGCAGAGCAATGAATGCACACAAAAATCATTACACAAAATAATTCAGCAGGAGCCACAGAGTGATGGGGAACCAGCAAAGGGAGACACCAGCAGGAATGGGAGTTCTGCTGCACTCCAAACAACCTTTTCTTTTGGGTTTATGTCTTTTAGAGCATCCTCTGGCAGCTGGCACCACAGAGGTGCTGGGGGATGTTACCACAAAAAGGGTATTAAAATGAAAAGAGGAGAGCAAAGTGGAGCTGGACAAAAAAGAGGAGAGCAAAGTGGAGCTAAAAATAAAGGATTAAAACTCAGGACAAAACCTCATAAAGGCAAGTAGCATACAAAATAAGAGAGCAGGGATTGAACACTCCAGGTGCCTCGGTGCATTCATGGAAGGTGGGGGAAGGAGATGAGGCTTTAAGGTCCCTTCCAACCCAAACCATTCTGGGATTCTGTGATCTCTGCATTTCAGCTTCTGCTTTTGCTGCCAGCAGAGACAGTTGCACGGTGGTTGGACACCACAGAAGCTTTTTGCTGGACAAGGAAAGGGAAGCCTCCCACACACTCCCACCTCCAACGCCGCTGTTCCAGCAGCCGACCACAGAAGGTCGTGGCCTTTCACATCATCCCCTGCAAAAATCCTTCCTTTCCTTTTCCACTGGAATAAACACCAGAGAAGCTTCTTTGCACGCTGTATCCCATCCACTGCCAAGAGACAGAGCAATATCCTGAACAACAGCCCTGGGAGCTGCACCAGAGACACCAGAGCAGCCCCAGGGATGCTCCTGACACCCGTGGGGAGCAGGGAAGAGCAGGGCTCCACACCATGCTGTGATCCCAAGGGAAACACAAGCAGGAGTGCAAGGCTCTCCCAGGATTCCAGCAGAGGGAATCCAGTGAGAAAATGCTTCTCCCCAGCACTGACCTAGTTCTGTTATCAGAGCTAACAGGGAAGTAGCAATCTGGTCAGAGCTGCTGCCCCAGCCCGCTGGATTCCTCTCTCACTCAAAGGTTACATGCCAACGTTTTCCAGACCTTATTCCTGAGATACATTGGAGGCTTTTCTTTTTTTTTTTTTAGGCAAAGGTTGGTGGTTATGAACAGAAAAAGAGCTGCTCCCCAGCACAGCTTCATGAAATTCTCAAATCACCACCAGATCTCAGCATTCCCAACCAACCAAGTAAGAACCTTTTTCTAATATTAAAGGTGTTGTCCCTTGTCCAAAGTCCCTCTCCAGCTCTCCTGGAACCCCTTTAGGCACTGGAAGGGGCTCTAAGGTTTCCCTGGAGCCTTTTCTTCTCCAGATGAACACCCCCAGCTCTCCCAGCCTGGCTCCATGGCAGAAGGGCTCCAGCCCAATCCCCAAAGAAACAGATAAGCTGTTTTTTATTCCTCAATTGCAACATCCCTTGGCATCCATAGGAAAAAATTCTAAACATTAAAGGTGATTTAAGAGATAAACAATCTCACAGATAAAAGGCTGCAGGTCTCAGTTCTCCCAGAGCACTGCACCATCAGGGAACCAGGACCTGCAGAACCCTCTGCTCCAAACACCAAATGAACAAAATTCCTCCCAGATCTGGAATAAGGCAGAAACAACAGATCAGCACAACCAAGGCTCCCAAAGATCCTGGCCAAGAGTGAGTCAGACTGACCAAGAGAGGAGCAGCGCTCTCCACATGACCCGGCCTGACCACAGCGGCTCCGAGCTCAGCTGGGAGAAGCCAGAGCTGCCTTGGGGAACGGAGCTGGGAGCAGCAGGATGGCCCAGTGCAATGGGTAACACCACATCTCCTGCTGTAACAGCTAACAGGATGGGCTGGAGTCCTGGAGAACATCTCAGGTAGGTTGAAGGTACAGCACAGAGCAGCGTGGTGCATCACACTGGAATTTCCAGTGGACACGCTTTGCTCCAAAAAGTGACAATGAGCTTGGCTGCCACATTCTGAGCAGCACCTTCTTCCACTCCTCAACAACAGCCACCCAACAGGTGAGGCCCCACACTGAACTGCTTTTAATGCTCTCCAAATAACCCAAACAACAGTGATTGTCAAAGACAAGACACCATCCTCACCCAGGACGTGGGAGGTTTGGGCCGGACAACGCCAACATCTCAGATTTTAATGCAGTACAAACAAGCTGCAAAATGAATCTCAGTGCTCCCAGTTGGAACTGGCTTGTGTTTCTCCACATTTCCATTTGCTGTCCTGCCAGCTCTTCTGGCCAAGCAGCCTATAATTCCAAGAGCACCATTGTCATTCCGGCCTGTCTCCGTACCGTGCAATTTGAAATCAGGGCTGGGGGAGGGAGGACGGGGCAGGAGGAGGCTGAAACTCAAATCCAGATAGTTCAATCTGCTCACTTGATTTTAAACCCCTGTCTCATGGTGTCAATTACAGCCCCCCAAACATCTGTTTGAGCAGAGGCCTCCAAGTTTGAACACTTTTTTTTGTCCTACAGATGTTCTTTGTCACCGACCTGTTGTGGGATGACAATGAGGGGGCACTACCTGGTGTCAAACCATAAGGGTGACACAAAGCACTTATCTCACTTCTTCTCTGGGCAGGCAAGAAGCAAAAAATTAACTTAGGGAAGTGGATTAATCTATTAAGGAGCTTTAATAAACATTCTAGGCTGTCAAGACAGATTTCAGATTCCTACCCATGTCCTTGACACCTCCATGGCCCCACATCCACGTCTGAGCTTCCCTGACAGGGAGAGTCACCCCCACCCCAACACTGGGCAAAGGCTGATTCCTTGGGGAATTCTTGGCCCTTCAGCTGGAGAACTGGTTTCCAGTGAAGAATTCCAGCCTGTGCCTTGATGACCTTTAAGCTTTACTTACCTGTTGCTTTGACAGTCACGTTGCTGCACGTGCAGCCCACACTTCCAGGCCTTTGGGAATCCCTGTGGCATTTCCAGCAGCTCCAGAGGAGCCCAGCCAAAACAACACAATTACACCCAGATAAGCCCAGCTGGTTTTCATGGGGAGCTTGCAGAGCACTTAAGAATACCCTGAGTGGAGCAGGAGATGGATGTGGCAAAGCAGGGATACAAAGAACAAAAAGATAACCTTTACCCCCAAAGAAACATCAGGGAGCCAAGGGAAGAACAGAGAGATAACCCCAGGGTAGCCTGACCCTAACCAGGGGCACCCACCTTAAAACACCACACACAACAAATTGTTCCAGAAAGGAGCAATTCTCCTGGCAGTGGCCAAGAAAAAGATGCTTGGAAGCACAGCACCACTGAGCTAGAAGGGTTTTGTGCCCACCCTTCAGGCTGTGCTAAAGCAGAATATATTGCCGAGGAATGTCTGGCAACTTGTGTTTGCCTAAATTGGCTCAGGATTCTCTCCTGCCTTGCAAACTGATCTCTCAGCAGATCCAAAAATTCAAATAAACTTTAAAAAGTATCACTGAAAACTTAAAAAAAAATGCAATACACCTCCTGTTGTGAATGAGACAGCTTTGGGCCTCCAAGATAAGGTATCATTATATAAGTACTGCAGAAGGGAATTAAGAAATTAAAAGTGTAACAATTGTAATTTATCCACATGTACACACCCCACTATGTGTGCTGGGGCAAATACCTGAAGCATGTGTAAAACAACAACTCCACTGAGTAGTACATGCTACAAGTAGTACATGCTAAAAGTATTCCCTGCCTAGGACCTGCCAGACCCTGAGTAAAATGTGTCACCCCACATTCCCAGCTTGGAAGGAAGGATCCCAATCTGTTTCACACAGGTATGATGGAAAATTAAGGAAATGCCAAGCAGACACCCTGAGTCAGCTGGGGAATCCAGATTCCAGCAGGAAGCAACAACCATGAGGGATTTTTAAGTATTTAAAGCGAAAAGGGGGAGAAAAAAAAAGCAATTCCAGGAGGTGATTCCAGCCCTGAGCAGGTGCCTGAGCATTGAGGCTTTGCTGATGACAATCTTCCCTATCAAGCCATCATCTGCCCAGCATGGCCAGTTTGCCCAGTTCCCAAGGGACACCCTGCTTCCCAAGGATTGAATTTGTGGCTGCCTGCTAATCCCTGGAGCTGCTAATTACACCCATTATCAGTTTGTCCAGCATCCAGGTCTGGCACGCTGTAAAATGTCAAGTCTCCATCAGGTTTACAGACTGGTTTGGGTTAGCAGGGACCTCAGAGCCCAACCCATTCCAGCTGCTGCCATGCAGGGACACCTTCCATGCTCCCAGGTTGCTCCAAATCCCATCCAGCCTGGCCCTCGACACTTCCAGGGATGAGGCTGCTCTGGGCACCCCGTGCCAGGGCCTTGCCACCCTCACAGGGAAGAATTTCTTCCTTAAATCTAAATCAAATTCCCCCTGTTTCAGTTTGAGTCCATTGCTCCTTGTCCTGCCACAACAGTTCCTGATGAAGGAATGCTTAGGAAAAGGATGATGGAAAATGTGCTGCTTTAACACTGCAGATTTTGTGTTTATTTGGGAGAAACAATGGATTTTCAAGGACTCCGGAACACTGTCTCCATGGCAACTCTATGCAGAACCAGGGGGAGGGAGGGGAAGTTCCCATATTTCCAAATACTCAGAACTGAGTGATTTGAACTCCATTTTCCAGGGATTACTTAAACCAGCAGCTGCAGGTGCAAAGCACTGCCCAGGTTCATACAGGGATGCAGACAAGGAGTAGTTTCAGGCACACCATTCCCATGGAGTTTTATTTTTCCTGCTACAAATGCAGAAATGTGCCTTAATGTTCAGCTCAGAAGAATTATTACCTATGTGCTTGTTCCTACATAGATGGCAGCCAAAATGTGGAAAACCACAGGGAAACCCTGGTTCTTCCTAAGGGGAACATTTGGCCTCAAGCACAGCTCAGCAACACCCCAAGGAGAGCTGTGAGCTCATCTCAGCATCAGGCTGAGCTTTAATCACTTTAAGTCACATCCCACCACTGGTTTATTTCCATTGCTCTTTCAAATTCAATTATTAAAAAAGGAAAACAAGACAAACCTAATTATGCTGGGCTGAGAGGCCCAGCTCAATGTCAGAGTCGCTGCAACTTCTCCCACCAAGAGCCAGACCTCAAACATCACCACAGGCTCAGCAAAAAGCAGATTAGAGATCATTTTTGTTATCACCAACAAAGCCAGGGGTGCTGAAGAAGCAAAGTGGTCGTGCTGAAGAAATTATCCTTTCCCTAGTGCAGTGATTCTGCCTTGGTTCTCCCTCTAAATCATCAGCACAGAGGAGAAATTGTCCAAAAGGCCACAATTTGTCACTTTCAGACCAAGGAGATCTCTTCTATCCACCATGGGCACATCAGAAACCTTCAAAACCCACAGGTATTTCCCAGCAGATGCCATTTTCAATATTTCTCTGTCAATTTCCTGACCTACAGAGCAGCATTTTAAAGTTTTCAGGATGTTCCATCAGAAAATCCTCTTCCATTTGAGGAGCACTTTGTGACTCCTTAGGAAGGTGTTTTCTCCAAGGGATCCCCCCTGTCTTATCAGCATCAGGAATTTCATGGGAGGGGAATAAAGTCAAATCATCAACTTGCCACACCAACAGCCACCCTCTACTTTCCCTACATCATTACCTCCAGCCATTAATCCTGATTGGATTTATGTTCCCTACACAAGCCCATGAACACAACTAATGGCTGGTGATACAACTAATGGCTGGGATATTCCATTAGGATCCTCTCCAGACAATTTGTTCCTCCAAGGACGAGCCCTGCAAAGCTGCCAGTGGAACCTGGGAGCAGCTGAGCAGTTCTGTGTCACGCTGGTATTTCACATGCCTGTGTGTGGTTTGAGATGCGAAAAGCCACAAAAAGTCATGTACTGAACAATTATAACCTCAAAAAGAAACAAATAATCCTTTTTTTTTTTTTTTTTTTTTGCACAGTTACTCACAGGAGGAAAAGCAGAACAAAGCAATCCCATTAACAGATAAAAAGAAAGGGCCCAGTAAACAATTCCCAACCATACTGGTGGAGCCAACACATGCAGAAAAATGAACTTTCACTGCTGCTTTCCTGAGTCACTCAGCTGAGCCCAAAACCTTTTTGGGCTTCATTTTAACTTGGTGTTCACCACCACCAGCAACTGTGCAGAATGTGACAAAAACTCAGCAGTTCCCATCTTGTCAGCCACGAGCCACCAGCAGCCTGACTCCTCACACATGGCTCCAAAACGAAGCTCTAAGCAGTTTCTAATCACACAAATTTCAGGGTTACCCACCAGAATATGCCAGCCCAAAAAATATTAAGTGAGGGGAGACTACAGGGAGCAAGCTAGAGGAGAGCACAGACATTTAATTCTTGTTCCTATGCCCTGCAAAGGCTTAAACTGGGGCACTTCAAATCCTCAGTGAGTTTCTGTTCCAACACATCCTCGGAGAAGGGCTGAGATTATCGCAAAAACCTCGGTGAAACAAAAATCAAAACAAACAAAGCCAGACTTTAAAAGTCAAGTGAAAATGTGCCTGTGAGCTTGCCCAAGAGGACATTCCTGGCCCTGGGAGTGGTGCACTGATGACCTCACCCAGCTGCAAACTCAGGCCAGGAAGTGTTTTGCTCGTGTCTTCAGAATAGGAAGCTGGCATCCCAGGGATAATTCTCAGAATCGATCACCAAGTGAAACCCAGGAGCATAAATCCCTTCCCCATCACAACACAAGGTTTTGGTTTAATGAGCCATTTAATCAAATGTTGGACGTGGCCACCGCGGTGTCACCGAGGGCAGAGCCGGGCACCCTGTGCTGCATCACCCAGGGAAAAGCTGATATTCCCCCCTTCTGCACATTCCTCCTCATTGCCACTAAACTGAATCCCTGCCTCTCGCTTGGAGTGAATCCCAGAAGTGACAGATGCAATAAGCATGAAGATTTCACTCGAAAAAATCCAATGATGTTTGAAAAGACAGCTCAGGAGAAGACAGAGCAATGCCAACAGAGAGCACAAATGCTGATTAAAGCAATCTGGATAAAAGGCTACCAGTGACCATTGAAAAATTACTATTATGAAGTGCTGCACTGAAACAAACACCAAGCAAATGCTGCCTGACATGTCCCCATGTGTGTCAGGTCTGACTGGGGCTACCAAAAACACAAAAAAAACACATATACCCAAAATAAACACGCATTGCCACAAAAGTATTTGATCTTCTACCTTTGTGTACACAGTCCTTAGCAAACACCACTATTAGCTGCAATAAAACCTTCCTGCAAGCACACAGCCATCTGGATTTTTCCCCCCACTCCTCCTTGAGCAGAAAAGATGATTCAATGCTGGTTATTCAAATGAAAAATGGAATAAACCCTCTCCTGCCTCCCGCACACGGCACCCGCTGCTTTCCCCACATCCAAACCCGCTGCTCCCGGGACGTGCTGTGCCAGTTCACACCATCTTCCCACACTCCAGAGCTCCCCTCGTGCGTGCCACAGAGGGAGAGGATGGCACCAGGTAATTTGGGAACAGCCTGGCCTAAAATTAAAACAAAATCGGGAGATTCAGCAGCGAAACGAAAAATCAGCCGCAGCCCGGTGCGTTCAGAACATCCCTCTCTGATTTTGCCACCGTCCTTGGTCTTGCTCCAGTAATCCCCACGCACATCTGCACGAACAGACGTGCTCAGACCAACTCCAGCTGCTAAAAAAAACCCCAACCCTAACGCATCTCACTTATCTTCAACAATAAAACTGCTTCCATCGGGCTCACTTTTGTTTCCTGGCACCTTTCACCGCCTTTTTTTTATTTCCTGCTTTTTTCAGACCTGTCTCCTGTGCAATCAGTCAGTTAAGGCATCACAATGTCCTACAGCTGAAGCTCTCTCTGTGTCAGACACCTGTCCATGTGTCCAAGATCTTCCCTCGTGCTGTTAATGGAATCAGTGGGAATTTCATAAAGCACAGGTATGGACCAGCATTTAAATTCCAGCCTTTGGCACATCACTGTTAAACAACGTGGCTTCCTGCATAGGAAAACAAAGCCCAGGGACATCTGCCCGCAGCAAAGGGATGGGATGAGATGGTCCTTAAGGTTTTTCCAACCCAAACCATTCTGGGATCCCCTGGTGATTCAATGACATGTCACACAGCCCAGGAGGAGCCCACACATCTGCACAGCCTCCAAAGAGCCCCTAATAACAGCGTGACAAGGACCTGCTCTACAGGAGCCTCCGAAAAATAACCCCAAACTAAATCCCCATCAGGGCGCTCATCTTTTGTCCTCTGCCATGGAGCACGGCGGGGACGGCGCTCCGGGGGCGGCACACGCCGGTGGCACCGAGCGGCTGCTGCATCGCCGGGCGGAAAAAATGGGGAGGAAAAAAAAGAAAAAAAAGAAAACGTGCCGAACAAAAGCCCCCCAGCGCTGTCCCCGCCGCGGCATCAGGTGCGCGGCGGGAGCGCCCGGCGCCGCCGCCCCGCCCCGGGCTTGCCCTGCCCGGCGGCCCCGGCCGGATGCGGATGCGGCGGCGACCCCGCGCCGCTGCCTAATAAGGAGGGAGCGGGGAGCGGCCGGGGCCGAGGCGGTGCGGGGAGGGCGCTGCCGCCGCGGGCCCCGCGCTGACAGCGGCCGCCGCCTCACGGAGGGCTCGGCGGCCCCGCGCGGGAAGGGCCCGCCCGGCCGGACCCCCGCCCTGCCCGGCTCCCTCCCATGGGCGCCGCGCCGCCCGCTCTGCCGCAGCCCCGCTGGCCGGTGCTGCCCAGTTCTCCCCGCTCGCCCGAGCCGCCCCCGAGCCGCACCGCGATCTCGAGCCGCCTCCCGCGTCCGCTCCTCAGCCCGGCGGAGCCGCCGCCTCCGCCTCCTCCTCCGCCCGCCGCCGCCGCCCGACTGAGCGCCGCGGGGCGGGGCGGGGCAGAGCGGCCGCGGGTTCCGCCCCCTCAGTGACCACGCCCAGAAAGGACCACGCCCCTTCAGTCTGGCCCCGCCCGCTCCAGCCGCGCTCGGTGAGGGCGGGTCAAAGCAGTGAGTGACGGGTCAGCCAGCCAATTGCCGTGCTGCTCTCGCCACCACGCGCGGTCGCGCGCTCTCAGGCCCCGCCCCGCCGCCCCACAGCGGCGAGTGGGGGCGGGAGGTCATGAGGGAGCTGAGGGGTCGATCGTGTCCGCCCTGGGGACCGGCCATGCCCTCCCTGTGAACCAGTCCTGTCCGCTCCGAGGGATCCGTCATGTCATCCCTGGGGATCAATCATCTCATCCCTGAGGGATCGGCCGTGTCTGCCCTGAGGGATCCATCATGTCATCCCTGAGGCACGGATCGCCTCATCCCTGAGGGACCGATTGTGTCCTCCCTGAGGGAACAGTCATGTCCTCTCTGAGGGAACGGTTATGTCCTCCCTGAGGGACCGATCATGACATCCCTGCGGGATTGGTCACGTCCTCCGCTGATCGTGTCCTCCCTGAGGGAATGGTCATGTCCTCCCTGAGGGACAGATCTTGTTCTCCCTGAGGGGACTGATCGTGTCCTCCCTGAAGGATCGGCCATGTCTGCCCTGAGGGGTGAGATGAGCCTACTGTCCTCAGAGGCAACGCTGAGGAGAGCCAGGAGCTCCACAAGAAAACAACCGCGTCACCTCACGCTGTCACACCAAATCACGGTGGCTGTGGTGAAAAAAGGACAGTGACAAAAGCTCCTGCTAAAGACTGCAGAGCTCGACCCCAGCTAAGAACCACACTCCAACAAGACACCATGGCAGAGCTTTGAGACCAGAAGTTCTCCCCGTTGCACTGTGGCAATTTAGGGATGCTGCGCTTCAAGGTGTAAGGTTTGTATCTGTGTGTATCTGTCTTGACATGTGGGACAAACACTTTGCACACACACCTGGCTGTACCCAGGTGACACCACCACACTCGGGGCCATCGCGGCCTCAGGGAGCCCGAGAGGCGGGTGAGAACACCCGAGCAGAGCCCACAGCCCTCAGCGTTACCATACATGGCCAAAACCAAAACTCCTCGAGCTTCCTCATCCGCTTGGGCCGACGTTTGCACGTTCATTTGCATGTGGTTTGATGCTTAAGGGGTGGGGTGATGTTTTAGGGGAGCATCACCCTGCTAATTTCTCTTCTAATCCTTCAGAATTTGGGGGAATATGTGTGATGAGCTAGCTGAGAGCCCTGCTCTTCCCCTGTGGAGCAGTGACAGGACCATGAATTATCCACTGTGAGTGATAGCTGGTGTTAAAATCCCCAGATACATTTGTCCTGGTCTGACTGTCACAGCTGATGGAAACATCAGTAGCTACAGATTAAACAAATGTTATCCTGCATTTATTAACCTTTGACACTAAATGTAACCGCTGATCCACAAGCGGGAAAGCCTCTCTCACCTACTCAGCAACACCTTGATAAAAAAATTACACAAACAGAGATTGGAGTGGCAAGGCTGCACCCTTGCCCATGACAACAATTGCCCTGAAATTAATCAACAGCTTCTTTCTGAAAGCCAGCCCAGCACAATTACACCACTCTGCTCCCTCAAACAATCCCTTTAAAGCTAAAGGAGAAGAAAACGAAAGCAGCTTTGGAGCAGAGCTGAAGGTAACCCAGAGTTTAGGGAGTTTAGGTTGTGATTCACATTTTCCACGTACGTACATGATGTGTTGAAGGTCACAGAATGAGTCAGTGATAGAGCTGAGAGTCCTGCTTGCCCATCCTTAATTTATTAGGAGTCTCAGAACTGGGTGAGGGAATTAAATTTTATAAAACTTATATTTAAATTATGTGCCAAGTGATGCTTTAGCCTGGGCTGGAAAACAGGAATGAAGGCAGCAGCACCCAGCACTGCCCACCAGCTCAGAAGGGGAACCAAAGAAGATTTTTGGCCTCCAACTGGAAAGAAAGTGACACACAGGGGACACAAAAGTGAAATTTGTCCTGAGAAATCTGATTGAAGCCTAATCCTCTCAAGAGCTGCCTTGGGAAGGGTGGATCCTGCAGAGATGAAAATTCCTTGCTCAACAGTGCTGGAAGATGCTAAAGATGGGCTCAGGTGGAAATAAAACCTGTGGAATTTTTACCACAGCTACCTAAAACAGCTGGATGGAAACACTCCAAAGGACACCCAGATCCTGTCTGGGATTAATGAGCTGTTTAGATCACAAAGTGATGAAGAAATTACAGGAATTTTAGGCTGAATTCTCCAACAAACAGAAGACACAGCTCAGGTTTTACATGTGCTCTTTGGTTCTGCTGTAACCACTAATTTTCATCACTTCAGATGAGTAAAGCCACCCTAACAAACAATTTAAATGTTATCCACAGTGCTGCAACTGAAACAACTTGTCAAAATAAGCCACAAATTCTAATTTTTCTACAGAAAAAACACCAAACCCTTACAGCTACAAGGAGAAACACACCAAAATTTACCCCATTTTTCCAGCACCTGCTTAGCACATATTGCAGAAATTCAGGATTTATTTTAAAAAATTCACTTTTAGCCATCCCACATATTTTCCCCTCAGCTACATCACTGCAGGATTGCTGCAAACTATCTCACAGCCTTTATAGGGAAACAGCACCGTGGCTACAGACTCCACCTCTGAAACTTATGTCAGCTGCTAAATTTAGCCTCCTGCAAATATGCATCAGTTCCATCCCTGCAATAAACCCCCTGCTTTGCTCCTGGTGTGCTTCCCAAGGCCCACACCAGGTGTGTCCCACAGCCCTCCCCACCAAGGCCGTGTTTGTAGTTGGAAGAGGAAAAGAAACACCTGAGGCACCTTTTTCAAAGGAAATTTTGATTAATTTCTTCAGCTTGGTGTCTGTGAGCCATCCCAAAGGGGTGACAAACCCCATTTCTGGAACCAGTGAGGTCACTGGAGGGATGGATTTGTCTCAAACATTTCGTTTTGCTGAAATCCTCCCTGCTAAATATATTCTGAATGGAGGGAAATGGCTTAGGGAGGGCTTAGAGAGATCAGCAATTTAAAGTCCTGTTATTTTGCAGCTTAACTTCTAAATCAAGCAAAATATGCCAGACAGGACAGTCCTGAACCCTGGTTTTGCACATATCCAAGTTATACAGCTTTTCAAGGACTTTTATGTCCTTATTTATGTATTTATTTCCTAAAACCTTTTGATTTATTATTATTATTATATTTACTCTATTATAATATTTATTTACCAGGAAGTACTAGGTTCTCCTACACAAAATTTGGATATTTTTATATTTCTTCTTCTATGGCTTCCATAATTTAGGGATCCCATCAAGACCAGGCCCAGCAGCATTGGGAAGAGCTGCTCCTGCTGAAATCAGGAATGTCATCTTACCTTTCACTGAACATTTTTGGGATTTAGTGATTTTTAGTGCAGGGAAACATTCCCTGCCCATAGCAGAGGGCTGGAATAAGATGGTCCTTAAAGTCCCTTCCAACCCAAACCACTCTGGGAATGTCTGAACTGATTGCAGTGACAAATCCTCCCCTCTCCACTTTCCCTGAGTGGAATTAGATTTACTCTCAGCATTCATTTCCTTTCTCTGCCTTGATTCCTCCTTGTCTGTGGGCACAGAGCAAGTGCCAGGGGCAGCTTTATGAAACCACTGCCAATCCTGGTTTTTAGGAGACATTTCCATGATCATCAACTGTTGAGCAGCTGCCAAGATGAAATTGTCCTCAGAGCCACCACGAAGGGGCTCTGGGTAATGGAAAATCGATTCTGTCTCTGGCTGGGAGGATGTGCTGTGCCCAGGGAAGTGTTCCCCAGCTCCTGCAGAGGGTTTGGCTGGAGAGACAGAGCAGAATCCCTTTGGACTGGCCTTATTCAATCCTTGGCCAGAAAGGGGAGCTGTAGAATTAGGGAATGAAGATAAGGAGAGCAAAATGTTCCATCAGATGCTTTGGAACAACAGCCAGGAAGGGAGAAGTGTCTGAGTGTGGCAACAAGGAAAGAGGAAATCATGGATTGAAGGACAGGGTTGGGAGCCACCAGCCCTGAGCTTTATTGCCAGCTCTGTGTGACGTGGAGCCATCCCTGTGCCACTTGCAGACCCCAGCACTGGGGTCATTCACAACCCCCTCCCCAAAGGGCACTAAAATAAAAATAAAATGAATCAGGCCCTGTGCTGACATCACTCCTGAGCCACTGGAAAGGCTGGAGGAGGCTGGAGATGGATCAGGAATGAGTGAACATTAGGCCAGGATGTGCATTAATAATTAATGCTATTGTTATTAATGATTTACAATAGATTTCATCCAGCACATCTATTACTGCATCTCCCCACTCTCACACCTTTGTGCAGCAATACCAGTGTCAGACACATCCCTCCCAACTCAGCTGGAAGAAAGGCATCAAAAAATGAGCTTTTACAGCAAAAAGAAACCTCTAATTTCAAGCTAATCTATTTCCTCATGTATTTTTTCTCCATCATTAGACAGGATTGTGAAATATATTTTCATTTCTTTTCTATTTCTGCAGTGAAAAGGAGGCAGGTCCCAATTCCTAATTAAAATGTTGGGCCACCAAATAAACCCAAAGCAATTGCTTGCAACAGATGGGATTTCCTTTGTTGCTGTCTCGGGATGATTAACGAGGAGGAGAGAGACAAGAAAGCAGAACTGAAAAAAAAATTAAAAAGAAAAAAAAAAGAAAAAGAAAAAAGCAAAAAGCAAGCTGTATTTTATTTACAACATGAATATGCTGGGATTGACAATTCCTATCCTCCTGAACAACAGGAAAAAATCAGGGAAGAAGCCAGGGCTGGGTGTTGGGTTCCTGGGCACTGATCACAGAGCCTCACTATTCAAGCACTTTGGAATTCTTTTGCCATCTCCTTCTGTTTCTCTCTCTGCTGTCTAGGACCAGGTTGGACCAAAGGTGCTGGAAAAATCAGAGATATAAGAAAGGAAACTCATAAGGGTAAATCCAGGTGAGGAGTGTGTGTTTGAGATTTGGGAAGATCAATGTTTAACACTTTTTTTAAACCCCAGCAGATTGCCATGGACAGACAGAATGGGAAGCTGTTCCTGCTCCAGTGGAAGGTGTCCCTGCCCCTGCAGGGGGAGGAACGAGATGAGCTTTGAGATCCCTCCCAACCAGAGCAATTCCGTGAGTCTGTGGGTTTTTATTGCAACATTTCCACACTTCAGCACTGAAATATTGTCTCAACTCTCCCTCCCTGTTTCTTCTGGAGAACAAGGAGGTAAAAATGTGTCAGGAGGGATTGGGCTGCACAGGGGATTAACTTGGGGAGGGAGCTGATTCCTTGTATCCCTTCTCACCCCTTCTTCTGCCAGACCAATTCCATCCACCTGCTCCTTCATCCCGGGAAGGATGAGCTGATCAAAGATCCCAGTGCCAGGCGTGGCTGAGGGGGAGCTCCAGCTCAGCTCCTGCTCCTTCCATCCCGGGAAGGATGAGCTGATCAAAGATCCCAGTGCCAGGTGTGGCTGAGGGGAAGCTCCAGCTCAGCTCCTGCTCCTTCCATCCCGGGAAGGATGAGCTGATCAAAGATCCCAGTGCCAGGTGTGGCTGAGGGGAAGCTCCAGCTCAGCTCCTGCTCCTTCCATCCCGGGAAGGATGAGCTGATCAAAGATCCCCGTGCCAGGTGTGGCTGAGGGGAAGCTCCAGCTCAGCTGTGCCAGTGACACCAGAGATCCTCCACCTTGTGGGGTGTGGAGATCCACACTCACACCACCCCCCTGCTCCCTGCTCTGAGCCTGGGAGTGCCTGCAGTGACAAACATCTCCCACCTCTATTTCCTTACATCCTGCAATGTGTCCTCAGCTGCTTCCTGAGAGCACAGGAGCTGTTTGCCATCCCTGCAGGGCTTTTGTCATCCCTGACATGCACAAACTGTGCCACGTCCACGCTCCGGCTCTGTCGCGACAGTAACACATCACACCTACTTTTTATAAAGCAAACTCCGTTCAAAGCCACCACAGATTTCCTGTGCCTTAAAACACTTATTTTCCCTTATAAGGAAATGCACAATTGCAGATTGTCACTGAACAGAAGATGGGAGTTAAGCAGCGTGGGTCGGGTGGCTCCTTGCGGGATCCAAACTCTCACACAAACACTCATTTCTATCCTTCCTATTTTTGCAGAACTGCTGTTTTACCAGGAAAATTTCAACAGAGTTCACTTCTCCATTTTTTTTTTTTTCAGTGAAAGGGTTTCCAAGTTGATGTCATTCTCCTGAATGGCTTATTCAGTGAAGTCAGGGTGCAGGAGAAAAAGAACTTTGAGAAAATAATGCTGCTTTTTTATAGCTAAAATAAAATTACATTGGCTGGAGAGATAGAAGCAAATAATCCCACATGGCAGTGGGAGGATGCACCCTATGGACACTGCTGCACTGTGGCTGCTGTGAGAAACAGAATATTGTACTTATGTCTGACAAAACAAATCTTTCCCCAAAACACTTTCACTGCATAAAGGACTTTGAACCAACACCTGATTCCCATCCTGCCTCTTTAGGAGACTCCGTGTGCCCTGAGGACATCGCGTCTGTCACCCAGCTATTCCCAGCAGCTATTTCCCATTCACGGCAATGTTCCCATCTCCCCTGGAACTGCGACCCCCAGCACCCCCCAGCCCCACGGCAGAGTCGGGACCCCTCACTCCTCACCTTTTTTGGGCGCTGGTGCTGCTGCCGTCCCCTCCGACGCCTTGGACTTTTCGAAGGTTTTCTTGGCATCGGCAACTTTAAGCACATTCTCATCCTCCTGACTCTGCCTCCCCTTCCGCTCCGGCTCCTCCGAGCCCCCTCCTCCCGCAGTCCTGCCTCCAGGGAGCAGCTCCGTGCCCGCCGCTGCCCACTGCTCCCTGCCAGCCTTGGCCTCATCGCCGAGGGGCTCCAGCAGCGCCTCCGTCAGCGCCACAGCCTTGCTCATACTCAGAGCCAGGCACTCCTTGCTGTGGGTCCTGACAGGGGGGGCCGGGGGGGTTCTTTTCGGGATGTAGGAATCGAGTTCATCAGCTTCACCCCCGAGCTGCTCCCTGCTGTCCGGGAGCTGGCTGCTGCTCTGTCTTGAAAGCCTCCCGGTGTCTCTGGCCCCCGAGGGATGATAATTGGTGACCGCAGGGACCATTCTCTCGAGGCTCTTCACCACCTGCTGCTCCGGCTCGGCCTTCCTGGCCGGGTCCTCCTCGCTGGCCTGGCCGTTCTGGCACAGCTCGAGTGTTCCATCGGGCTGGGGGGCGAAGCTCCGTGCCTGCCTCAGGCTGTCCCTGCTGCTGTCCCTGGGGATGTAGGAGACAGGTGTGCCTGCGTCCTGCTTGCTTTGCAGGATGTAATCCATGAGCTCCAGGCTGTCGGACCTGACGGGCACGGTGGGCTTGTTCCCCTCCGCGGGGCCCTTGGGGCTCAGTCTGGTCACTTGCCTGCCCTCCACGCTGCTTTCCGAGTCCGAGCGGCTCATCTGCCTCCTCAGGACTCTTTCCAAGGAGTTGAGCCTGCTGAGGCTCGGGCTCGCCACCTTGCCATCCCCTGCATAGCCCTCCTGAATCAAGGGTAGCGTGTCCTCTGCCTCTTCCCATTCCTCCTCAGTTTCTGTTTCTGCCTCCTGGATGAGGCGCCGGTACTCACTCTCCTCCAGCCTGTAGACCACCGGCCTCACCGTCCTGCCCGTGCCCACCCGCCTGGGCACCACCTCCAGCTCGTACACCTTTGGAGGGGCTTCTCCCTCCCGTCCTTTCCTGCACCCTTTGGACACGGGATGCTCTTCCAGGCACAGCTCCCCTGCCGGCCCCCACTGCCCTCTCTGCCCGCTGCTGCTCATCTCTGACCTCTTGGCAGGGCCTGCGGTGTCGCTGCGGAGGTCGGGGCGGTCCCCCCGCTCCCGGCTGTGTCCCAGGCCCTCCTGGCTGAGCTGCAGCAGTGGATAATCCTCACAGGTGCCTGCAGAGTCTCCCCGGGCAGCTGGGCAGTCTCTCCCCCTTGCCTTACTTGTGTCATCCCGTAAATATCCACGGTACTGCCAGGTGGAGGCTTCCATGGCCGGGAGATCTGTCACTATAATTCCTGGTTCCAAATGCTTTGGGACTGGCCAGCCAAGATTTTTCCCACCTTGGGTCTCGGCGGGATTTCAGCACCGCCTCCTCCTCGCTCTGCTCTGGGAGCCGGCGGCACTTGGAAGCGTCGGAGCCTGGGTCATGTGAACCGGCGTTCCTCGGCCTCATGGCCAGCGGAGAGGAACATCCCATTGGCACGATGGAGCCCGGGCTCTGCCACTCCTGACACCACACCCAGCACGGCTGATGCCATGCTGGTCCCTACCCAAACACATCCCACCTGGATAATTGGAAAAATCCCCTCCAGCTGCTAGTTTGCTGCTCCATGGCGCTTCACAATCAGGACTTGCTTCTCATCTGCATCCTTCTCCAGGGATTCTCCTCTTTCCCCAACCTACTCCAGCAACAGCTCCCCACAGTCCTGTGCAGCAATCCCGGCTTGCCTCCAATTCTGCAGCTTCCAGAGGGATTTCCTGCCAGGCTGTCTGGGCAGAATCCCTCTGCCAGCTCCTTGTGGGCTCCAAAGAGAGAAGGGAACCCACATCCATTCCCCTGGCACTGCTCCCTCCTCCCTGCCCCACACCCGTGGGACGCAGAGCAGCTCCCCCAGCGCTCCTTCCTTGGAAGCAGCACTCAGCCTTGGGCTGTGTCCCAGAGCTGGAGGGAGAGATGCTGCCTGCACAGAGCACACAGGGCAGAGCCAGAGAGCTGGAATGGTCTGCGGGAATTCGTTATGGAAAAGGGAATTGCTGTGACAGAGACCGGCTGCCCGAGATAAACACGGGAGCCCCACAGCAGCCTGAGACACAACCTTCCCTGCAGAAACTCCAAAACACAACTTATCAAAAATCCCTATTAATGCATTGGGCACTTCTCTAAATAACCCTCGGAGCAGAACGTTGCTCCCTTTGGACACCCCTCCGGCTGGCGGCGGAGCCGGGGAGCGGGAGGGCTCCAATCCGTTTGTACACAGCTGGGATGCCTGGCATTGCAGGGAGCCGCAGCTCCCAGCCCAGCCGCTGCCCTGGGCTTTGCCTTTTATGGCTCCCCAAGCTGGGAAGCATCCCGAGGCAGGATGCAGGAAAACACCTAGATCATCCCAAAAGAGCTGCCTGCACAGGCACCTCATGGTGTTGGGGCTGAGTTACCCCAGTGTCACCTAAAGAGCTGGCAAACAGAGCCTGGCCCCAGCACAAAGGCATCCCCTGATATTCCATGAGGCTGGAAAATCCCACAGGGCTTTGTCCAGAGACCTCAAGGACCCAGCCAGCCTCTGAGCACCACAGACACACGGCAGCTGCGTGGGTGACACCAGGACCACGGTCATGATGCCACTGCCTCATCCTGTGTCCCGTGCCAGGAGTGAATCCTGGGCACTGCCAAGGGGAAGGAGTGAGGGATGAGGGTTGTCCCAGCCCTTATCAGCCTGGAGCCAGCCAGGCCCCTCGCTGGGACTGTTCTGTATCAGTGCACATTGCAGAGCTGCTCTGCACAGACAAAACCCCATTTGTTTCCACTTGAAGTCTTAAATCCCCAGCGAGGCTGCCCAGAGCAAATACAACCAGCTCCCAGCGGGATCAGGGCTGGTGGCCGGGCTCCTGCTGCTCCTGCCAACAGCAACAGGAGCACCTGGCAGCAGCAGCAGTCCTGACAGGTACAGAAATGCTGAGCAAGGTGTGCTGGCAGGTGCAGGAGTGAGGACATTCACAGCCAAGTCACCTCTCCCACGGGATGAACTCATTCACATTTGCACTATGACCCCATCAGTAATTCTGAGTGTTCCCCTCAAGCCCTCGTGACAAAACCAAATTCCTTCTATGTTTCTCACAAACCCTCACAATTTGGGGATGTTGTGGTGATTTAGGCCTGTCCGGTGTGGGGACTGCAGAGCCCAGGGTTGGTGTGGAAGGGACACAACCGTGTCCTGGGACCTGCCCTGGGTGCTGTGTCCCATGTTCCAGGGAGCTGCTCAGAACTCTGACATGGCACCAACGTGGTTCTGCTCTGAACCCTCTGCATAAAAGGAAATGGCAGCTGCTGCAGCATTGCTGCTGCCCTGTCCTTCAAACAGAGGGAGGAAGAGACTTTTAGGGAATACACACTGAGGCGGGAGCAAACCTGACTGGCAGCACAGCTCGGCCCGTGCCCGCTGCAGGAACCGGCTCCTCTGGCCTTGGCAGCACCGACTGGCAGCTTCTGCTTAGAAAAATATTTACATTTCCACCTTTCCAGGGGCCAGAGCGGCTGTTCAGCCACAGCCCAGCAGGAACAGACACAGAGGCATCATCCTGGGGCTGCAGGCAGCTGGAGAGCCACTGACAGAGAGCAGCTTCTCCTCTGCCAGTGTGGAAATGCAGCCACAGCCCCCAGAGTCCTTCCAGCAGTTTCTCTGTGTGCTGCAATCAGCCTCATCCTCCTGCAAAACCTCATCTTTTCACCCAAAACCACCGTTAGAGTACCTGCTCACCACCCCAGCTCCACATGGAACTGGGAAATGTTGCCAGGGAACCATCCTCCCATCAGAGGGCCCTTGAGGAGAGCAGCTTTGGAGCACCTGCAGCTCCTCCATGGGGGAGAGACGAAGGGAACAGCTGGACCCTGCACCTTCCCACCAGCCCAGTTCCCAGCCAGGAGGGCACCCAGTGCCAGCTGCCCTTGCCCACGGCAGCTCCAGGCTCAGGCATCTCCTCTGGTCAGCAAGGCTATAAATAAACCCTCCCTGGTCGCTGGAGAGAATTTGTGTTGCTCCAGATGTTGCCTGGTTTTGCCATGGCAACATCACAACAGGATGTAACATTCAGCCGTGAGGAACCGCTCTGAAAAGAACCAATTTCCAATCCTAACAAGAACAAAACAACAGCCAGGGACTCACCGGCAGCCTGGGCATGCTCCAGCCATTCCACAGTCCCAGCTCGTGGCTCCCCATATCCAGCTCACACCCACCTCTGGAGCCAGGAATGGCTCTGAGGGGAGGCTCCATCTTCAGGAAGCTGAGCTGAGCAGGGAGTGATGCCTCTGTCAACCCAGCCAAGGGATGTGTGAGTTTGGGGGCAAACAGTGCCCCCAAAACGGTGCTGGCTGAGGGCCAGGCTGTGCTCCAGGACCTCAAACAACAGCAGGAAGCTGCTCTTCACCTGCCCAGGCTGTGCCAGAGCTGCTGCCACACCTGCAGATCCATCCCTCCCTGGGGATATCCTCAGGTGAAGGAGACCCAAATGCTCCAAACCCACCCCTGGCAGCCCTGGGCAGTGATTTCCCCAGCCAGGGAGCTGCTGTCCATGCCAGTCCCTGTGTGAGCTCCTGGGATTGCACAGCTGGCATGTGGCTCTGCTGAGGAGAGCAGCACAGGCCTGTGGAATCCCACAGCCCACCTTGCTGTGCCAGCATCAAGGCCTCTCCCAGGTGGGATTTTCCAGGCTCAGCAAGGTGAAGGTGTCACTTTTCCATGTGCCACAGCTCCACTGCTGGCATCCTTTCTGGACTGTGAGAGACTTTTCCTGAACCCAGGCTGGGGTCTGAAGAAACCAGGTGAGAATGACTGATTTCCATCCTGCTCCTCTGGATCCAGCCTTCAGGAGCACCAGAAAACAGCCAGGACCCAAAAATGAGGGAAGCAGAGCCAGGATAGATGAGCAGTGACAACACAGGGCAGACATCTGAGATATATCCCATCCCCTCCTTTTCTTTCCTTTTCTTTCCCCCTCTTCACCATCTGTTCCTTCCCCACCTCCAAACAAAGCCACAAAACTCATTTGTATTAGGAAAAAAAAAAAAAGTTTATTTATTTTTCCTCACAAGATGAACATAAAATATCCAGGACAATTTTTACAAACAAAAGTAAAAAAAAAAAAAAAAAAAAGTGCATGATGCATCCCTCCCGCGGGCATACAGTACAAAAATCCTGCAGATTTCCATATAAAATTGGGATAAGAAATACCATGGAATAAAGGAACGTTGTTATGGAGTACAGCAATGCACAGAACAGCTAAACATCACTCACCCCCTCCTCAGGGACTGCCCGGGACTGTCCCCAGCGCTCGGTGACACGGCCGGGACAAACCCTGCACGGGAAGGGCTCCGGGAGATCCGGCACTGCTGCCACACGGAGCGACACCACCAGGGCCGCGAATGAGCGACCGGTTTGTGCATTTCAGGATTTCTGGCAGGACGGGACGGGGTTTGGGTCTGCCGAGCAAAGCGTGGTCGGTGATGGATGTGTCCCTGCACACCCCGCCCGCGTTCCGGCAGCGATGCATAGATAAATGGGATAGACGGGATAATAAATGGGATAATAAATGGGGACACCGGGAGCAGCCGCTGGCACCGCGGCTGTCACGGAGCCCTTCGGTTCTGCCATGCCCAGAGCAGAGGGAAGCGGTAGCAGGTGAGCAGCGCCGAGCTCGGCGGAGACAGGAGGGCAGGACAGGAGGAGGGACGGCCTCACCGCCATCGGAAACACCAAAAGCACCAAAAACTCCCTAGAGAACAGCAAACAGCAGAGTCCAACAGCTCAGCAGATACACAGTGTTTGTAAACTATGAGTAAGGCACTCCATCGTAAGGACACGTACGACACGTGGGGAGGACAAGCACATCAACCTTGTCATGCAACAAACCCGACGGGACGGGGGAGTTTGGCTACAACCCCCGGGAATGGCACCGCGGAGCTCCCGGAGCAGCTCCCACCAAGCCGTGTCCGCACCCCGGGCACGCAGGGAGGGAGCCCCGGGCCCGGAGCGAAGCCTGGGGCTGATCCAGCCAGGGCCAGGCGGGAGCAGCAGCGGGGGAAGGCGGAGGGTGCCGAGCTGGGCCCGGAACGCGGCGGGATGGACGCGGCAGAACTCGGCAGGCACTCGAGAAACAGGAAGGAAATCAGATGTTCGCTTCTATCGGTTCACGGAATTTCCCAAACTCATTTCAAAACCGTTCCCAGCACCTCTTCCCTCAGCCAGGCAGGGATGGGAAGGGTCGGCAGCACACACAGAACAATAACCTGTGGGCAGCCCTGGCGAGCCGAGGGTGACGGTGGAATTGTCCCGGGGAGGGGACACGGAGCTTCCCCAGGTGCTGCTCCGACCCTGCGGTACCCAACAGCCCCAGGCCTCCCGTTTGCCCCTTCCCAAATCTGAATCTGGGTGCACAGGAGGATAAAAATGATCCAAACACAGGGAATGGATCCGGCCCTGGCTTGTGGGGTTTCATCCTGCCCTGAGCACGACCCAGCGCTGCCTCAGCCCAGACAAGCAGAGGCTCCTCCAAAACTTCTCTCCCAGAGCAGCTTTTGCTCCACACCAGCACTCCCGGGTGGAGCAAGTGCAAATCAAATTCAGACTCTTTCAGGAGGGACAATTATTCACTGATTGCCTGTCCCTACAATTGCTCACACAAATGAAACATGCAGGATTTTATGCTTAAGGGGAAAAGGGGAACTCCAGGCATATAGGGCAGGAAAATGCACAGCTCCCTTCCTCAAGACACTGGATTTTCAATCAATACAGTTCAGGGCAGCTGCTGTAGCCTGGCTCTGCCCCACTTCAGAGGGGAGTTACAAGAAAGCCTTTCCATGGAGATTTTAAAATGTGGGAATACTCCCACTCACAGCCAGGGTGAGCAAATCCACCTCTTTGACCCCCCAAATCTACTTCAAAACATCACCCAAAGGCACAAGGCCTCAGATGGGATCAGAGGTTTGGAGCACATCCCCTGCTCACTTTCCAGGATCTTCCCCCTGGACTCAGCAAAGGCTCACATAGAGCAGCTCTCAACCAGGCTGGATGCCAAAACTATTCACAGAAAATGTGAATTCCTTTTGGAATCCAAGCAGCAGCCCTGGCAGGAGGGGGCAACACTGGACTGAGAGCACAGACAGCACAGGCTGCCCAGCCTTCCTCCAACACCCCTCTCTCAGAGCGTGTCCGTGTTTCTGTCCCACTGCTCCCCCAGCAGGGCTCTCACACACAGCCCTGTGAGCTCTGGGACAGGCCCAGCCTGGCTGTGGCACCCAAACTCCTGATGCCACCACAAACAACACCCAGGACTCCTCCAGCAGCTCCCCGGGCACAGGGACCATCCTACAAAACCAACAGCACAACCACAAAAGACACCCTGTCACCTACTGGGGTCCAGGAGAGCCACCCCTCCTCATGTCACCCACACCCAGTGACAGAGGGTCCCCAGAGCACCCACGACACCGACACAGCTTCACATCACGAGGGTCCACAGGCAACCACTGGCCAGGCTCTGTCAGCACTGGGACAACACCAACCACAACGACAGCAAAACACCCCAAGAACACAACACCTGTGACAGCAACAGCCAGGGTGACATCGGGTCCCCATGGACAGCTCAGCACTGTCACCTCCCAGCAAGGCCTGGGGAAGCCTCTGCGTCCACACTCCTCCAGGCCTTTACAGCTAAAGGAATTCCTTCAAACAACAGCAAGAATTCTGGGAAAAGCCTTTTGGATAAAAGCCCCAAACAATAAACCAGGACAAAAAGCCAGCAAGAACAGAGGTAGTGTGCGTGTCACCATTTTAAGGATTTTCCACAAGTGCCCTGTTTAAACAGAGCCTTGTGTTTGTTCTGTAAAAAAAAGTAATGAATAATTATTTTGAGTCTTTGAAACGGAATATTTCAGCATTTTAGATATAGATAGAGATACAAATATCTATCCATAACCACACACAAATCCACATTATTACACTTGGCAAACAGTACTAGGAAGAGTATCCTGCAGGACAACAGGCAAGTCACACACCAAGTCCTCCTCTAAGCCATGCAACACATTTTACTTCCCTTGTGCCCTTCATTGTGACCCATCTGGTTCTTCCCTCCTCTCTCTGAGCACAAAGAGGGGACGAGGAGGTGGCACCAGATGAGCTGCTGCAAGTCAGATGATAAAACAGCACTGGTGTAATGAATAAATTCTGCAAACCCCCAAAATCCAGCCCCCTCCCCCCCCAGCAAGGCATCAACTTTTGCCCATCCAAAGCGTGTTCTTCAAGTTCCCAGCCAGAGGCTTCAGCCCTGGTTTGGAGGCGCCGTCCGCGCCCCTCGCCGGGGGCTCACAGAGCACGGAGCACTCGCTGGACACGGCCTCCTTGGAGTCTGTGATGGTGGCCACGTCCACGTCGCTCGACAAGTCCTCGGAGGACAGGTTCAGACACCCCAGCTTGGCCAGGGAATTGGATCTCTTCAGGGGTGAGGACACGGTGAGGCCGGCCAGGCGCAGCCTGGTCTCGATCTCCTGCGTGCGCTGCTTCACCAGGCCGGGCTTGCCCCGCACGCTGTGGATGCTGTCGCTGCTGGAGCTGCGGGTCAGGTTGGAGCTGCGCGAGGAGGAGGGGGTGTAGCAGATGGTCTTCAGGAAGTCCTTGGTGAAGCTGCTCGTGTGCTCCGGGCGACACCCAGCTGGTGTGGAGGTTTTCTGGGAGATCCCCTCCAGGACACGCTTCACCCCCAGCTTCTCCACGTCGTTCTCGGTGTCTCCGGCCACGAGTTGGGCTGGGGCCAGGAGAGGCACGAGGCCGGGATGGGCCATCAAGTCCTCGCTTTCCTCCACGATGCTGGAGTCCACCCTGCCCAGGGGGCTGTCCCTGAGCAGCACTGAGGGGTCTGAGGGCAGGCTCTTGAGGCGCTCCAGCTCTTTGGTGTGCTTCCTGACCAACCCCGCTTTCTGCAGCTGGAGCAGCGACTCCTGGTGCTGCATCAAGTAACTGTTGGCGCTCGGCTTTTCCAAGTCTTTGCTGAACAACAGGTACTTCAGGTCCTTGGTAGGTCTGGGGTCCTTTCTGGCCAGAGACTCTTCCCTCACCACCTCTGCGTGAAGGAGGCTCCTGTCACAGTGGGAGTTTCTCCTGGGCAGCAGAGTTTTTTCGGGGGTTTTTGGCGCATCTTTCCCTCTCTCCAAAAGGCCGCAGTGCTGATCCGGTGCCCTGCACGTGCCAACCTCCACATCCCCAGCCCCTGGTGCCAGAGGGAGCGGAGCCTCGTTATGTTTAGTCCTGCCTGGCTCCTCGGGGGGTGCCCTGCTGGGCAGGTGCTCCATCAGGTGGGAGTGCAGGTGGGATAGGAGGGGGGGCTGGGTGCAGATGGTGCTGCTGCGCCGCGCGGCGCCGGCGCCGAGCCTCTCGCACTGCTCCCCAAAGGGGTCGGGGGCCAGTCCTGCTGAGGAGTACATGCAGTCAGTGCAGGACTGGTAGGAAGGCTTCACCTTGCTGAGGATCCCAAACACGGCATCGTGCTGCAGGAGAGAAAACAGGGACAGATCAACGAGCACGGAACAGACACCGGCACAGCCCACAAGGTGTGGGACAGCCAAAGAGATCTGGAACAAAGCCCATTTCCACCTCAGGCCCTGCAGCAGGAACTAAAGCCACGTGCTTTCCCAGCAGACAGTGTCTCCAAGGAATACCTACCGTGCCAAGCGAGGGTCATGCAAGCGAGCTGCCCACAGCACTTTACAGGGCACTCACTGGGCACTCTCTGGCATCTACATCCACAGCTCGGGCAAGCAAAGCCCTGGTGAGAAGCGCCTCGAAAGGGGAGAAGCTCATCATGGAATGAAAGGCTTTATCCAAGTCAAATGAAACTGGGCTATGAGGATGACAAGAGCAGTTTCACTTGCAGCAGAGTCAGCCATGCCAATCATCTCCATCTCACCTCCATACGCACCTCAAAATCCTCTGGGCAACTCCTTTTGCTGTTGTTGTTATTCAAGTTCTCCCTATTGAGCCTGCTCTCCTCCTTGTGCATGGACAAACGCCGCTTCCACTTTTCCATGGGGTTTTCCTCCCTGACACCATCCTCCCCTGGCTCCCCAAGGACCATCCTTCCCTTCCTGGGGCTGAAGTCCTGTTTCTTCTTTGCCTCTTTCTCACAGAAGCCGCCCAGCTCTGCCAGCGGCTCCGCTCTCTCCGGGGCCTTTTCCATCTCCAGCAGCCTCCCCTGGGAAGGTGCAGACGGGGGCTGTCCCACCAGGGCATCCCTCTCCAGCTGCTCCATGTGGAAGAAGCCCTCCCTGTCCCCGGGGATTTTGTTCTCCAGCAGCGTGTCCGAGAGGCGGCGGAAGCAGTACCCGAAGCCCTCGGAGCCGGCCCGGTTGTCCAGGTAGGCGGACTGGGAAGGCATGTCCAGGTCAGCCAGGCGGTTCTCCAGGTCGATGTCCAAGCTCTCCAGTAAGAAGTCTCCCGAGCCCGTGGTGCCATCGGTGTTCTGGGGCAGGTTGCTCTCTGCCTGCTGCTTCCACAGTTTATTGTGGCGCTGCTTGCTGGGGAGAGGACAAGGACACAAGTGACTGCCCTGCAGGGTGCCCAGTGCCAGGAGCTTCCTTCCATTCCACAGCCCAGACTTGAGATCCCACCTGCACAAACCACCTTCAGCATTAGGATATTTTCCTCCCCACCTGCCCATTCCAGAGCAGTTCCCTGAGTACAGCTGGGGTGAGATCAGACTTTGGGAGACTCCTCAGGGCACAGAAGCCCTCACAGAGCACAACACCTCAAACTGACCCATCTGCACGTCCCATGGCACAGCTCCTGCTGAACCAGGGGACAGAATTCTCTCCTCTGTCCTTAGAAGATAAATACTACAGCCCTTGCAGTGACAGAGCCCTGGGCTTGGCACACAACCACGAACACTTTGCCTCCAGAATGGCCCAAGCTCAGTTCTGCCTCATAAAACAAGAACAATGCTGTGCTGAGCAGCACTCACTGCTGAGAAACCCAAACGTGCTTCCCAAGCACGGAGAAACCCTCCCTGAATTACACCAGAGCAGCTCTCCCAGCTAATTCCTACGCAGGGAGCCTGGAACAGGGAAGATGTCACAGACATTTTTTCATAGAAATCCTTTCTTTAAGATTATCCCTTCTGAGAAGCTGAGACCTCAGAAGAAGAATGTAAACAATTGTTATCGGCTGCTGTGAAATGTAGCAGGTTGCCCCTGTTACTGGCTCATGTTCCATGTGTACAATTAAGGGGCAATCACAGGGCAAGCTCTCTAGAACACAGTGACAGAGAACTCTCTTGTTTTTAGATTCTATTCTTAGCTTAGCAAGCCTCTGCAACTTCTCTCTTTATTCTTTTTGGTATAGTCATAATGTATTATATATCATATATCAATAAATCCAGCCTTCTGATCATGAACCAAGATTCTCGTCCATCTCTTTCACCCTGAAGACCCTCATCAAGTCGCTGTAATAGGAAGGTTTAAGAAAAGCACGATTGGCCCAGGGTCCCTTCAGGCCACATCCCTCACCCATCTGTGGGCATGACAGCAACAGAGCCCCACAGAGATCCAGCAATCCTTCGTGACATTACCCACAACCAGCTCCTTTCCTTCCTCCCCAAGCCTTACCTGGCATCCAAAATGCCCTCGTACTCCAGCAGCTGCCGCATGAAGCCGGCGTTGGGCCGCGTGATGCTGCGCTTCTGCTTCACGTAGTTGTAGGCCTTCTCCAGGGACCAGCCAAACTCCTTCATGGCGTAGGCGATGACCGTGGAGGCAGAGCGGCTCACGCCCATCTTGCAGTGCACCAGGCACTTGGAGTGGTTCTTCCTGCAGCAGGACAAACAGGAGAATAAATCCCATCTCACCGGTTATGGATTTGTTGTGGATTCACCAGAAGAGGGACAGTGTCCTAGACATCTTTTATGGAAAATCTTTTTGTTGAGATTTTTCCTCTTAAGAAGCTGAGAGGCTTCAGGAACAAAATGTAAACAATGGTTATCTGCTGCTGTGGAATGCAACAGGCAGATCTGTGATTAGCTCATGTTAGTTGTTTGTAATTAATGGTTAATCAGAGTCAGCTGGCTCACACTCTCTGTCCGAGACAGAAGCTTCTGTTATCATTTTTCCTTATTCTATTCTTAGCTAGCTTTCTGATGAAATATTTTCTTCTATCTTTTTAGTATAGTTTTAATGTAATATATCATAAAATAATAAATCGAGCCTTCTGAAACATGGAGTCAGATCCTCATCTCTTCCCTCAACCTGAGACCCCTGTGAACATGGTCACAGGACAGTGCTCTGTTCACCCCGCATCACAGCTCTGGAGGGGAGAATGCTTGGGATGATGAGGACCAGGAGAAAAACCCCTCTCCAGAACAGCTGGGAGGTAGAGACTGGCAGCCTCATTCATTTCAGAGACCACCACGAAGCCTCCTGCCTCCATCCAAGTCTTCGGATACTGGGATCACTGGGAAAAGGCTGAGTGTAGAGGCTCAACAGGGTTTGACAGGCTCTGTCTGCAGAGACAGCTGGGGCAGGTCCAACACAGACACAGCTGGAGCAGCTCCAGAACATCTCCAGAAGAGGAAACATCCTCATTTCCTTTCGGAAGCAAAACAAAGTAGTGACAAAAATGCTGGGCCAGGACAGGTTAATGCCAGTCCAGGAAGGGACAGGGCACGAGGGAGCTCCAGGAACTGGAATGATGATGCCAAGGGCCTGCAGTTCCTGTGGCTTTGTGAGGGTCCAGGATGAGACACAGAGAGCTGGGATGTGCCCTCCCCAGGGCCAGGTGTCCCAGCACTCACTTGGCCTTGTTGATGAAGTGATAAGCCTCGTTCCAGTGTGCCAGCAGGTCCGTGGTCTCCTCGTCGTACACGCGGATGTTGTGGTACGCGAACAGGCCTGGGAAGAAGTTGTCGATCTCGCGGGTGACGTTCAGGATGTAGTCAATGCTGTGGGACCAGGAGAGACACCCTGAGCTGCCATGGTCACCAAACAGGCCCTGAGGGACACTGGGAATCCATGCAATCCAACCCAACATGAGCTGTAAGGTTTTGCCTAAGCCCTAATTCTTAAATCCTGGCACACAGGGGCTGTTCTGCCACCTCTCACTGCCAGCACATCCCAAGTGTCCAAACACCCTGGGCACAGGAGGGAGAAATTTATTTTATCCCATTTATTGTCTCTGAGTGTGTGTAACCCAACCAGGAACTCCTTGCTGTGCCACACAGCACTGGAGATGCAAAAAGAAGTGAATCATCTGGGAACACAGCCCAGGAATCACCATCTCCAGCTGCAGGTTTCAGCTGCAATCTCATCCCTTCCCCTTCTTTCTGACCAAAACCATGAGAGTCACATGGTATCTCTTGATTCCTGCCAAATATCACAGCAGGGATAACAATGTACCCGAGAACAAATGTCCAGATTGATTTATCACCTCCTATCACTGAGAAAAATAAGGACACAGGATATTTGTCTCAGAATTTGTCCAGCTTTGCCTTTGGACACTGCACATCCCAATGCAAGACATAATCATTAACACCCTGCTTGATTTCCTTGTCCCAAGATGTGCAGACATCTGCTCCCAAGGACTCCAAATGAAACATTTTCAGCTGTGCTGAAATTCTGAAGAATTTCAGTTCCTTACAGCAAGGCTGGTGCAGGCCTTGAGTGAGCAGCAAATATTTATGGGCAGAATTCTCCTGATCCAAAACGTGTGGCAGGGAATGGAGCCAAGCAGCACCACGGGGATGGAAGAGACACCTGGAGCTGCCTGTCCAGGCAGGTGAGGAGGAGTTTGCTCATCCACAGGCAGCTGTGCAGAATTCCCACCTGGCACAGCACTGGGAGCACTGAGGGATGGAGATCCTGATGGATCTCAGCAATGACAAGTTTTGTAATTTTCACTCTCTGAGGTTGAAGAGATTTCTCCACACAGCTGCTGGTAGGAAGTTACCACATAGCTGAGGGGTAAAATCAACTCTAGAGCCTGCAAATGTCCTCTCCAGGGTCCTGGGGGAATGGCAGGCACACAGTGGAGGGTTTGGAGTGGGAGGAGCAGTACTCACCCCGAGCCCTGCAGCTCCTCCAGGTTGGACGCGTTCCACTCGGAGCCCTGCAACAGCCACAAACTCACATTTCCAAGGGACCCCAAAACAGCCCCTTTCCCTCAGGTTCTGCAATCCCCCAGCCCCAGCCATCCTCCTGAGCTCACTGGAATGTTGGGAACAGCCTCTGAGACACGAATGGGGCATTGATGTCCTGTCCTGAGGGGCAGGGATCTGCTGAAGGAGGGACCAGGGAACAACTCACCACAGTTAGTTCTAGGCCAGGGTGAGACTGAGCTCATCCCAAATCCCTGCCCCTGCCCACTCTGCAGTTTTAAACACAGGGAGAAATATTTCAGGGAAACAAAGTGAATGCACCTGTGATCCCAGACATGCCACACATGAGAAGTCAGGCAAATCCTGAAACTCTGGGGTTAGTTACACCTTGGATTCTCCCTAGACCTTCACAAGAGGAAGCTTTAAACTTTTAAAAAGCAGATTTTGCCCTGAAACATGAGCAATTCCTCTGACTCAATCCAGAACAGCAACAAAAAGACCCAATGGGCACAAAGTGCTCATCTCTGGGAAGTCTTTGTTCCTGAGGCAGAGCCTGGTTTTGCCTGGAGTTCCATCTAGTGGCAAAGCACTGGACACAGCACAGCAGAGCTCTCCTGCAGCTCCTGCCACTCACCAGGTACAAATGATCAAAAATCAGGGATGGTTTGTCCATCTGACCCAGGATCAGCAGCATTTCATTGTCTATAAATTCCTTGAATTCCTTCAAGTTGCAGTTCATGTGTTTCTCCAGCTCGTTTCGGATCTGCAGAGCAAACACAAAGGATGGCACTGGAATCTTGGTGTCCAACAGAAACATTTCTGGGCACTTCCCTGCAGAACAATTCTCACTTTTTCATTAAAAACAGCAACAGGGACTCAGCCTTCTGGAGACAGCATCTCTCCAATGATTCCAGAATGGTTTGTGTGGGAAGGGAGCTTAAAGCCCATCTCATTCCACACCTTCCACTATCCCAGGTTGCTCCAACATGGCCTTGGACACTTCCAGGGACTCCAGCTTCTCTGGGAATTCCATCCCAGCCCCTCACCAGGAAGGATTCCTTCCCAATATCCCATCTATCCCTCCCCTCTGGCAATTTAAAACCACTGTCCCTTGCCCTGGCATCCTGGTGTCCTAAATCCCCAAACTAAGGAGCTGTAAATAAAGCTTCACATAACATCTGGGGGGAAAAAAGTATTTTGGGGTACCTGCTCCTTAAAAATAGTAATTTGAGAGATAAAGAACAAGAACTTGTCTGCAGAAGGAGTGAACACATCCACAGACAGACACGTTCTCAGCTTCCTCCTACCACTTGCATGTTAATAACCTCCCTTAAAAACCAAAAACCACCCCAAAAAGAACCATTCCCACTCTGATCACGTCTGCACTGTGGGTGGATGGATTACACCAGCCTGGGGGATGGATCCAAACGAGCTCTAGCCTTGATTTGTGATTTTCCATCCATAAACTCACCAGCAAAATGCTGTCTGCAAGGTCCTCTGACATTTGTCCAGGAAAAAAGAAAGAAAATAAAACCTTCAGATCTAATTTGAAAGTCACCCAGCTGTTACTGAGGTCCTGACAGACACTTGTGATGCTGAGATTATCTTGATTTCTCAGGAGGGAGGTGCAGCAAAGCCAGAGCAGAGCCTTCACAGAACAGCTGAAATGCACACTCCAAAGCCAGGGACACCCAGGCATGTGGTGCCTGCTGACCACTCTCTAGAGAGGGAGTCTGGCAGGAAGAACAAGAGTGAGAATTTTTGATATTTACCTCCTTGGAAGTGACATTTTCCAGGTCCTTGCTGGTCATGATGCTCCGGAGCTTGGCTTTGATGAGCCGCTCCGTTCGTTCCCTTTCCGTCGGCCTGGGGAGGAACAGGAGGAGGAGAGGATGAATCCAGGCTGGCAGCACCTGCACAGCACTGAGGGGTGAGGGGAAAGGCTTGGCTTAAAGGGAATTTTTATGGGAATAATGACAAAAATTAAAAAAAAAAGCAGTTTGTTGGTGTTTATACACTATATCACAAGCTAAAGTTTACGGTCTGATTATTTCACACAAATTCTCTTTTGCAGCCCCAGAAAAGAACTAAGCCAGGAAGAACAGGGAGAAGGGAAGATTTCCTTCATGAGCCAAGCAAACTTTTCCAAACAAAATGCTGCACTGACTTGTCCACAAAGAGGGCAGGGGAGTCGGGGCGGGTGGACTCCAGGTCCTGCATGGCGTTCCACTCGTTGATGCAGCTCTGGTCCGAGCTGATGCAGCTCTCGTAGTAGGTGGCCCACACCAAGGCCACCCCCCCTGGGAAGTAGTTGTACCTCCTGGCAACCTCACAGGCTTTGTGGAGGATCTGTAAAGCAGACCTGCAGGGTGGGAGAAGAGATTTGGGCAGCTGTGAGCAGACAAAGCAAGAGCTGAGAGAGTTTCACAGAGGAAAAGTGGTTTTCAGTATTAGTTGTTGCAGTTTGCTCTTTGAAAGCAGGAAATTTATGGTGTCAGAGCTCAAAGAGGCACAAACTGCACCTTGGGGGCTTCTCACAGCAGGGCTGAGGCAGGGGCTGAAATCTTCTCCTAATGAATAGGGAAGAAGGAGGCACAAGTCGCTGTGGGATCTAATAATGAACCAACTTGTACAGCCAAAGGAAGATAAAGAACAGGGACAATTTTCCAGCCACCTCCAGCAAGGAGCCTGATGCATATTTACCAGCATTCCTGGCCCCTGACAGGCTCCAGGGACAAGGCCCAGATTGGGTCATTTGTTTTTGCAAATCCTAACATTACTTTTTCCTTCCTTCCCCCCTCAATTTTTCCTTTCTTTAAGGCTCTACTCCGAAGCTGTTGCACTGAACACATCAACCACATCCAGGGCTGGCAGCAGGAGGGGCCAAATTCAAAACTGACAGGAACAGGAGATTTGTTTGTTTTTGTACCAAACCATCCCCAGCACAACATCCTTCTCCACAGCTGGATCTCCTCCCTAGGAGATGCTGCAGGGACTGGGATCTCTCCAGGCTCCCAGGGGACAGAGCATTGCCCAGGCAGAGGGAGATGCAGTTCCACGTGGAGCAGCCTCTTCAGGGAGGAATTTGCTGGCTCAGAGGTTTGGAATCTGTGCACAGGGGAGGGGTGGCAGGAGCTGGAAGGAGAATGGGCACCAGGAACCCCAGGAATGGGGCAGGACACTGGGAATGCCACAGGCTGGCACTGGGCCCTGAACCTCCTCTGTCAGCCACTGAGAGAAACATGCAGAGAGAGGAAATTCTTGGAATTTGAGCTCATCCTTCATATTTATTCATCCCCCCTGCTGAAGGACACAGAGCTGCTCTGAACTGAAGCAGCAGATCCTGCTTTGGGATCAGGATTCCCACAGCCCCTCTGCTGACACAGGGAAGCAGATCTCTGCTGCAGCTCACTAAATACCCATTGTGGAGAAAGATAAAATGCAGCTGATTTTTTAAAATTTAATGACAGAAAGAAGAGTGTCTCCCTGAGCCCAGCCCCTCACATACCACATGGCTTGCACTGACACAGGTTTGAAGATGTGCATCCTCCCTGCAGTGCTCACACTGAAGCCACTGATGGAGAGAGGGAAAATCAAGTTAAAACTGCTTTTCTCTGCACCCCAACCTGCTCTCTACAAACAGCCACTGCACTGGGGCACCCAAAGGCCAAAAGAATCAGGATGAGAATTTCTCTCACTGATTTTCCAACCTCCCAAGTATGAATGGCAAGAGGCTGCCAGGAATGGCAGCTCCAGTCCTCAGTGGGGTTTCAGAGCATTCCCTGGAACCACAGGAGCACTGTGAGGGCAGCAAGACAAGAACTCACTGTCTGAATAAGAGGACTCTGCAGCCATGAATCCAAATTGGGCACTTCATTTGCAAGGTGATGGAGAATCTCTGCTAGAGCAGCCCCCAGGTAGGGAAGGACATTCACATTTATCCTTTCAATGTGGTTTCTTACCCATCCCCATCCAGATGGATTTTAGTATCACTCCACAGGCGAAGAACCATTCCTATAGTGCAGCTTTTACTGGAAGAGAGGTGGTGAGACAGGAAGTTAAATATAGGCCACAATGTGGTCATGCCAATAGCCTAAATTATTAATACTCTTTAATTTTTAAAATCCTCAAGCCTTGCTCTAGTAATCTCTTGTAATATTTCAGGCCATTAAATAAAAGTGGAAGCTGGAGTCTGAAGGTCTGACAAGGTGATAACTCGTGGTGATTGCTCCATGGGATCACTCCAACAGGTGGAACAGATGGAAATGGGTTTTAGGGCTTTATCTGACCCAAAAGAACACTTTCAGTTCAGACAGGCAATCTGGCAAGAAAACCCTGCTATAATGAAGGCCAGGAACTTCCAGCCATAAATAATTAAGCTACTGAGATATTCAAGTTTTAAAGGAAATTGGGATGCAGACAGCAACAGAAATCCATCCTTCCTCTTGCCTCACATCAATAATCACCAGGAGCCAATTAATGCAAGGTTGTTTCAGAGTGGAGGTGACATGGCAAACCTCCCCTGCTGAGGCACACCAAGGGAATGCCACATGGGAATTTCAGAGCAGCATCAAAGCCAGTGACAATAATCTGACAAGGAAGGCACAGCTGGGGGCTTCCCTACAGATCCCTCTGCTGTGCAAAGCTTCCCTTTCCCACCTTCCAGGGGAAACCACCACTGAGGTTTTCCAGAATGAAGCAAAACTCACAGAGGCTGCACCACAAGGACAGGGCAGCTTGTTAAATCCTGGGAGAGCACACACAGCAACCTGGCAGCTCCAGCCTCTGCCTCCAGCTCTGCCAAACCAGCCCCTTCTCCCTGAGCCAAGAGCTTTTCTGCCTTGGTTTACTCACCAGAACTGGAATAATCTGAGAGAGGCTGCAATAACAAAATATTTCACTTGCTTTTCCAAATACTGTGTGCTCTTATCAGTCAGACAAAAGGAACAGCTCGTTGCTGACACAGTTGTTTGTTGCTTTTGGAGCCACTTCTGCAGTATTGTTTTTTGACGTTATTTGGCAACAAAGCTACTACAAAAGCAGCTCCATTGCATCATTCCATCAACACACTGGAGTCTGGGGGAGAGAATGAGTTCCAGTTTTGCAAATGTGTCTGCAAGAGCATTTTGCAGGGAGCAGGCAGCAAACTCCCACTGGTGAGGTGGATGCCACAGCCTTTGATTCCACAGAGGCTGAAAGAGACTCATCCCCTGAGGTGGTGTTCGCAGGGGTCTGAGGATGAGGGAAGAGATGAGGATCTGACTCCATGTTTCAGAAGGCTTGATTTATTATTTTATGATATATATTATATTAAAATTATGCTAAAAGAACAGAATAAAGGATTTCATCAGAAGGCTGGCTAAGAATAGAACAGGAATGATAACAAAGGCTTGTGACTGACCAAGACAGCACAGACAGCTGGGCTGTGATTGGCCATTAATTAGAAACAACCACATGAGACCAATCACAGATGCACCTGTTGCATTCTGTCACAGACATCTTTTGTGAAAAATCCTTTCTTTAGGATTTTTCCCCTTTCTGAGAAGCTGTGGCCTCAGCAACAAAATGTAAACAATGGTTATCTGCTGCTGTGGAATGCAACAGGTGGATCCGTGATTGGTCTTTTGTGGATGTTTGGATTTACTGACCACTCACGGCAGAGCTGCTCTTGCTTTCTGCCTGGACACAGAACTTTGTTATTGATTCCTTTTCTATTCTTAGTTAGCTAGCATTCTGCGAATGTCTGTCTCTATTCCTATTAGTATAGTTATAATGTAATATTTAGCATAAAATAATAAATCAAGCCTTCTGAAACACGAGGTCAAGATTCTCGCCTCTCTCTTCACGCTGAAAGACCCTTGCAAGCCCAGTAACAGCATTCCACAGCAGCAGATAATAATTGTTTACATTTTGCTCCTGAGGCCTCTCAGCTTCTCAGGAGAAAAAAACCCTAAGGAAAGAATTTTTCATAAAATGTGTCTGTGACAATCCCTGCGTCCTTTCTCTTGCTGGAATCTGCAGCTGCAGGTAAGCCTCACTGCCTGGTGCTGCCAGAGAGCCCATCCTGCCTGGCTGCCAGCTCAGACCTACCTCTCCTTGCTGGAGAAGTCCACTCCCAGCAGGATGTTCTCCTCGGTGTCCTGCCGCCCGTTGCTGTACACCACCACCATGTAGCGCACGCGGTCGCTCCACACGCTCTCCAAGCGCACGGCCTGCAAAGCACCTCTGCCTCATGAGTGCTGCCACTGCTGCACGAGCCTTTGCAAACTCTCACTACCCCCAAAAAGCTTTGTTTAGTGCACTATGGAAGATACAGCAAGGCTTGTTGCTGTTTTGGTGAGGGAAGATGAGCTGAGATTACAGGCTGGGGAAACGCTACAAAATGTAACCCAAGTTATGAAGTTTCAAGCAGGAAGTGTAAAAACATTGATGGTGCACTGAGCTGAAAACAGGCAGGCTTCTCCCACACCCAAACCTTCACTGAAACAGCTCAGTCCTGCAGGACGCACAACTGGCATCAACTTCTCTGCAGAGAAGTGACTTTTACAGCAGATTTTTATCTGCAGATTTCTTCAAAAGACAGCCCAGCCCAGCTGATGCAATTTCAAGGCTGACTTAAAAGTGTCCAAGAGAACCAGCAAGGTCGTGTCTCTCCTCCTGCTGGATGGAAAATGAAATCCAACACAACAACCCATTTCAGGCAGAGCAGTTCCCTGACCCAGCTCGCACCTGGACACAAGGACCAGGACAAAAGGAGTGGTCAGGAAAGGTAGGGCTGGAAACCAGCACAGAGTTAAGGCAGCTCTGAAATCCAGGATTTGCCAATGCTTTTCCTGCTCCTCTACAGGTCTGTTGCAAACACTTCCAAGAGAAAAGAGATCAGGGAAATGCAGCTGTCCTTACCAGTTTGATCCTGTCCTCGCAGCGCAGGAGGTTGATCATCACCTGCAGGTGCTGGGGCAAGTCACCTGCACAGAAAGCACAGCAATCATCACTGAGGGGCTCCTGCTGCACTAGGAGCAGAATCTTGACCTTTAAAGAAATTGGATGTTTTTAAGTAAAAAAATACTAATTAAGGAGCTCAATCAACTTTGTTGTCCCAGAGAGCACCAAGAGCAATGAGATTCCTGGATGGGCATTCCCTGGATGGGTGAGAACCAATCTTTACAGTATCTGGAAGCCACCAAATCAATTGAAACCACCTGTGCCTGGCACAAGAGAGGATTCTCTTCCTGTCACAGCACCCTACAGAGGACAGAAAGGTTTGGCCATGTGAACAGGTGAGGGAGAAGAGGAGGAAAAACTCTGATTAAAAAAAATCAGGAACAAAGGAGAAAAGAACAACTTTGAGCTGTGAATCAACCCCAGCATGGTGGGATCAGCCCCAGCAGCCCTGCAGAGGGTGTGGCTGAGCAGGAGTGACCTCCAGAGGGAAGGGCTGCAGGAATGGGCTGGTTTGGGTGATGGAGTCTCCAAGCTCTGCTCATGCACTGAGTCCCCTCAGCTCCAGTGCTGTGGGTACATTTCTGTTTGGGGAAAGCAGACGAAAGGAACAAGGAATCTACAGGAAAACAAACCAAGTTCCCATCTAATAACTCAGCAATGCACTCATAACTTTCCATGGGAGATAAAATTCCTTCCGTAGGCTGTTTGCTGGGTATGTGGAATTGCTGACAGTTAAAGAAACCCAAAGCCAAGCCTGGCACTCAAACACCCCCTTTGTGCTGGAGTGTTTGCTGAGCAGCACCACACAGAACCACACTGTGCCTTTCCCACAGGCTCCTGCTCTCAAAATGCCCCCAAATCCCAGTTCCTATTGCCCAGTACCCACCTATTCCCAAAGTGCCAAAGGCAGAGGGTGCAAACTCTGGGGAAGCAGAATCAACTTCCCTGGATGCCCTTATCTGCATCCAAATCTCTGTGCACACTCACCACACCACTCCCTGCCATTTCTTCCCACCAGTTGGCAACTGGAAGGGACTGGGGGAAGCAGGACAGCCTGTTCTTAAACCACAATAAACTCCAACAGATTGTGGTGAGCTGACAGGAAAGGGGGTTTTCCTGAAACCAGGATATGAGGAGCAAACAAATGTCCATCTGTCCAGATAGCCAAATCCTGATCAAATATTCCTCACTCTGACCAGCAACATCCAAACAAAACCAGCAACAGGAAGTTCCAAAGGGAAAAGTCCCAAGTTTCAGATGACTGGAGGCTGGGAGAGCCCCTGGAGAAATGTCCAGAACATCCCCAAGTGCCCAAGGGGTGCTGAGCTCTGTGACTCAGCCCTGCCACAAGGCAAAGAATAACTCACTGCAGCACAAGTGACATTTCCTCCTCTGTGACTGGGGAAAACAGGGAGAGATATTCCACACAGCCCTTCTGGCTGCACAGGCTCCCCTGCCTAAAGAAAGCCATGCAAAATGCCATGATTTTCACAGAGTTTCTATTCCAGTCACAGTTCCAAAAGAATGATAAAAGTTTAAACCAAAATTCAATGATCCCAATAAAAATCAGTAATTTGAAACCCTGGGTTTGTTCAGCAGCTTGTACAAGGCTCAGCAAGACAACCTGGAGTGTCACCCACCTGTCCCTTTGGATGAGAAGGAAAAAGGATCTCCAGAGGGGATGGAATCATTACCTGCATGTTTGTGGGGATGCTGGAGGCTTCTCTGGCCCTGGGAGCTGTTTCCTTGCTGTAAGAAAAGAGCTGCACCTTTCACCATGAAAAAGCTCTCGCTGAGGCTGGAAAATAAAAAACAAAAACCACACAGGAGTCAGCTGAAAGGAAAGAGCAGCAAAATGTGCATATCTGGGAAAGGAAGTGCTTTCCTCACTAAAATAGTAGGATTCTGCCACAGCCACTTGCACAGCATGACTCTGGGATTATTCATGGATTATTCATCTGTCATTTTCCAGCACTGGTTTGTTACTTGGCCCCTGCAGGAGATACTTGCCTGAGCTGTCATGGGCTGGAAATGACTTTATCACTTGATTCTACAATTCTGCAACTCAAAAGAAGCAAAGAGTTGGACTCTTTACAGGCTGAGACCTGCAATGGACTGGAGAGCAGGTTCTGAGCCCATCACTTCCTGCTGATTGCAGTTCTTGACATTTCTCTGGAATGCAAAAACAAGAACCTGCAACTGTGGAGATTTAAAGGGGAAGGGAGGTGGAACCTGCACATCCCAAGGGAAAAGACACAGCTCTGCACCCTCAAGGGAAAACAGCCAGCACAGGGGCAGAGGTTTGGCTCTGCTGTGGCTGGATCAGCATCCTGGGACAGAGTCTGGGCAAACACAGTGACATTTCCAGAGGGAAATGACACCCAGGGCTGGAGAATAAAGGAGAGAAGGCAGAACAGCACCGGCACAGTCAGGTATCACATGAGAACCTCAGAAATCCTTCAGAAGCAGCTTTGGCCAGAAGCAGGGAAGTTGCATTTCCCACATGGCTGGAAACCCCTGTCTCCTGAGGCACTTTTCAGCTGCACAGGAATTGCCTGGGATGTGTTTGCTCTGCTCCTCAAACTGCACAAGAGCCATCTGTTGCTCCAAAGCCCAATTTTCCAGCACCCCATGCTCACCATTAATCACTGTCTGCATCCACTAAACAGAAATATCCATTATGAGACTGGGCTACACAGGAGCTCCTTATGCTGCAGCAACTGATCCCACTGGAGTCACTGCTCCCAGCACTCATCTCCCACTGGAGTCACTGCTCCCAGCACTCATCTCCCACTGGAGTCACTGCTCCCAGCACCCATCTCTTCCATATTTTACCCATGGTCTTTGCCTTGGGGCAGGAGTGAGTGGTAATGCTCCCAATGCTCTGTTCTATCTCAGCATTTTTGTGAGGACAGACATGAAATTCACATCGTTTCAGATTTTCTAATCTCTTAAGAACACAGCCCAGATTCCCAGGAAAAGCTTCCTCCTGTTTCAACTGAATTTCAAGAATTCCCCAGAAAAAATCTGGATCAGGTTTAAACTCGAGATTTCTCGAATTTTGAGTTCACTTTTTAAAAAGTGAACTAAAATTTTTGCCTGAACTTCAGGCTCCACGAGATCAATAAAACAGAGCAGGAGAAGCACACTCTCATCCCAACAATTCTCCACTTCCATTCCCACAGGATTCCAGCACTCCCCCCTCACCTCACTGGCTGGGACTGAGCAGGATCCAAGCTCAGCCTGGCTCGGGATAACCAAATGGGAACAAATGGGAATGTGGCTCCTTCCAGAGCCAGCCAGGAAGAGCCTTGCTTCCTTCTCACCCCAGACCTCACAGGAAAGCGTTAAAAAAGGCCAGAAGTGACACACAGCAGCGACCCCCACACAATGTATGGGATATTCAGCACTCACAAGAGGCAGGGAATGCTTAGATCATGCACCAGGAGATAATTCACAGCATTCCCACCCTGAGAATTTGGGGGAAATTTCCTTTAGGAAAGCAAAAAAAAATATCTTGAAATAGGGTATTTTACTCCAGTGTTTTACCCTAAAGGATCTTTGATCTCAAAGTACTGACTAGGATTTCTACAGCAGGAAAAACCTTGGAAAAAGCAGAGCTCCTTCCCAAAGTTATCAGGATCTGCTCTGATGATACATCTTGACAGATGTTCTCCTCTCCTGCAGTCAGGAAATCTGTGACAATAAAGCAGAATATTCCCAGTTGCAGGCAAAAGGGAAAGCTGTGCTGCTGGAGCAGTGAGTGGTCCAGGAATATGACAACTCACAGAGCAAAATTTTTGTTGCCGTGTTTCCACGTGCGTGGAAATGACCCAGAAAGCAAAGCCAGGAGCCTGCTGAGAGCAAGGTTTGCATTGCCACTGAAATCCCCGTTCCTCCCTGCACAAACCCTCCCGTGCCCCCAGCACTGCCCATCTCCGCACCAGCTCCGGTTTCCGTGTGCCCAGCACGGTGCCAGCCACACGGAACACACCCAAACGCCTCTCTGCTCACACTTTACACCACATTGTAACAACAGCGTTACCCGAGCCCGGCCCTTATCTCCGCTCGGGGAACTGCCTGCGCTCTGCCACTCCTCACAACTGCTGTGGGCACAGCTCGGTGAGAAACACAAGGCACAACTCCCCTTTAAACCCTGCAATCCCAGTAAGCAACTAAAACTCCGAGCATTAAAAAAAAAACAAAACTCCTAAAGAGCACCCAAATGCTGGCATTGAAGAACATCCCCTCGGCAGGGGTGACAGATGCCCCGAAGCACAAGCCATACATACTAATTCGGGCTGGTTCTCTTTGCACGGCGGCAGCATCGTGGTGGCCCCAGCGTCAGACAGAAGTCAGCAAAATCGAAGAGATTCATAACCAGCTGGAAAACTCACATCCTTTTGCTTCTAAACCCATAAAAAAAAAAAACCAGCAGAAGGCAAAGAAAAGGTCAGAGGAGCAGAGCAGCAGAGGAATCGCGGCTGCCGATGCTCCCCGGGAGCTGGATGGCTTTTAGGGAACACTGTGTCTTCCACTGATATCCTGCCTTGAAAAAGCACTTGTCCCAACACATCCTGATGAAAGAGAGCCATTCAAGAGGGGAAACAACCAGCTGAGGCTCGGCTAATCGTTTCCCTCCTCCAGACTTGTTTGTTTGTTTGCTTCCCCCCTCGTGCTCCAGAGGCTCCTATCAGCACCCACACAGCCCCTGGCTGGAAGTCCATAATCCCTGCGAGGGACAGACTAGGGGAAAAGCATCCTATGGGCTGTTCCTTCACAGTGAAAGCAAAGGAAATTTAAATGGTTCTTCCCTCAGTGCACAGCTCCCCCGTTGGGTTTTCAGAGCCATTCCTGGACAAGGAGTCTCTCAGGTGCTCGGGGATGGGGAGCACTGAATTCCCTGAATATTTGTGCCTTACAAACCCCAGTTCTTTCTGCAGGCACACACCACAAGGCCACTCTGGTCCCACCAGCCTGAGCAGGGGATGAGGAGCTCTCTGTGCATTCCCAGTTTGACTGGCACACACCACAGAAACCACCCGATCCCTGCGTGCCCTTCCAGGAATCCTGACCAAACTTCTCTACAAGGAGTCGCTTCAGGCTCTCGAATAAACACAGAGCCCACTCACAGCCCCAGGACCCTGATGCTCCAGCACAGCTGCAGACCAGCTCTCCTCCCACTCCTTGACCTCAGCTCACCAAACACAGGAAATTATTACCCCAAAAGAGGGAAAAACCAACACTTCCAACACCTGGGAAATGCCAGGAGGAGGGTACAGACAGTGACACCCCCAGAGGCTGGCAAGGACAGGGCGCTCATGGCCACAGCCCGGCTCCAGAGGCTGTTGCTCCATCCCTTGGCTCCGTGCTGCTCAACTTGAAAAGGAAATATTTCTTCCCCTTTGGGAAAGCTCCAGAGGAGCGTGGCTGCAACACACATCAGCCCCATTTCGAGTAGCTGAGGAACACAATAGGCAGCGCCTCCTCGGCGGTACAAACTGCCACCCCCCGGGGCCAGGAATGCCACAAAGCAATCCCTGAAAAACACGGGATTTTGGGAAAAGAGACAGAGCTGCTCATGCTCCTGGGCAGCCAGATGCCAGTCCCACAACAGTTTTCCCCAGGCAGTTTGCTTTGCCATCGTGGCTCCAGCTGTGAGGTGTCCCAGGAGCAATCCTCATGTGCCTGAGTTCCGTGTTTTAATGGGGAATCTCACACAAAAAATAATCATCTTGCAGGACACAAGAAAACACTCTATTAACACATCTTTACAGAACTCATATGAAAATAAAGATCCACAGACAGAGTCAGAAAAGAGAAAACCACTTTTCCTGGCAAGCCTGAGATGAGTGAGCAGCCTCCTGCAACCAGGTCTGTGTTTAAGGAAGAAAAAAACCCCAAACCCCTACAAGAAAAGGAACATTCACTTCTCTCAAAATTGGTCATGATTTTACAAAGGCAAACACGGTAATGCCTCCCAGTTTTTTGGGTTTCATGGCATCTTCTACTCAAAACATTTCCAGACTGATAAGGTGAGGGAAAAACAGGACTTGTGAGCACCACAGAATGGAACACACTTCCCTTTCTACAGCCCTGTTGATAAGGAGGAAGAGAACTGATTTTTTTCACCCTTTTTTCTTCCCTCTTTTGCTGCCTGGTCTGGAAAAAAGCTTGGCCACCTCAAGGCAACTGAGAAAGAACAAAAAGCAGCCCTGGAGAAGGGTGAGCCAGCCCTGCTGGATGCTCCCACAGCCCAGCCAGAGCCTCCCATTCCAGAGTGTGGATTTCAGGCAGGACACTGCAGCCAGCAGAGGGGACTGGCATTGTCCCACAGCCACAACAGCAGCACAACCCAAGCTGGGAAGTGGCACATCAAAGAGAAAGGAGAGAAACAGGAAGAGTTGAGAGCAGCTGTGTGGCCCCTGCTCCCCAAAACAGCCGATGGTTAAAGCAGAGGCACTGCTGGCTCAGGGCTGATAGAGGCACATCTGATAACACTTCCTGACCACCACAGGGGCCTTTGGAAGGGGCCTGAGCAGCACAAAACAGCAGAGGGGAAAAAGGGACCTCAGAGCTGCTCATTCCCAGGGCACTGCACACCCCCAGGAACTCCAGCAGCAGCAGCAGCAAGTCCCTTCTCCTGCTCTCAGTGGAGTGTGCCCAAGTGGCCTTTGCTCCGTGTCACACAGAGATTAAAGTGACAAACACTGGTGGGAATATCAGCACAGGCATCCCAGCTCAGCCCCACATGAAGCAGGGCTGCCACAGGAGCAGTGTGCTCCCCAGGAAAAGCCCAGTTCCAACACTGCAAAGATGGTTTAGAACAAAGACACCAAAGCGCTATTGCACACGTGTAGGATTTGGGAAATGCTGACAAACTGACCTGTGGTCAGGACTGCAGGAGCCCAAAACAAGGGCTCCTGCAAGGGCTCTCTGGCAAGGTCAGAGATCTGCTCAGAACCACTTGGACTAAGGTGTTTTTACTACCAGAAATGCAAGGCAGGAAAGCTCTTTCCATACCCATGACTTCCACACCCAAAGTCATCACTCCCTGACCTCCTGAGTTGGAGACAAGTCACCCCCAGCAGAAAAGCAAAATGTGGGCTGCAGGTTCTCAAGGAGAACATCTCCCCTTCCTCGGACACAGCCAGGGCATCTTTGTGCCAGGAAGGGGGCAGGCAGAAGCTGCAGCTGGGGGTGTTGGTTGTAAAGCCTCCCTGCAGGAGCAAGCATCTCTCCCATCTATTGTGAAGGAAGTGAGATGCTGGGGAGACCAAAAAACTCACCAGGCTTTGCTGCTGTCAGCAGAGCAGGGAGCAAGGGCAGTGTGAGTGTGCATTGCTGGGCTCGGAGGCGTGGGGACCGTGGGCAGGAATGCTGACAGGGCTGCACACACTGCAGGCCATTCACACACAAACCCTCCTCTGGCACAAAGGGCAAAAAGACAAAAACGAAATCAATCATGAAGCCCACAAAAGCCAATTTCCCAACAGAAACAGACTGCTGATGATGTCCCTGCAGCCACTCCGGGGATGCACTGGGCTGGAGCAGCGATCAGCACAGATCCAGATCTGCACAGAGCAGAACCAGCTCAGCTCTGAGTGTCCCACCCTGGGGGCAGCCCCAGCATCCAGGCTGTGCCTGCAGAGAGCCCAGGAGGAGCTGGGATAAACCCTCCAAGAGAAAGGGCAGGAAGAGGGAAACAAACAAAGGAGCAGGATCATGGATCACTCCCCATTCCAGCAGGCTTGCGCAAAGTAAATTGACAGAACTGCTCCCAAAGAGCCAGGAATGAGAAAATTCTAGGAATCCCTAGGACTTGCATGGTGGAAAGCCAAATAAAATAAGAGATTGTTTCACAAGGAAAAAGAAATCCTTTCTGCTCATCCCATTAATGGCAGAGTTCAAAAAGGCACGAGGCTGATCCCAGCATCACCCAGCGACGCCACGGGCTTGGAACTCGCTCTGAATCCCAAGGAGCATTTCTGAGATTCCCACTGGAACACGATGGCATTTGGTGACAGTCACTGTCTCAGGAGGCCAGGCCAGATCCTCTCCAAAGCTCAGCCTGCACGAGCTGCTAGGAAAAGGAGTATTGACCCTACAGAGCTCCTCAGCACTGGGGTCCCCAGTGCACGCCCTGGGCTGTCCCCAGCCCGCTGTGCCAACCCAGGGGAGGGCTGGGCAGAGCTGCTCCACACAGCAGCTCACCCTCACCTGGAGTCATGGACTTGGAGAACAAGGCTTGGAAAAGCAGCAGCTGGCACAGGGGAATACACAGAGATCAGCATCAGCAACAACATGGATTTCCCTGATGGTCTATCCCCAAAACACTGGCTCCCTGTGTTTTCCTACAAGTCACTGTTCTGGGTGCTGCCACGTTCCTGCCATTGCTGCTCCATGACCACAGGTAAGGCCTGGAGCTGTCCCAGAGCAGTGTCTGAGCTGAAGGAGAGGTGGGATGGTGCCCACCATGGAGGGCACACCAGAGGCAGAGCTCTACCCACGCTCCTGGCAGGAGCTGATCCTGCTCCTGTCCTCCTCCTCAGCCGAGCTGTCAGCACACGGGCCCATCCTCCTGCATTCCTCCTGTCAGCCCATTGTTCTAATCCTTGGAACTATTTTATTAAGTCACCCCTCTTCACCCACTCAGTGTCTCCCAGAGAAACAAGTGGAAACTCTCCAAGGGCACTCCTGGGAAAGAAAAGGCAGGTGAGGAACAGCTTGAAGGATTAAGGGAGCAGCTCCTGAGCGGTGTGAGTGAAGGTCAGCCAGGACACAGACAATGGCATCAGAAACACGGCTGGGAATCTTGGTGGCACAGCAACCCAAAAACCAGCTGAGCTGCCAGCTTGCAGAACGGCTCCAAAAAAGGCAGCAGAGACCAGGGAGTACTTGACACATTGGTAATGTGGAAAAAACAAAACAAAATAAATCCAGGCGGATCACGCGCGGCGAGAGCAGAGTGAGAGAAGTTCTGGCTCAGCCCTGACTCCTCGAGTGTTTGACTGGACTGCAGCCCCTGAGGGTACACAGCCAGCACTCCCAAAATCTGGAGAGTGCCAGGCAGGGGCAAAGCTCACTCACAATGGACAAGTGGTGGTAAAAACCCCAAGACCATCCTTCTTTTCCCCATCCAATCCACATTTCCAGGCAGGATGGTGCTGCAGAGGGAAGCAGACAGCTGGAGGTCAGGATGTTTTGCAGGGCTGGGAGGGAGATGCCAAGCCATGGGCAGCAGTCTCCACTGGGATGCAAGTGTTGGACATGGTTGGATGTGACCATTTGGATGGCAGACAGAACAAACACAGAACCTGGCAGCTTTTTGGGAAATCTGAACGGGACGTTTTGTCCCATGCCCTGCATTTCTGGCTGACTTGGTCCCTGATATGAAGTTTCCTTCACCAGCAGTTCTTGCAGCAAGGAACTAAAATTTTCAGAGGGGGAAGACAAGCCCTGCAGAGGAGAGTCCTGATCGCAGATAAACCTAAACAACTGATGGATGTGCAGTGCACCCTAATCTGTTTGAATCTGGGCTTATTTTTGTACAGTGGTAAAGTGATTCTGCATCAGGGATTAAATGCTGCAAAGGGATGTGTAAATGTTTGGGAAAAAAATCAGGAAATAATCTCAACACTCTTCATTAGAACTAAAACCAGGCCTGGGAAGGTGTTATGTCCTTTCCCCATTCCAAAAACATCTTAGGAGTATTTGCCAGGCAGAGCAGAGCTCTGATTTGTATGAGAAATGCCTGACTCACAGATCTTGGCAGACAATTATCAAAGATTAAGATATTTAAAATCTAGAGGCATTTGAAACCAAAATATTGTTCTGACCCAGCTCTAACACCTAAATAAACAGTGACCACACTGGCCTTTTACAGGAACAAGTGCTCAGTGCACAGCCAGCACCTCTGACAATAGGGCCTCATGGTTTGGGTTCTGCCAAACTGCTGAGGTTCCATGGAAGAAAAAAAAAAACCCAAAAAGATTTAGATACAATTCCAAAAGAGTCTGATCATCACATCTTCAAATTGGCAGCTCTCCGGCTGTTGCTCTACCTCCATCCAAGTAAACTCCTCATATTGCTCAATTCCAAGTCAGCAACAGTTTCCTGGAAAGGCCAGATCTTAAATAAGTCTCAAATCAGTGAAGTTTCCCCGGCTCTGTGGCCTTTGAACATCCACACACAGCCCACCACAAAATGTGAAGGTCTAATTACACCTTCCCGAGCCTCCAGGGCCACACCTCCGGGCTGAGCGCCCCCGAGGGCCGGGGGCTGGGCCGGGGCCTCCCCATTGTACGGAGCACGCTAAGGCAGGATGCTGCCGCCGGCCAGGATGTGATTCAGCGTCCTGTTTTGAACACTTCATGAAGTCAGCAACTTCTGCCCCGAGATCTCCCACCAGCTCCCCGGGACACGATCAGTCTGCAGCCAGCAGGGCTTGTCGAGGCTGTAATGAGCTGCTGTCCCCACAAATAAATCCTCAAGGCAGCTGCTCCCCCTGCCCTGAGCGCCTGCCCGGCACCGTGGACGTGGCTGTGGGTACAAGGGTTCACTCAGTGCTGCTCCAGCAAAACATGCTCCTAAATCCCTAAAGAAATTAAGGATCAAGGTGCACTAAAAGATCATTCTGGTGCATGAAAAGATCATTTTGGTGCACTAAAATATAATAGACATTAAATGTAAATCAAATGTATAAAACATATAGGATGTAAGTAAGATACAATGGTGTCCTGTGGTATGTGCCAGAGGGGTGATCATGGAATTATTTAAGTTGGAAAAGACTTCCAAGATCAAGTCCTGCTGTTCCTGCAGCTCTGCCAAGGCCACCACTAAACCATGGTCCCAAGTGCCATATCCATGCAGCTTTTCAATTCCTCCAGGGATGAGGAGTCCATCACTGACCTGGGAAACCTGTTCCAATGCTTGACAACTCCTTCCATGAAGGAATTTTCCCTGATAGCCAATCTAAACCTGCAGTTGCTCTGTTAAGAGTTTGTCTGCACCAATGACTCCTCCTGTTGATCACCGATCTGCAAATACACACAAGCCCTACCCTGAAAACCTCTACCTCCCACAGCTGCTCTTAAAATTTGGTTTAGATGAGCCAGACAAGAACAATTCTTTCCATAACCACCTTCAGGCTTGATCAGAGCCTGGAGATAACCAACTTCCAGGCCTTCTGCAGTGGTTCAGCCTCTATCTCTGCAGAAGGTGCCTGAAAACACTCACCCAGCCCTGCATTCAGGCTGTGATTGAAAAGCCAATAATGGCAAAGATTACAGAATGACTGGCTAAACAAACCTATTTATATTTGTAATTAAAACCAGTGATTATCTTGCTGTGTTTGCCAACCACATCTGAGAATCAGCCAACACTCACAGAGCGATCTGGGTTGTACAACAACTCCTCTGCCTAGCTGTGACAGAGCCAGCACACGGCCAGGACTGAGAATCAGCTGGGTCACAGCAAAAAGGAAAAACTGCACAGCAGGCAGCTGGGAAAGAGCTGGGCTCTGCTCTGCCTCCTCCTTGATAGCATCTCCTCAGGGTTTGCTCTGGAGAGCAGGATCTGGGGCTGAGATAAGGCCACAGGCACGAGGCTCGCACGGAACTCGATCTCAGAGAACTCAGGGCTGTGTTCAAGCCTGGGCTAACACATCCTGCCATGGGCTTGGCCCAGCCCTGACAGCAGTTTTACAAAGGTTTGGGTGAGCTGTGGGTGCACTGCACCAGTAGGGGAAAAAAAGGGACCAAGCCACAGCATCTCCCTGATGGTTCTCCAGGAGGGAAGGTTTGAGCAGACACTGGTAACACAGCTCAGACGTGCAGCTCCTGGCTCCACTGAGCCCAACAGGGCTCTCAGATCTCTTATTTTTCCTTCTGCTCTCAGTCTTTACCCTCAGGGAGCAATACAAACTCCTGGCTGCCTGGTGGGAGCGGTGTGGATGTTACATTGCCAAAGCTTCCACAAAGTTTTTGGTAACAGAGCTAAAAGCAGATTAATGCCTAAGAAAATGTGGACAGCAGCAATATCTTTGAAGCTAGAGCATGTCCCCTTGGTCTGTTCTGGGGTAGAAGCTGTTCCAGGGAGAAAGAAAAGCATTTTGGAATGACAGAAACCATAAGGAAGGATGACCAGGGAGCAGCAAGACATGGCTGGGTGCAACACCATGATACAGACCTGTTCCTCCAAGAAAACAATCAGATGGCTCAAGGAGCCAGATCCAACTATGCAACCTCAAATGAAAATCCCAGAATGTTTTGGAATGAACAAAAATAATTGTTCAGCAGGCAGATGAATACATGATGTCAGAAATGTGTACTAGCACAGCCATCCTGCACTGATGAAACACAGCTTGAGCTGGCAGCATGCTGGGGATGTGTTTCCAACAATCCTTCCTTTCCCTTCAGCCTTAGATCTCCAAAGTCTGCAGAGCCAGGGGCTGGACTGCTGACCCTCATGCTCAGGGCACGTGTGACAAAGCCCAGCTGTCACCAAGGCTAGACCAGGACTGAAGGAGGCACAAACACCAGCACAGCCCATGCTGCAGGGATTTTTCAGAGCACAATGAAGTTGAACAACTCTGCCACCCCCTGGGCACCGGGCAGAGTCTCAGCAGGTCGAAGCAGGGCAGGGAAGGGGACAGGATAAACCCACCAAACCAACAGGAGCTCCATTCATCATCTGAGTTATGTCTGCATATTTGCTGCAGCTCTTGGCAGTGTTTCCCCCTGAGGACAGCAGAGGCTGTGCATGAGAGCCATCTGATTCTCCAGCTCTGTCTGGCTATTTAATTACCAGATTCTTATCCTGACAATCGTATACGGAAGAGCAGCCCCAGGAGACTGAAGGACAGGGGAAGCTCATGGGATCTCAGTGTCCAACGTCAGGGCTGCAGCTTTGTTCAACAGCCAGGAGAAAAGCAGCAGCCTTTAAGCCTGCTCTAAGTGCATCCACACTCCTGGTGGCTCTGGTCAGGGGTGGATGACAGGCAGACCCAAGGTGTCTCACCAGGATTTGTTTGTACAGTGACAACATTTGAGGGAAGAGGATAAAGTTGTATTTTCTCTTTCAGCACAGAACTGTATATCCAAAGGAGGAGGCTGCCATCCTGCTTGGTTACATGTAACTGTTTAATACCACATGGGGAAAAGCACAAGAATTAAGGTTCTGTGGCTGTTCATGCTCCTGCTGGGCCTTGCATTGTACAAGGAGCAGAACAAGGAACCCTGAATTTTGATTTCATCAATACAAAATCCATTCCCCACAGGGTCAGCTCTCAAATGGCATTACAGACAGCCACGAAATGCTCATACACACAGGAGAGCACACAGAGCAGACACACAGCACTTCTGTGTGTGCACACAGGACAGCCAGGGAATTCCAGGCCTCCCAGGCAGGCTGCAGCCAGGAGACACCATCCCAAAACTCAGAAATAAAAAACTCCAACAATTTCCTCCTCTGTCCATGAGCTGCCCTGCTTTCTGCTCTCTGACTTCACTTGCTTTGCTTTTCCTGAAGCCAGGATAAGGAAAGCAGGAAGGAGGGACAAGGAGAAGAGACTGAGAAGTGACTGCTGTGCCTTTCCCTGCTCCCCTGGGCTGTGGTTTGCAGGTTAGAAGAGCTGCCTGCAAGAGCCAGGCTTGGAGTGAGCCATCCACAGCATTACTCAGAGCCCATTAGCCAGGGCCCTGGCACATGAGCTTGTGTCACCACTTTAGATCTGCACAATGTCAGCAAGAGGAGCCTCTCTCTTCTCTGGCAGGACAGCTCAGCCCTTTCTTACCCTCACATGAACACAGTGGCTCTGCACGACCCCAAGGAGGCAAATTCCTGGTAGATAACAGCCAGGAATGAGCAGAGTTCTCCTCTCCCCACCCTGGGAGCAGAGCCCCTTCCTGAGTGGAGCCCCAGCCTCAGGGAGCAGCAGCAGAGCCAGAGATGCTGTGATAACACCAAAGTGCTGTGGCCAGAGCTGACCAGGAATTTTCCAGGGTCTTCTCAGGAGGGGAAAAAAGGATCACAAACTCTTTTATTCTTTCATCTTGTTCAATGCTCATCTTAAAACTGATGAGGCAGAGAGCATCCCCAGGCTCAGCTCTCTGCAAAAACACCTGGAGGGGATCTTCTAGGCAAGGGGATCTCTGCAGAGTCAGGACTCAGACGCTGGGCAGACAATTAACAACAGTGCAAACTTAGAGCCCAAAAGTTCAGCTTACCTCACATTCAGTCTACGCTCTTCATCACTGCCAGCCTCTGCCTGAGGGGAGGAAAGGACACAAGAGTTACAGGTTGGTTATTTTAAATAAAATAAATAAAATCTCTGCACCAACAGGGTGTGAGGGGCTGTTTCCTGCAGGGTTTTTCCTCCTGGGGCCAGGGCTAAATGAAATGACACTCCCTAGTCCTGTATGGCACCAGCACCCGGCGCCGGGTGACAAAGGGGCTCAGGGGGATTTTCAGGCTATTAGGCTCTAATCCTGCAAGCTGGTCCTGGAGCACAGAGCGCTGTGAGGAGCGCCAGCCCCGACGTCACCGGCGCACACCTCGCTGCCACCGCGCGCACACGTGAGGGCAGCAGCTGGCAGCCACGAATAACCAACACTGGGGTGTCCCAAGCACCAAGACACGGCCAAAAGTGCTCCCTGGGAATGTCCCTGATGTGCAGCTCCAGGGAGCACAAAGCAGGGCAAGGTTCCACCTCCACCTGTGCTGGCACACGTGTCCCCACGCTGGGACAATGCATGTCCTCTGCTGTCGCAGGATTTTTCCTCCTGAGAACCTGAGAGGCCTCAGGAACAAAATGTAAGCATTGATTATCTGCTCCTGTGGAATGCAACAAGTAGATCTTTGATTAGCTTATGTTAGTTGTTTCTAATTAATAGCTAATCACAGCTCAGCTGGCTCGGACGGAGAGCCCGAGCCACAAGCTTTTATTATCATTCTTTATTATTCTATTCTTAGCTTTCTGAGGAAATTTTTTGTTCTATTCTTTTAATATAGTTTTAATGTAATATATAGCATAAAATAAAAAATCAAGCCTTCTGAAACACAGAGTCAAATCCTTGTTTCTTCCCTCAACCTGAGACCCCTGTGAATACTGTCACACTCTGCCTGCTGCCTTGCAAGGGAACACGCTGCTTTGGTGGCAGGAGTGGATCAAAATTGGCACTTCTGCACCAGGCACTTGGGGAAAGCCCCCCTTGAAGCAAATCTGGCTGCTCAGGTGACACTACACTTTTATTGAGTGTCCTCAAAAGAGAAGTGTGACCTCAGCCTGCTTCAAACCCAAGCATTTTCACAGAGTCATGCTCTGCAGTCATTCCCTTCAAGTTCCCGAGTAGCTTTTAGACAAAATTCCTTATCAGAGAAAAGCAGAGTTGGGGTTAATTGCATCCAGAGCTGACAATAAAAAGCAACCAAAACAACAGGCTCTGGGATAGTTCTGCTTTGGTTCTGTGTGAGTGCAGAGGAGAAAGGGCTGGGAGCATCCTCTGGAGAGCAGGGCTGTGCTGGGAGAAGATTTGGGCCCAAAAAGCAAAGCAGGGACTTTACATGAAATCCTTCACACTCACAACACACCTGATCCTGACAAAGCTGGGGGGACACAAGCCTTGCAGGAATCAGGCTCCATCAGTGCTGACTCTTGGGGAACATCCTGGTTGCTCAGAACCCACAAATAAAGGATTCAAATAAAGGTCCCTGGAAGAGTTACTTGTTTCCAGGTGGTTTTGTACAAGTTTTGCACCATTTCAAATGTTCAAGACTGGAGCTCTGGAGGGATGAGGGGACCTGGATCACTCCCCATCCTCTCAAGTCAGGATTTGGGAGGCTGCAGGGCACAGGAGCTGCTCTGCTGACAATCTGTGAGAACCAAGTGAAGCCAGGGGGGGAAAGTCCTGCAAATGCAAGAGCAGAGGCCGGATATTGGAGCTGTGGCCTCTGGAGGAGGGAGATGCACAAGGCTGTCCCGACTGACCCGGCAGAGGGTGAGGAGCATACCACGGCTATTTTTAGTCTGTTTACAGTGCAGAGCTGGGCTGCAGCAGGGCCCCAGAGCACCCCAAGCCCCAGTGCCCCCACGGGCAGATCCCCCAGCCCTGGGAAGGTCTGGAGGTCTGGCAGGTTTGGGACCTTTGCAGGGTCACCCTCCTGTTTTTGTTTGGGGCTGTCACGTAGCAACAAAGGGGAGAAAAACTTTTTTTCCCTTTTTAAACAAACGTGACTGTGAGGATGATGACTCTGGGATGTCGTCAGCTGGGGCTCAGCAGCAGGGCTGGGCCTGGAGCTGCTGTGGGCTCCTCTCCTGCAGCAGCTGAGCTGTTCCCAAAGCTGACTTTCTCTGTATTTTCTACTAAAAACTGCAGGAAAACCAAAGTGAGGCAGCAGCAAGGCCGAGCCCTCCTGGCCTGTCCTGTGCTGCTCAGAGCACCCCTGGGAGCTGGCAGGGTTTGGGGGGCACCACACACTGTGGAGATGCTCTGGAGCTGCTCATCCACCATGGGCAGACCCTCCCTGGGGCCTGTGCTGAGCGTGGCCACTCTGGAGGACCAGGGGAGTGGGAGGTGTGTGCAAGGGAGATGCACCAGCAGGGCAAGTTTGCACGTGTGTGTGAACCACTCTCACCTAAGAGTTTATGGCTCACTATGTCAAGGCAGCAGCATCCATTTTATAAATTCCTCTGGGCTCCTGAGTTAGGAGAGACCACAGTAGCACAGCCACAATTAGCAAGGATGTGTGGCCATCATTTCCCATTAAAATATCTTCTACTAATTATTCAGCTAAAAGCCCAAATTTACCCTGACTTTCCTTGCAAGAAAGATCCTAAAAGAACAGAACCAGGCTGGCAGTTTTTATGGGATTTTTCTTTAAATTAACTTTACAAAGAACAACATGCTGAACCTGGAAAAAGAATCTGGAAATCATAATTTTATTCCATGCCAGAAGAGCCCATTCTATCAGGACTCAGTGTCTTCCTTTGGGAGCTGAGCTGTGAGTGCCCTGCCATGGACAACACCTGGTGGCAAATTTGGGGCAGCATTTTTAGGAGGAAAAAAGGAGAACTGTACGGTCACCCCACAGAAAATTCAATCACTAGCAGCAGCTCTGCCACAAAGCAATGCCTAAGACAGATGTACATGGCAAGGCCTGCTTTGCCTCCTCTCCCACCTGCACCAGTTAAATCCAGTCTAATTCCACTGCCTGCTCTGGGGTTACAGCTCATTTTCATCTCTCTAGACTAGGTCTTGTTTAAGACTTTGTCTAAACCAGGCCCCACAAAATTCCTTCTGAAAACTCCTTCAAAAAGTGCAGCTCACATCTCCAAGCTCCACAGTTGGCACAGCATGGCCCAAACTGGGTGCCTGCAGCCCCTGGGGCCAGGGAGAACCTGGGAGCTTTGTGGCTCCCCCCTCTGCTCCCCCCTCAGCCCAGCTAATCGGGGGAGTCACAGGGACCTGACAGGTGACAAATAGGATTGTTTACCTGGCAGGAGAGGGGACAGAGCGAAGCCAAGGGCAGTGAACATCAAAGGAAAGAAGCTTGGGGGGGAGAGGATGTGCAGAGAAACACCAGGCCTGTCTTTGAGGGTCACAAAGGAGATGGGTTAGGAGGGAAAAAGGTGAGAAGCAAGAGAAACTGGAGGGGCAGCTGTTTGGATGGCACGTGGGAGCTGTGTGGGGGGAAGCAGAAGGCCAAGGCTGGGCAGAGGCAGGAGAGGGCATTCCTGGGGCACAGGAGTGGAGGAGGTGTGCAGCAGGGCTGGGACACGCAGTGCCAGGCCAGCAGGACACGGATGGCACCACGGGGGCGGTGAAGTGGCAGGTGCAGGTCCTGGAGCAGCAGAGCTGGGGGAAAGAGAGGTGTGAGGAGTGGCACAGGTGTGGCGTGGAGCAGGATGGGAGCTGCTCCTGGCAAAATGACAACGGTCACCTTGGGGAAGGGCTGGTGTGAATTTCCAGAGGGGCAGCAGATGTGGGGAAAGGTGGTGCCACGGACAGAGGGATAACACAGGGCAAAGCAGAGCATCCCTGGGGCAGGAGGTGCTGGCAGCTCTGGGATGCCAAGCAGGGACAAGGGCCAGCACAGCTGCTCCATGCAGACAGGCCCAGCACTCTGCCCAGAGATTTACCTGCCGTGAGAAAGGTGAAGCAGGCTGCCCCAGGGTTTAGGGAGCTCAGGCTCCCTGCCAGCTGAGGGCTGGAATGGGGGACAGTTACAGGGGAATGGGGATGTGTGTGGGGGGATGGCAGGCCTGGCTCAGCCTGGCAGCATCAAAAGGCTGGGGCTGGGCAGCATCGGGGGCTATGAGAGGGGATGGGGTGAGGGCTGTGAGGGGTTGAGCTGGGCCGGGGGCTGGTGGGGAGGAAGGCTGGGGGGAAGGGGCTATGGGGGACCAGGGTTCTGTAGGGCTGGGAGCCATGAGGGACCAGCGCCTGTGAAGGGCCTGAAAGCAGGGGCTGGGGAGCCTGTGAGGGGCTGAGCCGGTGCCAGGGGGCTGTCGGAAGTCAGGCCATGGGAATGCGGGGGGATGAAACAGGGGACAAGTGGCTGTGGAGGGCCAAGGGGCCGCGAGGGGGTGGAACCAGGGGCTGGAAGGGGAAAGCTGTGAAGGGCCAGAGCCGTGAGGCCGGAACCATGAGGGTGATGGAGCCAGAAGCTCTGGGTTGTGAGATGCTGGGGGGGCTGCAGGGGCTTGGCGCCGAGCGGGGCCTCACCCCGCCCCTCCCCGCTCCCCATCCGCCGCCGCCGCTCCCGGGGCTCACCCTCCCGTTCCCTCCCCGTCCCTGCCCATGGCGTCCCCGCTCACCTCGCTCGTGCTGGCCGAGGAGGCGGCGCTGGGGGTCGGCGAGCGCTGCAGGGTGACCAGCGCCATGGCTGCAGCTGCGGGGCTGCGGCCGCCTCCCCCTCGCGCCGGGAAGGGGCGGGCCCGGGGCGGCGCCTGCGAGGGAAAGGGCGGGGCTGAAATGGGAGGAGCTTCCCTCCATGGGCGTGGCTCATTTGTGGTGCCGGGCGGGGCTTGTTTTGGTGGGCGGGGCTTCCCGGCCCGTCCCACCCCGAATCCCGCCCCCAATATCCCATTCCATGGCAGGGACACATTCCACTATCCCAGGTTGCTCCAAACTCCATCTGACCTGACCTGGGACATTCCCAGGCAGCCACAGCTTCTCTAGGCAGTCTGAGCCAGGGCCTGCCCAGCCTCACAGGGAGGAATTTCTTCCCAATATCCCATCTAACCCTGCCCTCTGGCAGTGGGAAGCTGTTCCTTCTTGTCCTGTCACTCCAGGCCCTTGTAAATAATCACTCTCCATTTTTCCATCCGGCTGCCTTCAGGTACTGGAAGGCCACAATTAGGTCCCTTCAATGCCTTCTCTTTTCCAGGCTGAACAATCCTGATGCCCTCAGCCTCTCTTCCTACTCAAAAACTGAGCCAGAAGCACTCAATTTATCCAAATCCCACAGGAATTTTGTGTTCAAAAAGCAACTGGATGTGACATTAGTGCTGTGGTCTAGTTGACAAGATGGTGATCAGTCAAAGGTTGACCTCAGTCCTCTTGTCCAATCTAAGGGGTTCTGCAAATCCACATCCTGGGAAGTCACAGAATCACTGCTGCTGGAAAAGACCTCCAGGACCATGCCCACAAACACATCCCTGTGTCCTGGTGTGCCAGTGCTCACCATGCAGACAAGAGGCAGGGGTGGCACTTTGCCATGGATGGTGGTGACCCCGTTTTCCATGGCTCTGGGGCCTCCTGCCAGTGGCATCACGTGGCAACTCCACCTCCCAGAGCGAGGGCAGACTTTGGTCCTGTTGCCCTGGACACTCAGACCTTGCCCTGCTGAGCTGCAACAACTCTGACTCTGAAGCCTCTGGACACGGCACTGACAGCTCCAGGGACCCCACACTCCGCAGGTAAACTGGTGGAAAATGTGCATTCCCATTATTTTTTGGCAGATCCTCCTCAGCTGGCGCTGCAGGGGCAGCTGGGGCAAGTCCCTGTCCCTGTGGAGGAGGTGACCCTGCGTCCTGAGGGTTATAAAACCATGGCAGATGGGAAGCAGCTCCCACTGTGCCATTCCAATGACTCATCCCTCCATCCTGGCAAATGTCACCCCCCCGTTGTCACAGCAGAGATGCTGGACTTCACCTTGGCCAAAAAAAAAACCACCCTGTAGGCTGGAATTTATTCCTGCTCCCAGAACCAGCCAAGGATCTGCACCCCCAGCTCTTCCCCAAACTGGTTTTTGTCCACTCCCTGCACAGGAGTGACCACAGGGCTTTTCCAAGGCAGGAAAGCGCTGTCAGGAGGGAACCAGAGGATGGTGAGGGGCTGCAGCTGTGTCCAGCTCTGGCCCCTCAGTTTGGGGAGGACATTGAGACTCTGGAGCACATCCAGAGGAGGCAACAGGGCTGGTGAGGGGCTGGGAACACAAACCCTGTGAGGAACCCCTGAGGGAGCTGGGGGTGTTTAGCCTGGAGAAAAGGAGACTCAAGGGTGACCTTATCACTCTCTACAACTCCCTGAAAGGTTGTTTTAGTATGACAGGGTTGGGCTCTTTCTCCAGGAACTGACAGAACCACAGTCTCAAGCTGCACCAAGGGAAATACAGGTTGGATATCAGGAAAAAGTTTTTTCTGGAAAGCGTGATAAAGTTCTGGAATGTTCTGCCCCGGGAGGTGGTGGAGTCACCATCCCTGGGTGTGTTTAACAGAGCCTGGATGTGGCACTGGGGGCCAGAGTTTAGCTGACGTGTTTGGGCTGGGTTGGACTCAATGATCTTGAAGGTCTCTTCCAACCCAGTGATTGTGTGAATTCTGAGATTCTGTGATTCTGTGATTCTCTGATTTGCAGCCAGAATTTACCCACAGCCACCCTCCCAGCTGTGCCTGGAAGGGTTAGGGGTGGTGGCACAGCCACCCTCCTGTGCAGCCCTGTGGGTGACAATGGTGCGAGGATCCAACCTTGCACCCATCACAGCTGGCATTGCTCCCTGGGAAACAACTGCTGCTTCCCATCTTTTTCACCCGTGCCCACTCGGAGCAGGGTTGGGTCACTGGGAGTGGAGGGTTCACCATGTGTTCCTTGGGAAATGGAGCTGTGGTGGGTGCTCCAGCATCCCTGTGGCTGGTGGGACACACAGGAGGATCCCTGGGGCATCACACACCTGGAGCTCCTTGTGCCAGCAGTGCACCCATGCCAGCCACGCTGCAGCTTTTCTGCTGGCACATCCATGCGTGGAGACGCTGTGAGGAACCACAATCCCCATCCATGATTCCTGGATCAGAGCTTGAGGAGGGCTGGGAGGCTTTACAAGAATGAACCACGAGGAGCTCAGCCCTTCCCTGCTGCTCTGGCAGTGCAGCTGAGCTCCCGCAGGAGCTGATGCTCCCCCGTGGTGTCCCCAGCTTGTCCCGCAGCCCCAGCCGTGCCCTCGGAGCCGCAGCCATGCGTGTAGCCGTCATCGGGGCCGGGGTGATCGGGCTCTCCAGCGCCCTGTGCATCCAGGAGCAGTTCCAGAGCCTGCTGCCCTCCCTGCAGCTGGAGATCTACGCCGACCACTTCACCCCCCACACCACCAGCGACGGGGCAGCCGGGCTGTGGCAGCCCTACGTGAGCGACCGCGGCAACCTGCAGGAGACGTAAGGCAGCGGCAGGAGGATGAGGAGGATGAGGATGGTCCCTGTCCCCTCTCCCTGTGTGCCATGAGCTGCCCTGGCACAGCTCCATGGGGCTGGCAGAGCCACCACTGTCCCATTCTCACGCCAGGCTCTGGAATAAAGAGACGTTCGATCACCTCCTTGGGCAGCTGCACTCCCCAGCGGCCAAGGAAATGGGACTTTTCCTCATTTCTGGCTACAACCTGTTCAGGGAGCCACCGCCGGTAAGGAAGGAGCAGGTCACAGCCTGGGCTGGGGAGGGTTCCAGGGGCTGTGCTTCTTCCAGCCAGCCCTTCCCAATATTTCCAAATTTGCCTTGGGACGTGGTGTTTTCTGTGCTCCTGAGGCAATATTGATGTGAGGATCCAATGGGAGAGTGGGAGTGACAGAGCCTGTCCAGCTGTGCTGGCAGCTGCACATCCAGCTGTGTCCCTCTGGCATGGGCTGTGTCCCATGGCTCCTGTCCCACGGTGATGCCAGCTCATTAATGATCTCAGGACATTATTTCCCAGCTCATTAATGATTTCAGGACATTATTCTCGGCTCATTAATGATCTCAGCTCTTTCTCTTCAGGACCCATCCTGGAGGAACATTGTCCTGGGATTCAGGCACTTGACACCAAAAGAACTTGAACTCTTCCCTGGTTACAGGTATTTTTCAGTGTGGTTTTTGGAGACTCGGGTAGGACAGTCCTGGATACCTCCTGAATGCAGCCCTGGCAGGATGAAGTGGGACAAGGAACTGCAGGTGTAGAAACGTCCTCACTTCTTTAAAAATGCTTCCCTTCAAATAAGTAAGCAACAGCTCAAATGGCCCAGCATAGAAACCATTCAGGCTCCTCTCTTACCTCAATGTCAAAATAGGAGAGGAAAACCAGGTGGTGTTTTATGCTGTAAAAAGGGAGGGAAAATCATGCACTCATGTGAGGAGGGTCCCAGGGGGATTTGGGGTCCCAGAGCCACGGTGGCTGTCAGGAATGTTGGGGCAGGAGGCTCCTGCAGGTGCTCACAGCCCCCTCTCCTCCTCTTTCAGCCATGGCTGGTTCAACACGGCGCTGATGCTGGAGGGCAGGAGTTACCTGCCCTGGCTCACCAACAGGTGAGTGAGTGCAGCTGCTCCTGCTCCCTCTGGCTGCAGGTGTGGATTTTCATCCTGCCCATCAGGATAGGGTGGGCAGAGATCCATCCCTGGGAAGAGGTTCTGGAATTCCTGTTCAATGCCCCAGTGGGGTAACACATTAACAGTGAGCCCAGGAGTGCAATTTTTGCATGACAAAAATCAAAGTAATGGGATACTTGGAGCTGTATCCAAGTGCTTTTGGAAGAATTTGGGCTTTGATTTTATTCCTGTCCTGTAATTTCTAATGCTGAGCAGGTGTCCTTGTATTGAACATTTCCTTTTAATTTGCCAGTAACAAATGAACTTTTGCTTCCCAGGCTGATGCAGAGGGGAGTGAAGTTTTTCCATAAGAAGGTTGAGTCTTTCCAGGAGGTGAGTGGGGATGTGGAGCCAGGGCAGAGGGCACAGCCCCATCCCAGAGGGGAGAAGCAGCATCCAGCAGGGGCTGCTCTGGGATATTCCTTGGCACGAGCGATGGGACAGAGAACAGCAGCAAGACTATGCCAAAATCCAGAAAATAAATTCTACCAGGAAAGATAAAAGGTTTTGGGTATTAAGGGATGGCTGTCAGAGGTTGGGGTAGAGCATTTATCCAGCATGGATTGGCAGCTTTCCCTGGAATGGCTTGGTGGCACACATGGGATGTCAGCAGGAGCTGGCTGGGGAAGAAGCTGTGCCCTGGATCTGCCCCTTATGCTTTATCCATTTCCTGACTGTTGGAAAGAGCACTTGGCTGGTTTGGAAGCAGGAATGTTGTGCCTCTGTGGAACATAATCCCTGTGTGCTGCTCCCTCTCTCCTCAGCTGTTCTCCCAGGGTGTGGATGTGGTGCTGAACTGCAGTGGGATGCGCTCAGGGGAGCTGCAGCCTGACCCAGAGCTGCAGCCTGGCCGGGGCCAGATCATCAGGGTGAGCTGGGGCAGGCCTGGGGCTCCCCAAAAACCCATCTGTACCACGAGCAGTGGCTGTGCCCTCTGGGGAGAACCACGGCCTTGTGGCTGGGTCCACACTGGGGTCAGGCCCTGGTTCCCAGCAAACACTGCTCATGTGGAACCAACAGATCCCATTCCTGGTCCAGCTCTGGGAATGTCCATAGGGTGAGGGCTGGGAGAGGTCAGAGGCATAATAATAAAAAGACAAAATCTTTGGGGGAAGGTGGTGATTATTTGGAGAAACACAGGTGAGTAAAAGCTCCTCCCTGCCTGCACTCCGGTTTTCCCAACTTCCCAGGGAAGCCAGCACAGGGAACACTGAGCTAAGGGAGGGTCCCATATCTGGATCCTCACATCCCTCCTGCTGTCCCCTGAGCCTGGCACCCATTCTGACTCTCTCTTTCATGTCCCAGGTGCTGGCCCCATGGGTGAAGCATTTCATCATCACTCACGACCTCAAATCCGGGATCTACAACTCGCCCTATGTCATCCCAGGGTAGGTGAGCAGGGCTGGCTGGCACCAGTGACATTCCTCTGCCACTGTCCCCAAAGCCTGGGCTGGGACATGGCTCCTGCTGTGTCTGCCAGGCCTGGCTTCATCCCTGGTGCTGTTCTTGCTGTGTGGGAGGAGAGCAGAAGGACGTGGACAGCAAAGAGAGGGAGCTCCCAGTCAGCACAGAGAGCACCCAGCACCACCGTGCTCCCATGTCCTGTCCTTTCCCAAGGACCAAACCCCACCAAGGCAAACTCCACCCTGGCCAAGTTCCCAAACAGCCAAACACTGACAGTGGAGTGGATATTTTGGGGGAGAAGTTTTGTTTTCACATCTGAATGCTGCATCTCTGGCACTTCCTATTGTCCTCACATTTCAGGCTCAGGCAGTAAGCCAGGATGCAAAGAGGAGCTTTGCAGGTTCACAGCCCCAGTGCAGCACATTCTGAGTGATTCCTGATCACAGGCCCAATGAATTCCTCTGCCTGTGCTTGTTTCAGCTGGAGCTGTCAGGGCTGATCCCAAAGGAAGAGCTGGATCCAGTTCTCATGTGAGGGCACCCCTTCCCTGCTGGACAGCTCAGCCCTGGAGGGTCCCTCCTTTGGCTTTTGTGCTTCCCAATGATCAAGCAAGGTTTTGGAAGGGTCCAGCCATAGAGACACCTCCAGGCCCCCTCAGCCTTAACCTGCCTCTTGTTCTGTTAATCCACAGGAGTTTGGGGCAGCAGCAGTACCAATCTCTGTGCTCCCCTCCAGAGCCATCCTGTTCCTCCCAGCTCTTGCTGAGCCAGGCAGGGGCAGACCTGTTTGATAAGGATGGAATTATCTGTCTGCTTTGCCCAGACAAAGAAGGGCTGACAGGATTTAATGAGTGACTTGCTCACGAGCAGACCTGCAGGCTCCTCTCCCTGCCTGCTCCAGGTGGGAGTTCCTCCCACAGGAATATTTTGCAGGCTCAGGGTGTAGCAGGATGCATCACCACGCTCACACAGTGTCACTCCACGTGGTGGCCCCACAGGGGACAGCTGGGGACAAGCCACCACCCCTGTGTGTCTCCTTTGGCTCCTGGTGCAGGAGCGAGTTCACAGTCCTGGGAGGGGTTTACCAGCACGGAAACTGGAGTGAGGAGAACAGTGCCAAGGACCACAAATCCATCTGGGACAGCTGCTGCCAGCTGCTGCCAGCCCTCCAGGTGGGTGACCTGACTGCCAGCATGGGGCACAGGGAGCTGGGGGGGCTCAGGATGCTGGAATGAGTGCTGGGACAAAGTACAGGAGCTGTTTCCATGAGTCAGGGTTTGTGTGTGTCCATCATCAGGGTTTCTATGTGTCCATCATCAGGGTTTGTGTGTGTCCATCATCAGGGTTTGTGTGGGTCCATCATCAGGGTTTCTATGGGTCCATCATCAGGATTTCTGTGTGTCCATCATCAGGGTTTGTGTGTGTCCATCATGGACACCTAGGGCTCTTCCACCTGGCTGAGGGACAGGCAGGGCTGGGGCTGGCACTGAGACAAGGTTTGTAGGGATAATAATTACTCATGTATAGAGCCAGAGCTTTGGGAAGTTCCAGCCCGTTGTCCCCACACCTTTAGAGAAGGGTTCTGTGGGGTGAGGCTGGGTTGTGTCCACTCCCAGTGCTGCTGTTATTCCCTGGATTAGCAGGAAAGGTGCTGTGGGGCTTTGGCACAGGGATTTGCCTCAGCTCCAGGCTGGCACTGCCATCCCAAACCGTTCTGCCTGGAGCTGCTGCAGGATGGGAAGCTCCTGTCCCTGCTCACCTCAGGGCTCAGCTGGTGCTGTGAGGTTTGGCTGGCAGGATTCCAAGGAATGCTGTGCAGTGCTGACGTGCTTTTGCTTCCAGAATGCAAAGATCGTCGGGGAGTGGAGCGGGCTGAGACCAGCACGGCCCTCGGTGCGCCTGGAGAGGGAGAGCATCCGCCTGGGGAATCGCCAGGCAGAGGTACCCGCCCCGTGTAATTAATCACCGTGTTAATTGTGCCTGGGGCAGCGATAAACAAGCCCTGTTCCTGTGATCATCCCTCTCTCCATCTCCCCACCACAGCGAGGGAATCTTTGAGCCCAGGGATAAATGTCAGAGACACTCAAAGAAATGATTGATGTCCTGCCCCATCCCTGGAAGTGCTCAGGGATCTGTTGGAGCAACCTGGGCTTGTAGGAGATGTCCCTGCCCACATCAGGGGATGGCACAAGAAGGGCTCTGAGATTCCCCAGCCCATGCTGGGATTCTGTGCTTCTCCCCCAGGTGATTCACAACTACGGGCACGGCGGCTTTGGGCTCACCATCCACTGGGGCTGTGCCATGGCAGCAGCTCGGCTCTTTGGGACCATCCTGCAGGAGAAGCAGCAGCTGGGCACCCCCCCAGGACACCGTCTGTGAGCTCCTGCTGCCCTGGAATGTGTGACAAAAATGGCTTAGGAATCACAGCAGAAGGATGGGAACAGCACAGGGATTCACTTGGCTCTCAGCGTCTCATTTCCAGGTCGCTGCCATTTTCCAGATGTCTCCACTCGCTCCACACCCTGCCTGGAGGAAAGGCTTTCAAATATGGACTAATCACCCGTGGCAAAGTGCACTGAGAGGGCTGTCTGGGGTCAGGCTGGGTTCAGCTGAACACTGCACAGCCCTGCAGTTCATCTGCACCAGGGGACGGGATCTGAAACGGAGCTGGGGACACCTGAGGCCTCTGCTGGCTGCTCCAACACCCCAGGGTGTAATTAGATTCACAGGCTCCCCCCCAGGAGGCAAAAGCTCCTTAGTAGGAAGAAGCTCTGAGGCTCCCAGGGAAGGAGCAGCAGCTCTGGGAGCACGTGCCTGGCTCACTCCAGTTCCCCTCACATTCCTGCCAGGACAAAGCTCGGGCCACAGCACCTGCTTAGTGTAGCTGGCACCAGACAGCAGCACTTGCCTAAAATGGCCTTTCCAAACCATGTTTTAGCAACAAAAGCAACTTGTTCCAGCCCTGTGGGCTTGCCAGGCTCTATATATAGCAGAGAGCATAAGAAAATAGCTCTTCTTGTCCCTAAAACTCCCACGGGCCCCTCAGCTTCCCATTTCTCCCAGCTTGGAGCGAGGGCCTGGCTTGGGGAAGGTTGTGCTCCTCAAAGGAGGAGCAGGACTTTTTGGGGTGATCAGGGATGCTTTTGGGGACCAACACACTGTTCTGAAGACACAGCCTGGCTGATCTTTCCCTTCCATGTGTCTTTCCTGCTTTACAAACCAATCCCAGCCAGGATGGTGAGGAAGCCTCAGATCCAAAGGCTGTGGTGAGCCCAGCACAGTGCCTGGCTCACTCTCCTGTGTGGATAAGCCAAGTGCTCCTTACTCATCCGTGGTGCAGCTCCTGTCTCCTGCTGACTCTGTGTGCCAGGAATAGCTCAGCAGCGTGGGCACCTCCCTGCTGGGCTCAGCAGACACAGCTGGGCTGAGGGAATTGGGAGCCACTGTCCAAAGCATTCCCAGCTTCCCTGGAAATGCTGCAGTCACTGGGTAAAGTCAGGAAAACAAAGGCTGGAGGAAATTCCCTGCTGATTAATGCTGAACTCAAGGGTCTGTGATGCCACCTCAGGAAAAGCCATTCAGGGGAACTGGAGCCCTTCATTTATTCCAAATATGAGACATTCAGGAGCTTGTTCTCTGCTGCAAATCCAGCCCCACTTTGGTGATTTTGGGAAAATTCCACTGGACAAACAGGGGTGTAGGAAATCACTGTACACCTGACAAGAAGCAGCTGATTCTTTGATCTCAGAGCCTGCAGGAGCCCTGTGATCCCACGTGGCCTCTGGGCAAACAGGAGTGAGCTGATCTGTAATTACATTTGCAGGTTAACTCTGTCTGTTTTCTAAAGGCCTCAATTTAATCTGTGTGACCAATAAAGGGAATGTTCAAATCTCCTGTGCATGGTGGTTCTTCCTCTCAGTGATGGCACAGGAAAGGCCTCAAGTGCTGATTCCACAGAAATGTCCCAGGAGTTCATCATTCCATGTGTCCACACACATTTTTCCTAAATATTTAATCCTGGAGGAGTAGGAGTCATCACTCCAGATTCCGAGCAGACCAGGAATCCTGGAATATCATCCTGTGAAGATCTCTGGTTGCTGACAGTGCCCAGGGCATTAAGAACTCACAGAATTGTGGATTTGGATGGGAAGGGACCTTGAAGATCATCCAGTCCAGGGCAGGGACACCTTCCACTAGGCCAGGTTTCTCCAAGCCCTCTCCAACCTGGCCTTGGACACTTCCAGGGATGGGGCAGCCACAGCAAATCTCCACTTTTTTCAGTTTTATCAATTTTAATCAATTATCAAAATAAATTTTAATCAGAGGGATTAAAATTCATTTTGAGGCCAGGGAAGGTCAGGGAACGGGGCCTGGACAATTCCTGCCTGTCCTCTGACACACACAAAGCACCACCTCTCATCTCCAGTGTCAGCACATTTTAGAAACTCCACAAGGACCTCCTGTGACCCAGAACAAAGCTGGAAGCACATCAAGTATCAGGGAAGTCAGCAAACAGCAGCTCTGGCATTTGGGAAACTCCTGCCAGAGCTCAAAGAGTGTTTGGACACCATTCCCAGGGATGCACAGGGTGGGATTGTTGAGGAGTTGAACTGGATGATCCCTGTGCTCCCTTCCAGCTCAGGATATTCCATAATCCTGAGGATGAGCTTTAGAAATGCCTGAGGATGCCAAAAAGTAACCAGAGACGAAAGAATATTCCACCAGCATTGCTTCAGCCACACAAACCCTTCCAGTTCCCAATTATTTCCATTTCCAGGAAGGAGGCTCTGCATCCCAGGCTGGGAGGAGGAAGATGGAAGTTCTGGGATGAAGGAAGATGGAAGCACTCTGGGATGAGGACACCCAGCATTACATGAGAAGGATTTGCAGCTCCTGAGTCCTTTTGACTCATCCTTCAACCACCTCCTGCCTGTAAATTATTTGGGCATCAAAATAAGAATATCATTGACAGGTTGGAGGAAAATAGGGTTGGGCACTTAATGATGGTTTAGAAAAGTGATAGGGAAAGGGAGGGTTTTTACTGAAATGGAAATGAATAGAAGGAACCCTCCCTGCCCCTAAGTCCAGACACATGTGGAGCCACCTGATGCCAGCACACCCAGGGAAACTGAATTAAATATGAAAATCAATTAAAGATTTAAGAGAATTTAAAAAAAAAAATTATAGAATCCCTGAATGGTTTGGGTGAGAAGGGATCTTGAAGCTCATCCAGTCCCACCCCTGCCATGGGCAGGGACAATTTCCACTAGCCCAGGTTGCTCCAAGCCCTGTCCAACCTTGCCTGGAACATTTCCAGGGATGCAGCATCCAGAATATTTTGCTGTAGTGAGGTTACTTACAATGGGAACAGGAATCCTGTGACTTTTCTTTACATCTAAATACACAAAACAAACAGAAAATGAGTCAGACCTGCAGAGTGCTGAGCCCTGTAGCTCAAACCTCTGAACACCAAGACAAAAAAACCCAAACCAAAGAAAACAAAGCTATGACCCCTCCTAAACATCCCCCAGAAGAGCCAAAAACTTATTTCCTGAAAAAACTATTTATTTGTTTAACATAAAATATCTAATGTGGACTTCAACTCTCCAATGCCATGTCAGGAACAGGAACCAGAGGAGTATTTTACAACAAGCTTGAGATACACCAAGTTTTTCAACATTAAAATGTAAATCCAGCTTAGAAACTGTACATTCAGCCATGGGAACATTCACTGCTCTTTCAGCAAGTATTTGGGAATAACAAATCATCCCATCCAAATACATTTGGGGAATTACATTCCCACAACAGCTTGGCAAAACCAAATCCCACAATTCTGTTTGAATTCCAAAGGATCTCACTTTCCTGTTTGAAACAAAGCAGTTGCAATAATTCCTTTACCAGTGAGAAATATCCAGTGTGGACAAGGATTCTTTGGAATATTTTGTACCTAAATGGTGCTGCCCTACTGATAAAATCTATAGTGGTGGTTTAGAACTGGTGTGTGTCAACCCCAGTGTTCTCAGTGAACAAGCTAAAATGGCCTTCTCTTATTAATTATATGCAAATTCCTGCAAATCCTCAATTCCAGCTCTGTTTCTGCAGTGCCCAATGGGCTCCTGCTGAATTCAGCCAGGTGGGATCAGCTGTGGTGGGCTCCTTTCATTCAGCTGATCCAAAGCCCAGGGATATCCACAGGAGATTTTCCCAGATTTCAGTGAGCTTTGGATCAAGCTTTAAGAAAATCAAAGATCCAGCAACACCAATCTTTTTAGGATAGGTATTTCTATCCTTAAATAGATTTTTTTTTTTAGTGCAGAATTCATAAAAAGTGAAGAGCAAAAATGCCTTCCATTTTTTGGTTAACACTGTAAATGTCACAGGTTAAAACTGATCTATTCAACAGCATGGAAAATGTTGCATTCCCTAGAAATCTTTACCTGGGAAGTGGCTTATCTGTAGGATCCAGGTGTGCATGAACAGAGAAACTTCACCTAAAACTCTCTAAAGGCAGTTGAATGCAATTCCTTAAAACTGCTGAATATTCACCTAAAAAAAAATGGAGTGAGATGTGATCATTACCCCAGGAAAGCAGAATTTTAACTCAAGGCATTGATTAACAACCTGGGCCATGGCCTGCCCCCTGCACTTTGGATTCTCTGTCACCTCCACCCAGGCTCCGTTCCAGAGTTTTGGGATGCAAACACAGCTCATGGCAAGGCCAAGGAAGGAAGCATGGAAACACCTGGGGGACAGAAATGGCCTTGAGGGCCTCCAGCAGCAGCAGGGTGAGGATGAGGATGGAATGTCAGAGCTGTCACTGAGGGGTGATCCCAGCTCCAGCAGCTTTTCCAGCTCTCTGGCCACACATGTGGGGTAATATCTGATTAAACCCACCCAGGATCTGCTTCCTCCCTGCTGTGTCCCATACCCACCACGTGAAAGCAGAGAGGTTCCCCAGCCCTGGAAGTGCTCAAGGTCAGGTGTGGATGGGGATTGGAGCAACCTGGTCTAGTGGAAAGTGTCCCTGCCTGAAGGAGCTTTAAGGTGCCTCCCAACCCAAATCACTTTGGAATTCTGGTATTCCAGGGAATGAATCTCTCTGGCTCTGCTCCAGGCTCACAGGGAGAAGGATCCAGCTCCAGCCTGGCAGAGGGAGGGGAAAAGATGAGCTGTGCTTGGTGTCAGTGCCAGGAGAGCCCTGGCTGTTTACTGGGATCAGCTGGAGCTCGATTTTGGTGGAGTGTGAGGACACAGGGACAGGGGGCACAAAGGGAACCAACCCAGCTGGAAGGGACAGAGGGTTCTGTGCCACCACCCACAGCTGAGCCCAGGGATCCCAGGGATCTCTTGGGAGCTGAATTCATTTTCATCTTGCTGGGAAAAGCCAAGTTTGCCTGTTTCCACCAACCATTCCTGGAATCCTTCACTGAGTCACCAATCTCCAGTGGGACTGGATGGACACTTGGTGCCTTGGCAAACTCTGCTCTCAGCAGAAATCCCTCCCTCACACAATTTCAACCTTTTTCATCAGTTTCCTGGCTTTCTTTAAAGATTTTTCCACTCCTGTTTTCCCCTCAGTCTCCAAAGAAGCAGCCTGGCACGTGGTGGAGCATTGAGTGACCTCAGAGCTGTGACCCTCAGTGACAGCTGTGCCCCACAGTGCTCACTTGTACTGCCCCAAACATGGACTTGGAGACCTATTCCTGACCCCAGGAATGGCACCTGCTTCCCAGGATACTTCAAATGTTCAAGTGTACAAGTGTGCTGCACATTTACCTGTGTTCAGGTGAGTCACTTGTCAGACAGACCACAAACCCCCACACAGCCTCACCCAAGTTCATCTCACCACATTTGGTTGTGTGTCCCAAGGTCTGGAATCCTGAACATCCACTGAGGCACATCTCAGATGTCTAAACATTCCCACAGACTCTGCCACCTGACAGAGTTTGTGACAAACCAGATGAGCCTGTCCTCACCTTGTCCTCACCTGAGCTCTGTTACATTCCCTGACAGGAGCAGGATCATCCCTTGAGGAGCCACACCTGCAGGAGGGATGTTCCTCATCCAAGGGCACTGCAGATGGGCTCTTCCCGTGGTTTTGTTCATTTATTCCAGCTACATTCCTCTGTCACCAATGTACAATCAGCAGGAAAGGTCCTGCCCAGCTGCCAGGGAGTGGCTCCATCCCAACAGCAGCTGGGGCCACCCCACCATGAGGATGTGCCCAGGAAATGGAGCAGGGACACACCTGGATCCACACAGAGAACCCCAGCAGTGAGAACCTCCTCACTCCAAGCAGCAGAGAGAGCTCAAGGTCCCTGGCAACACCAGAGAAGTCCAATTCTGCTCCAAAACATGAGGATTTATGCATTGGACTCGATGAGCTTGGAGGTCTTTTCCAACCTCAATGACTCTGTGGTTTACATTTCTGCTACAAGGTCCCAGCTCTGCAGCAACACCACCCTCCCTGCTCCATACCCACCTGGGATGGCAGAAACAGTCAGGAATCAATTTCCAAGCAATCCACTCTCCAGAAACAAAACCCAACTGGAAAGCTTGGGTTGGTTTGACAGAATCACATTTTGGTGATGGTTTTGATGGCTAAAAGTGCAAGGCAGGCATTTAATCCATAGTGGCAGGGATGGAATCCACCCTGTGCCAGGCCAGGGCCACACTAAAGATGAACCTCTTGGTTTCAGGCATCAAGAGCTCAGTGTTTTAATGACAGCTTATGCTGGGCTGCAGTCACTTGGCATTTGCTTGGCACAGGACATTTTAAGCTGAAGAGCTGACCATGCAAGCACGACAGACTGAAGAGAAACCCTTCCTGCTAAACTTCCAAGGATATCTGGATCAAAGGCCTCTCCATCCAAAAAAGTTTTTATGAGTGTGAGCAAAGAGCAGCAGAAAACACAATTTGCTGAGGTTCAACCCCAAACTCCTGCAGTTTGACACGTGAGGATGGCAGTGATGGTGGTCAGCTTTCCATGCTTCAGGCTCGGAGGTTTTGTGAGACATCTTGCTCCTATCCTTCATTCTTCCAGCAGGTTTCCATGTCCCATCATTCCTGTGATTCCCCTGGGGAATGAGATCCTCTGCCCACCATCTCCTGGCCCCATTCCTTGTGGCTGGACTCCTGCAGGCCACGGCCCTTGGTCTCGATGGGCAGGAAGCAGGAGGCCAGGGCAGCCAGCAGGCAGCAGCCACTGTAAACCAGCAGGGTCAGATAGACTGAGGATTCCAACATCACCTGCAGGAGAAAGGCAGGGAATGCAAAACAGCACCTCAGCATGGAAATAAACTGGTGGAGCAACAGAAGACACTGGTGGAACAACTGGAATTTTAATCGTCGTATTGGGAATCAAGTTTAATTTGAAGTTTCTGGAAAGGAGGGAGATTTTATAGATCGTGCCAGGAAAATGGACAGTGGTTTAAGCTCTCAGAGGCGAGGATTAGACTGGATTTTAGGAAGGAATTCTTCCCTGTGAGGGTGGGAAGTCCTGGCACAGGTTGTTCAGAGAAGCTGTAGCTGCTCCATCCCTGGAAATGTCCAAGGACAGAGCTTGGAGCAACCTGGGATAGTGGAAGGAAAGCAGGTTCTGCATCACCTTCATGGAATCATGGAATTGCAAAAGCTGGAAAAGACCTCCAGGATCATCAATCCAAGCTTCCTGTGTGTCCAGTCTCAGAGGAGAAGGGATTTACCTGTGCAATGAACGGGGTTATGAGGGCTCCCACTCTGGCCATTCCACTGCACGTTCCCAGGCCCAAAGCACGTGTGGCTGTGGGATAAACCTGTGGAAAAAAAAAATCATCTCATCAATCCCAGTGGGAAGTTTTTCTCCTCTCACTCCTAAATCAATGGGAATTTATAAATGGTGCCACAGCACATTCTGTCAGACAATGACAATGGGATCTACAGCTCCAGTCTGGGGTGAGGTCCATTGGGAACAGGTCATCAAAATGACTTTCCCACCCTGTTCTCACTCCCCTTGAATATTCCCATCAACAACAACCCCCTTACCTCAGGAGTGTAAACATAGGCAGCCTGAAATCCTCCAGAAATAAAAGCTCTTGCAATGAAGAGCAGCACAGTAAGAACATTTCTGTGAGGAGAAAGAAGAGAGCAGAGTTTGGGTTTCACTTGGATTTCACTTTTACTTCCCTCCCAAACTCTGGTGAGATAACCCAACCCCAGCCTTAAATCCTCCTCCAGCTGAGCACGACCATCCCACAGCTTTTCAAACCAGTTCTCCCATCACAACCAAGAGAGAACATGAGGAAATCCTTCACTCCAGCTGTTTCCTGTGCTGGACTCACCTTCCAACACAGAGAAAGAGCAGGAGGCTGCAGAAGGAGAAGACAAGGAAGGACAGGGCCATGGTTTTCTTGCGGCCGATGCGGTCGATGATCCACAGGGTCACCAACACACCTGTGGGAAGAGACCAGGAGACCCTTGGGAATCAAGAAAAGAGGGGCTTGCAGCAGATTTAACACAGCTTGGGTGGTTTAGATTGGAAATTTTGGCCTCTCTTTCCAAACCCCTGCTGGCCCCAGGCAGGGCTGTGGGATGGATTGCTGCTGGTGCCATGTGGAAACAGGAATTCTGTGGCCCAGCTGCTCCACAAATGCACAAATCCCCACTCCCATCCAGGGATTACTGATGGCAATGCCTAAAACACCTGCTCATGGCTCACTGGAAGAAAAGAACTTCTGCTCAACTTCTGGCCATTGCTGCTTGCTGGATTTAAAGGCTCTTTAGAATGTGGGATTTTCTTTCTGTCCTGTTATTTAGATGTTTCACCAAATTATTTCTCTCCTGCTTTTTGATAGGAAATAGATCAAGCTCAGTAAATCTCACTATTAGGTCTTCCCTCTCCTGCAATTTTGAAAGCTGATGCACAGCAGGAGTGGGGATTATTCCAGCATCAGTGTCACATCCAGAGGGACCCTGCCAATATTTCTCACTCCCACCTCAGTGTGTGTGAGGATCAAACCAGACCTTGCAGCCACAGCACCACTCCAAGCACCCACTCTTTTTTTCTGGGTCTCCTTCCCAAAATTCCTGTTTGGCAGCACACTCCTCTTAGCAATGACTGTGCAGATTTCTCAGTCATACTTGCAAATTACATTCATTAAATGGCTTCTCCTTGAGCTTTTAGCCCTGAATGAGGATCCAGGAGAGTGAAAACATCCTGATCCCTGTCTCTGGTGCTGTTTCAATCACATTAACACTGGGAGATCCCCTCCATCTGAAGGATCAATGGCTGTTTCACACTATTTTGCTTATCCTGTGCCAGACTGTCCATTGAAATTTGCTGGAATTGCCTGAAAATCCCAGGATCAGGACTGAGGCTGGATGCAGGGATTTAGAGAGCAAGTTCTCCATGGATTCACTGTACCCATCATCCTTTGAAAATACTTCTGGAAAGTCTCTTATGGATAGAAATTCCAGTGTTTCTGCCCCTTGGATTGAGGTTTTGCTCCTCCTGAAGTGTTGCTGGGTGGGAACACACAGAGGGGCCATTCCAGAGCAATGACTGATTTTTTTTCTGGAGTGATCCCAGGACAGGGAGAATCCACAGCTACAGCAAGGATGCTCTGAGTGCTGTGGGAAGCATCAGGCCAGAAATCCCAGTCCCACTGCAGCTTCCAGAGCTCATTTCCACACCCTGAGCCATTCCCAGGAAAAACTGGAGCTTCCCATTGTCCTTACCAGGGAATTCTGACAGGGTTGTCCAGAGCAGGTCAGTGTAATCTTCCTCTGTCAGGTACTCACAGGTCAGGCTGCACTTGGCTTTCACTTCCTGTCTTCTGCTGGATACTGCAGGGAGAAAAAAAGGACAAATATTCAATATATTTTAAGCAAACTCTTCCCTGTTTACCCTTCCTGCTGGGTCTCTCATTTTTACTGCTGAAATTTAGGAAGGGATGGGCTGGAAGGACTGGGATGGATTCACTGCACCCAGCATCCTTTGAAATACTCCTGGGAAGTTGTTTAGGGATAGAAATTCAAGTGATTCTGCCCCTTTGATTTAATTGTTATTCCTCTTCTGAATGCCTGAGATGGAATTCAGAGTCAGAGGGGCATTGAAGAGCAATGCTGGGTGATTTTGCCTGAAAACAGTGAACATTTATAATATTTTCTGTGACAGGTGAAAATTCCACCTCCTTATCAGCTGTACAGCCAGAATTATTTTCCAGCCCAGGGCTCAGGACAGAATTAACTCCAATAATTCAGTTTCTGCCACCACAAATTGGGATCCCAACACTTCCTACACACTGAGAATACTGAAAAACCCCATGTCCTAATAAAAAACAAGGGTTTTTAAGGGCTACAGCCTCCTCTGGGGAGGCAAACCTGAGTCAGAGCTCTCAGAGCTCATCATTGCTGCTCAGCCCTGGAATCTGGGGCTGCTCCAACACTCCTCATCCACCTTTTATCATTTCCCAACTTCCAGGCAGTTTTCCCTAATTACAAATGTTCTGAATGCAATCATTTCTCCCCTGGGGAATCAAACTGTTCAAGCCTCTTCTTAACTCAGTCAAAGCACCTTCTTTTTCCCCCCAAAAAATTCTGCAACACAAAGGATGCTGAATTCCCACCATTATCTTTTTTCTCAGCAGGTTTTCCCATCTTGAGAACCCAGGAGCTCCACAGCAGCAGTTTCTTATTCTCAGAACTAATTAGACCTGTCAAATCTGCAAACTTCTATTTATTTAATCACTTTTTTAAATCAAGAGGAACAGATAACAGGTCTGCCTTGAAGGTTGTCTTCCTGTTTGACATTTTGGGCTCAAAACCACTGCAGGACCTATCTGCAGTGGGGAGATGAGGAAATATTTAAAATAAAATAAACTTAAAACTCAGCCATGTTCCTTTTCCAAACCACCAGCAGAAGGTGATTTAATCAAAGATATTCCAGCAGTTTTAACAGGACATATTTAAAAAGAAAAGATGGAGTAATACTCACTGCTGCAAACATCTCCTGCTTGGAAGAGCTCTGTAGTTAATAAAACTAACCCATAATATGAAAATGCATTGGAAAACCTGCAAGGAAGCAAATGAGAGAGGAAGTTTCAGCTGGTCCAACTTAAAAGAAACACCACCAATCAAAAGTTCTACCTCAAAGCTATTTCAGCCTTCAGAAAATTAAAGGGCAACTTGATTTGGAATGCTTGGATGGTTGAATAAATTACAAATCAATACAGGTGGGTTTTTTTTGTTTATTTGGTATTTTTATAAGGAGGAAGTTGCTGTATTGAGTAAAATCCCTTCAGTTAAACCAATTTAGAGCTGTGCTGGCACTGAACCTTCAGGTTTTCTCTTACCAAATAAACCAGAGCAACAACGTGGTCCAGCGGAAATGGGGAGTGAAAAGATCCCTCATTTTGCCTCTGTCCTCCTGTTGGGAACAAGCAGAAGTTGGGTGATGAGGGACAGCTAAAGTGCCAAAATTCATCTTGTTTCATGCATTCAGACCCAGGAATTCTGACCTGAGCTCTTCAAGAACCTCAAGGTTTGGTTTTCTTTAATAACAGGGAGGTTAAATCACATTAATGCCCATTTTAAAGCTGCTTTTCACTCCCAAATGAGAAATTAACTCTTCCTCAGTAGAAAAGAGGAAGATGATTAAACCCCTTTTGTTTCTGCCTATTTGAGACATTAAAATTGACAACACATTGATGATTTGCTCACAAACCCCCTCAGTTTCACTGTTCTGTACATACCTGCCTGGACACCACCAGTTTTCCCAAGGGCATTGGAGCTCCATTTTCTGTGGCAATCCTCTTCAAGGTGGCCAGAGCCTTCTCCTGGTTCCCAGATAAAACATCATACCTGGCACTTTCTGGCAGCCACTAAGGGAGCAGAGCAGGTCACACACACAGGAGGGTGTCACAAGCAGCAATAAATAAATCTGGGATTTTCCTTGGGGGAATCTCAGTGATTCCAGCAGATTCCCACATAACAAAGGATTACACAACTCAGCTGGAAGAATTCCAAGGAAGAATTCTCTCATCAGGCTTTAAAAACTGCAATCCCCCACTTTTCCCATCACTCAGAACCCTTTCCCTTCCATTCCTTTGGGTTTATCCCTGAGAGCTGTTGGAATTTTTGCAGGTTTTTTACATTATCCCTTCTGTGCAGGAATGGCAAAGAATCCAGAGCAGATAACAAGATGCTCCTGGCATTCCAAAATTTATGGAATTTTGGAATAAAATGGAATAAAATTTATGGGTTTAGGCTCCTTTTAATTTAGAACAAGCCTGTGATCACTTGGATAACTGCAGGTATTCCTAAAAAAACTAAGGAATAAAAAAGGCTGCTAAACCACCTGACAAGGACATTTCTCTATGAGGAAACTGAGTGATTGGCAAAGATATCACCTAATAAATAATAAAATTTATCACTGAAGCTCAGGTTTAGCTTATTTTAGAATCTGGCCTGCACTCTGCAGATTCTATCCCTGATTTGAGAGGATTCTTAAGTGGGAATTGATTCTAGAAGTGACAAAATCTAAAGAGGGTTTAGGGAAATAGCAACAGCTTTTGATAAAATGTTAGAACTGATAAAAGTAATTGAATAAAAGTTGATAAAAGTAATTAAACTGGAGAGGATTCCAGGTCTGATTTCACCAAATTCCAGCCCTGCAGGAATTACAGCCACATCAACACAACTCCCCCTGGAATGTTTTTCCCAGCACCCTGTTGAAACTGCATTTTTTGATCATTATTTCAGTTATTTCACATAATACACCACCAGAGAGCTCAAAACTGCCCTGATTCCCTTCAGCTGGGTCACAGAATGGGGTGGAGGGATGGGAATTGCAGGAATTCACATGAATCCATGAGGAATACCTACAAAACACAGGCCAGCAAAGAGCAGGAGTGGGAGGGCAGAGAGGATGAGGAGCCAGCGCCAGCCGAGCGTGGGCATCACCACCACTGCCAGGAGCACTTCAAACACTGTCCCAAGGGCCCAGAACACCTGCAAGAGGGGAAAACAAGAGAAAAAATGAGGAATGGAATGTCCCCAAGGCCTCTTCTTCGGCATATTCCAGGCTGTGCTCACCAGGGATGGCTGGAGAGAGAAATTCCAGGGGTGCAAGTTCTGCCTTAAAATATTCCAAGGGCAAAATTCTGCCCTGAGTGACTTTGACAGGTTTGGGTGAAGATGTGGAGGTGAATTTAGCACTGAATTTGTGGAGCTGTCAGCTCTCCAAATCCATCACTGAGATGGATTTCACCACAAAATCATGGACACCCAATGCCCCTCTTGTGCTCACTCTGCAACACTGGGTGCAAAGTAATTTGGAAAAAGGAAAATTCAACACCAAGAGTGGAGTGTGACAGGAAAAGTTTCTGCTGCTTTTGGAGCTGGGCTGGCTCCAGAGCTCAGGAGCTCCACCAAGATGGACAGGCCAGGCCTGGCTGCAGCTCTGAGGGCATTTCCAGGCAGGAGGATGGAAGGGATGTGACCGCCAGAGGATTTGTCCCCTGAGGATCTGAATGCACCCACTCACCTCTATTAATAAAATGCATTTTGCTCTGGCTTTCATTGGAAGGAACTCAGCATATAAAGTTACCCTAAAAAGAGAGAACAGGGAGGAAAATGTCAGCACAGAGAGGGAAATGCCACAGGTTCAAACATCCCTTTTGCCTTTTAATAAAGCTGCCAGACTCAGAGCAGCAACTCAAAGCTCTCCCTGTCGCCAGAGCCAGCCAGGCTGTGACACTGGGTCACACCCCATTTCCACCCCAGAATAAACCTTTCAACACTGCAAGAGAGGACACAGTTTGCTCTTTTTTTGTGGTTTTGTGACCCCATGGTCATCACTTAAATGCAGATCTTGATGCTCATGTTTGCAAAGTCCATTGGAAATACAATTTTATTGGGTATTTTCAGTGTGGTCCATCAGAATTCAACACAAACTCTTGCTGGATAAAGAATTTCTTCAGGGCTTTACAACTGGCTCAGAGAATTCCCATCCATCTCCTGTGCCAGGGTTCAATTCTCCAAGAGGGGAATTATTTCATGTCACTGATATAAAATAATTTGCATTCTTTTATTGTGGCATTCAAAGAGCAGCCACTGAGGCTTTGTTTCATGCCTGTGCCAAGGAGTGATGGCAAAGCTTCTCCAGGAGGAATTTCTGAGCAGGAATTCCAGTCCAGGCTCTGCCATCTCTTTCAAACTGGGAAGGTTTGGCTTTGCTCTGTTTGCATTCCACTGACTCAGTCTGTTCCTGCTTCCTTTGAGGTTTGGGACAAAATTCCTACAAACTTAAAGAGTGGATTGATCTCTGAGGAGCTGCCCAAGCAGGAAGTTTCACACAATATTTCATTCAAGCAGAGATTCACAGAACTCAAATCACATCTTAAAGTGTAGCTCAGGCCCCTCTGCAGTGCAGAGAAAACAGGAGCTGGTGAATGACCCCAGCAAAAGAAGGACATGGAATTGTTGGAGCCAGTCCAGAGGAGGAAATGACTCTCACTCCATGGAGATTCAGGCAAAAATCACACCAAAATCCCTCCAAAATCACACAGCTTAAGGAATTAGAAAGGAACTACTTTTCCTGCCTCATCCATGTTTACCCCTCTGTCAAATAAACCCTTTTACAGTCAGAATAGGAAACAGACTCGGGGAGGATGGGATCCACCTGGAGATCTGCAACTGCCTCTGGATTTTCTCTCATGAAGCCACAGAACCTCAGTGAGCCCAGTCCAGTCCCAGGCCCTGGCTGGGCTGCACCTGCAGCTCTGGGTTTTTATCTGGGAGTAGGAATCTGTGAGCCATCAATGCAAGCCAGGCTCTCCTGCTCCAAAACAGCACCTCCAGAAGGCAAAAAAAAAAAAAAAAAAAAAATCAATTCTTGGTAAGGATAAAAGTCTACAGAGAGAGAAGAGAGAATGGCTGAACCCTTCTCTTTACATTTATAATTAAAAGCCTTGAGCAGGGTTATTTATTGCAGGTGGGAGATTTATGGATCCCTCTCTTCAGTGAAAGGAAGCACACAAGATAAGAGAAATATCCTGGCACTTCCCTTTCCTTCTGAGCCATCTCTAGTGCTCAGGTCTGGGCTGTGTGGGTTTGAAATTCCAGCTCAGGGTGAGATGGGGAATTCAGGCTCTGACTGAGCAATAATCTGGGGTTTTACAATCAGAATCAGGGCTCAGCTCTGCCTCTAAATCCTCCTGTTCAAGGCATGACCTGCCCTGCAACAAGACCAAGACTTGGGGTGGCTGAACAGAAACAAAACTTCAGTCCTACAGGAGAATCTCCTAAGGAAGAAAGAGAAATGAGGGAGTTTGGAGTTGTGAGTATTTACTTACGACTGAGGCACTCCTCCAATGCCAAAGCCCACCAGGCCCCTCAGCACCAGGATCCAGCTGTAAATGGGAGCAAATCCACTGAGGATCCCATAGTAGAGAGTCCACAGCACGCTGATCTTCAGGCCCTGTGTTCAGCAAGAGTTAAAAATCACAAATGAAAGTGTAAAACACAAATTAAAGTGTAAAACACAAATTAAAGTGTAAAACAGAGCTTCAGATGCCTTCTGTTTCATAGGGGCTCAGTTCTGGATGTGCTTAGTGCTGCTTTGTATACATGGACATTTGGGAATGTGGAATCCTGGAATGGTTTGGGGTTGGAAGGGGCCTTAAAGCTCATCCCATTCCAGGTGTAGGAACACCTTCCACTATCCCAGGGTGCTCCAACCTGGCCTCAAACACTTCCAGGGAGCCACAGCTTCTCTGGGCCAGCTGCACTGAAATGTCCACGCTGCAGAAATATTGGGATAGATCCCAGCAGGAGCTGCAGACTTACTGTTTTCCTCCCATACTGGTCTGAAATGTTTCCCCAGAGGGTGGAGCTGGACATCATTCCCACAAACACCACCTGTGAAACAGCAGGAAAAAAAAAATCTTTCCCTTAACAAGTGAAAATTCCAGTGTGACAAACACAGAACACAAATTTCCAGTGAAACCAGAACATTTCAGCCCAAAACAGAGTGAGATGTGCAGGAGGTCAGAGAATGGGTTGGGTGGGAAAGGACCTTAAAGATCATCCAGTTCTCTCTGGGTTGGAGCAGGGAAGCAACAAGGTCCCTCCTCAAGTCAGCTTTGCATTAAAAAATCCATCAGTGACAACCCAGACAATCCCAGTTTGGCCTGGACTGGGAACACTGGTATTGTCCCATTGTGAGTCCAGCCCTGGAAGACACAGAGATCTCCAGTTCCAGGGAAAATAACCCTGAATAAATGCTCAGGAGCTGTTGGTTGAGATCTACCACCATCCTCAGCAGCTCCCAGGTTTGAATGGAGATAAAATTACACCTTAAAAGTTTACAAAAGTCTGAAGTGTGAAAGAAAATACCCAGAGGTGACACTCGTGTGCTGCACTCAGGGATGGGACATTCATGGGGTTCAAGGACACCATTTCTATCTGCTGAGCATTTGAAGGATTTTACACAATCAAACAAAGGGCATTAAAAACTAAAGGAAAAAGAAATTCAGGGAATAAAGTCACTGCATTCAGCAGTGGCCTGTGCTCAGAGAAGGGTTCCCAAATTTGTTTTCTTATCCCTAAAGGCACTGCAGGATTCCAACATCACAGCACCATCCTTGGAGGTGGTGTTGTAAGAGCTCTGCTTCCAAAGATCACTGGATAATCCCAGAATTATTTAGGCTGGAAAAGATTTCTGATATCATTGAGTCCAACCACAAAAAAATCAACTGTTTGTTCTCTCTCAGGGCTCTCAGCATGTCAGAGAGCTTAGATGTGGGGAGAGAGAAAGATTTGCAAGCAAGATACTCAAAATTTACCAATTTTTTAAAAACTAATCAAATGGTTTGAATTTTAGGATAAATCTGAGTGAATCCATAGGTTTTCCTGGAAATTATACGAAACTTTGAGCCTGAAACCTGCAAACTGCCCTCAGTTCTCACTGAATTTCGTTACTTCAATCTTTAAACAAACTCCTATAAATCTTTTTTTAAAAACCTCCCATAAACTTCCAAGCTGAAGGTAACCTGCAAAGGCCACGAGGAGATTTAATTTTGGGGGATACAAAGCAAAATGTCTGGATAACAATGATGGCAAAAGCTCAGGGAAGACAGGAGCTGTCAGGTATTTTTCCTACCGAGGTGAGCAATGCAACCTGCCAGCTGGGTAAGCGCCACTCACAGTGCAGCTGAGGAGCAAGGATACTTAAAATCATCATTTCCATGGCATCTGCCATCTGCAGGGGGAAGAGAAAGCAAAAATCAACAAGTGCCTGCAAGTCAGGTGGATTTAGGAGTCAATATTAGGCCTTGGTGACATTTCCGTGATGTTCCCACCTCGTGGTTGAAGAAAACGTTGCATATTTAATATTTAAAGTCATTTCTGATTGTCAGCACTTTTAGTAACTCTGGCAGAGAGGATTTAAAGAGCTGAATGCAAAGGTTTTGAGGAGGTTTGGCTGGTCAGTGACAGTTCAGTCACTTCCATAGTGCAAATTCCAGATTTCAGCTTCTTCCCACATGGATTCAGTCAGGAGTGTTTAATATCTTGTGATTATTCCCTTAAACACTCCTGGATTTGCATTGATCACCCTGAAACCAAATTCCACAGCTGGTCTAGGACCTAACCATGGCAGATTTCAGCTTTTTACATGGATAAAAGCCAGTAATTACAGCTCCAGGTATCAGGATCCTGAAATGCACCACAGGAGGTGGAACAGAGCTTCAGAAACAGCAGAAAAATGCAAACCAAGACTTTTTTATTGTTGATATCAAAGTTAAAAGTGGAAGTGCTGGGTTGCTGCTCCTCTGAAACTGAGATTACAGCAATCCTGACTGATACAGACAACTGAGGTGGCAGCTGATGGGAGGAATGTGGCAAAATCACTGCAGGAGCAGCCTGGAACCTCTTTCATTTGAAACCAACTTGAAGTGAAGAATTTAAATAATTTTCCAAACCCTGATTTCTAAGAACTTCAGAGACAAATCCATCATTACCCCTCACAACAAGGCTGAGTGCTGCTGTTGGTTTAGAATTCCCAGTGAAATTCTTGCTTTATTGTAAATTTATTTGAAAATTATTTGAAATCCCTGAGGTTCTCTAAGTGATGATCATGAATTGATCCTGATCCCATTTACTTGCCCATGCCAATCCAGTAATGACAGAGAGCTTCCACTGGAACTTCCCAAATCCAATGGCTTCCACTGCATCCTCCACCATGAAAGTATCTGCAAAAAAAACCCAAAAAACAATAACAATTCCAGTGGATTCCTTCCTGAGAAAGGCCAGCCCTTGAGAGAGAATTTTCTGGTTTAATTACTAACTAATTGGGCTAATCTGCTGAGATCTCAAATCTATAACAGAGCTACTTAGTTGTAATTATACAATTCCTACTCAGGAAAATCTCTGTGGCCAAAATAATTGGAATTATTCCTAGAATATTTTAACCACATGGAGGTAAATCAGTGTGGCACCCACAAATCTAGCCCATGTTCAGCCTCTTCCTCCTGCAGCCACTGAAATGGAGTTTTCTGTAGAGAGAAACTGCTCTGCCCCATTCCACAGCACTGCTGGAAGCTGGAGGGAGTATTTCAGTGCAACTTCTCATTATTTAAATCAAGAATTTCTCCAAAACACACAAATCTTTAACCCTGTTTAAAAATGCTGCTGGTTGTTTTCCATGACATCTTTAGTTTGTTCCAGCTGAAGGTGCTCAAAGATGTCTCAAATTTGAATTGTCACAAATTCCTTTGCTCAAATGCAAAATGAAATGACCAAGACAAGCACATTTTGATATTTGAGTTGTTTAAATCAATTGAAGTCTCACAGTTCTAACATTTGTATCAGCTTGGAAAGGACATTCCTCAGGAAAAGCTTTGGCTGTGAGACCCCCACAACAACACAAACCAGGAGGAAACCAAACAAAATCCAAGGGATAAAGCACAAAAACAAGATTAACACCAAATTTTCACACTGAGCCAAGAAAAACTCAAATTTCTCCTCTCTCCTAAAGCAGTGAGAGAGGAGAAATTTCTCCTCTCTCCTTCCAGGCAGGAAGAGAAGCTGAGATGGACATTCCTGATGTCCTCCAGGAAAAGAGGAGCCAGGAACTCTGCAGATTCATCTCAGCCTTGAAGGAGAGCCAGGTGTGAGCAGCTCCTGAGGGAGCTCAGAATTCCAATTCCAGTGTGGCAGCTGCATCCACAACTCCTGACAGGAGCATCCAGCACTGGGGACACAAAAAGGAGCACAGAGAGCTCCCCACAGGGAATGGGCTGATCAAACCACCATTTTCAGCTCTAACACAATTTCCTTGAGTTATTATTCATATCTGAGCACCCTTAACTTCTCCAAACCTCCTGCACCCAGCCTGGCTGGGATGAAGAGACCCCACAAGGTTCTCCTTGCAGGAAAATGAGCCCTGCTCACCATGGGTGGGGCTGGCAAATTCCAAACCTTCTGTACCCAACCTGATTGGGATGAACAGATCCCACAAAGTTCTCCTTGCAGGAAAATGAGCCCTGCTCACCATGGATCGGGTTGGGAAATTCCAAACCTCCTGCACCCAGCCTGATTGGGATGAAGAGATCCCTCAAGGCTCTCCCAGCAGGAAAACGAGCCGTGCTCACCATGGATGGGATTGGAAAATTCCAAACATCCTGTACCCAGCCTGATTGAAATAAAGAGATCCCACAAGGCTTTTCCAGCAGGAAAACAAGCCCTGCTCATCATCCATGGAGTTGGGAAATTCCAAACCTCCTGCACCCAGCCTGATTGAAATAAAGAGATCCCTCAAGGCTCTCCCAGCAGGAAAACGAGCCCTGCTCACCATGGATGGGGTTGGAAAATTCCAAACCTCCTGCACCCAGCCTGACTGGGATGAAGAGATCCTACAAGGCTCTCCCAGCAGGAAAACAAGCCCTGCTCACCATGGGTGGGGCTGGCAAATTCCAAACCTTCTGTACCCAACCTGATTGGGATGAAGAGATCCCACAAAGTTCTCCTTGCAGGAAAATGAGCCCTGCTCATCATCCATGGAGTTGGGAAATTCCAAACCTCCTGTACCCAGCCTGATTGAAATAAAGAGATCCCTCAAGGCTCTCCCAGCAGGAAAACGAGCCCTGCTCACCATCCGTGGGGTTGGCGAATTCCTTGGGCACCGCGGCTCCATCCTCCAGCTCCACGGGCTCCAGCTCCGTCCTCACCCCCTCGATCTGCACCTCGTGCTCTCCCGAAGTTCCATCCTCCTCCGACCTCGAGCTCTCCCCCGTGCGGCGGAACTTCACCACCCTGCAAGCACAAAAAAGCGGGATGGATCCTTCCAGGAGGATTGAAACCCCTTTTCCATCAGGGTTTCTCCTCATTGCCTGGCTCCCACTCTCCACTGGGATTTAGGTTTGGGTCTGGTTTGAGGTGTCCTACCCTGGGATGGCTACAGAGGTTGTTATTGTGCTATCCACAAAGTTATAAAACCACAGAGGTCATAAAAATATGATGGAATGATGCATATTTAATGAGATCCATGTTTGGTGGGCCTGGGTTTAATTGGAATTAAGCATTGCTGCGTCATTGAACTGGATTTAATTGGAATTAAGCATTGCTGTGTCATTGAATTTCAGGGGTTTTCAGGCAGGAAGAGCCCAGATTCCATTTCCTGAGTTGTTTTTGTGATTAAAAACTCCAGAAATGCACCAGAATTTGAAATAGTATTTAGTGAAATACAATTGAGCTGAATGGATGGGGGTTTTCTCCAGCAGGATGATGATTCTGTGACTCTGCTTTCATCTTGAACAGAATTATTTAATATCATGTCATTAAGGAAATATCTGTTTTGAGACCAGAATTTGCTAAATTGACACAGCTTTGATGTTTTGGTCAGAGGGATTTACTCCCTTCCCACAGAGAAAGTTCTTTTCCCATTTATGAAGTTTTCTGTGGCCAAAGATTTGGGAACAGATCCTCAAAGTTCCTTCACTTTATCCAACACAACAGAACTTTCTTCCTTTGGAAAGTGAAAATCCCTTGGATTAAAGTGAAATAGTTTTGGAAATAAATTAAATTATCCCAGAATCACAGGGAGGGACCTTAAAGATCATCCCTGCTTTGGAGGTGATGGATCCTACAAAAGCTGAAATCACAAATCCAGATTTCCACATTCCTCAGCACAGAAATAAAAACACAGGTGCATAATTTAGGGATATACAAAACAAACTGATACAAACAAAGGAAAAAATTCCACAGGGATAATTTCTGTTCCATATTTGCCAAATTTTTGACATCTGGGACATCTCAGGGAGCTGCTGCATTTATTTGCAAAATCTCACAGCACCAAAACAGCTGCACTGGATGGTACTTTGGGATGTATCCCCAGGTTTTGGGCTTAAAAATGGGGAAAAAAAAAAAAAAGCTTGATAAAATAATCACCTCTGATAAAATAACCTCAGATTCTTTTCCCCGACAAGCTGAATCCTAAGCAAGGGCTGGAAAAGAGCTGGAGCTCCTGTCCAAGTTAGCAGGAATGTTTTGGGACAGGGTGCTCTGTCATTGACACGAGCTCATGAATATTTAACAGCAACTTGAAACGTTCCTTCCCTGCCTGGCAGAGCCCATGATTTATAAATAGGAAATATGTTGCAAAACACCTGAGAACGGAGCATTTGGAAAAAGCAGGTTGGTTTGAAAGGAAGGAATTGAGGGGGAAGGAAGGAATTCCTGGGGTTAAAGGCACCAAAGATTTTATCAGGTTTGGGGTTGGGTTTTTGCCTTTTTTTTTTTTTTTTTTTTTTTTGCACAGATCCAGCAACCACATCCCCCCCAAAAAATCAGCATTTTCCTCGCGCAGCTTTCCAGAAATGCCAATCCCAAGGGAGATTTTGGGGTCCCCCCCACCCCACCTTGACAGAGCAGGTTCTGCTCTGCAATTCCTCCCTGGCGAGGAGGAGGAGGATGGCGAGGAAGCACAACGTTATTTACAGCCAAACCCCGCTGCAAAGGCGATCCCGACGTTTCCTTTCCTAAAATCCTCACGATTTTATCCCAACCCTTGGTGATGCAAAATCCCCACGATTTTATCCCAACCCTTGGTGATGCAAAATCCCCACGATTTTATCCCGTGCCATTTTTTTTTGATGGTGGTAAAAACCACGCCGAGAAAAAAAAAAAAAACAAAAAAACAACCCAAAAACAAAACAAACAAACAAACAAAAAAAAGGAGAGAAAATCAAGCGAGACGAGTGAATTTATGTAACAAACAGCTCCTGCATCCCTCGGGATGCTCCACCCGGCGGGAAAATGGCCCTGCCCGCCGCGCTGTGAGCGGCTCCCCGGTGGCACCGGCCGCTCCCCGGCGGGATCCCCGCGGCCGGAGGGGCCGCAGCTACTCACGGTACCGGAGCTACTCACGGCAGCTGCTTCAGCTGGAACAAATCCTCCTCCATGGCCGGGCGGCGGCTGCGCTCATCGCTCCCGCATGGCGGGCTCGGGCTGCGGGATGGAGCGGCTGGAGAGGCTGCAAGGGCTGGACAGCTCCGCAGGCACCGCCGCGCCTGGGCTCGGCTTAGCGGGGCTCGGCCTGGCTCGGTTTGGCTCGGCTCGGCTCAGCTCGGCATGGTTTGGCACGGCTCGGCTCAGCGTGGCTCAGCTCGGTTTAACTCAGTTCAGTTTGGCTCGGTTTAGCTCAGCGTGGCTCGGTTTAGCTCAGCTTAGTTTGGCTCGGTTTAGCTCAGCTCGGCTCGGTTCCCGCCCTGGCCATGGCTGGGCCTGGCTCAGCTCAGCGGGGTTTGGCTCAGCTCAGCTCAGCACAGCTCGGCTCGGCTCGCAGCGTTTGCCTGAGCTCGGTTTGGCTCAGCCCGGCTCAGCCGCGGTTCCCCCATGGCCCCAGCGGGGCTGCACCGGGTAAAGCCCCGAGCCCGGGCGCTGCCGCGGGCCGTGTCCCCGGGGTCACATCCAGCGACACCGGGAACCCCCGGGCTGCACAACCTTTCCGGGAGGGTTTGCCCTCAGTATCCCAACCAGAGCGCCGCGGGACTGCGGTGTTGTCCCGCTGCTCTCCCGGGACACCCCGTGAGGGCCGGGCAGCGCGGGGATCTGGCCCGTCACACCGGGACCGGCCTGAGCCGCACAGGCTGCCCGCCACAGCCGCTGTCACACCGTGAACGGGCCCGTTTCCCCCGCTCCGGGCCGCCCACAGCGCTCCGGGCCCGCCCCCGGTGCCGCCCCCGGTACCGCCCGCCGCCATGGCCGGTCCCCGCCATCACCGGCCCCCCCGCGCCACTTCCGGCACCGCCGCCCGGCCGGTCCGCGCGCCGCTGCCGTCCCCCCGGCTCCGCCCGGCCGCGCGCCCGCGTTCCGGCGCGGCCATGCTGGCGGAGGGGCCGGTGCGGCGGCTGCTGCGGGCGGGGGAGGGGGCCAGGTCCGAGGGGAGGGGGCGGCTGCACCCGGAGCGCGTCGGGACGGAGCGGGAAGGGGCTCGGAATGAGCCGGGAGGGGGCCGGGGCCGGGTCCGACGGGAGGGCGGGCGGGGGGACCTCGGCTTGATCGCGGCGAGCCTCGGCCGAGCGCCTCCTTTCTTCCCTCGCCTCCTTCATTTCCCTTTCCCCCTTCATTCCTCCCTTTCCTTCTTCCCTTCTCCCCTTCCCTTTCCCTGCTCCATTTCCCCTTTCCCATATCCGCATTCTCTTTGCGCTCCGGTTACCGGGGCAGGCCCGGGGGGGCTGAGGGCTCTCGGGGTTCCCGCAGCTCCTGACCTTACTCCCGCATCCCCTGCCCGTATTGCCGTTTTTCCCGTATCCCCTGCCCCTATTCCCGTTTTTCCCGTATCCCCTGCCCCTATTCCCGTTTTTCCCGCAGCTCCTGACCCTATTCCCGTTTTTCCCGAGGCAGGCACCGAGCCATGCGGAGCTGGGGGGTGCTCGGGGGCGCGGCGGCGGCGCTGGCGGCCGGGATTTATGTCCTGTGGGGTCCCATCAGCGGCAGGAAACGGCGGCGGAGAGGTACCGGGGGGGTACCGGTACCGGTACCGGGGGTGCTGGGGGTAACCGGTACCGGGGGTGCTGGGGGTAACCGGTACCGGGGGGGCTGAGGGTACCGGTACCGGGGGAACTGGGGGTACCGGTACCGGGAACCGCCCCGGCACGTGATTGATCCCGTTTTTCCCGCTGGCTGGGTGGGATTTTAGGAAGGAATTCCTAAATTCTGAACAGTTATTCAGAATGCGGAATAACTGTTTTGTTAAACGAAATTCTATTACACTAACTAATTAATTATATATTAATTATTATGTTATTGTTATTATTAATTTTCTATATTATATAAATATATTATATAATAATTTTATGCATTAATTATACTAATAAATATTACCACCATATATTAACTATATATACACCATATATTCATTATATATACACCATATTAATTATACACATATTACACATATACACCATATTAATTATATATAAACATTATATATATTAATTATATTAATATATAATACTACCATATATTGCTTCATATGTAATACTGTTATACACATATACACCATATTGTACACATATACACCATATATTTATGATACATATTATAATATATATTAATTATATATTAATTAATATATAATACCATAATATATTATTATATAGACTCCATATTAATTATACACATATTACACATATCCACCATATTAATTATGTATACACATTTTATATATTAATTATATTAATATATAATACCACCATATAATAATTATATATACACCATATGAATTCTACACATATTACACATATACACCGTATTAATTATATGTACACATTTTATATATTAATTATATTAACATATAATACCATCATATATTAACTGTATATGCACCATATTAATTATACACATACTACACATAAACACAATATTAATTATATATACACCATATGTGAATTATATTATATATATTAATGATATATTAATGAATATATAATACCACCACATATTCGTTGTGTAGACACCATATATTAATTATATATATATTGATTAATATATAATGCCACCATATATTAGTTATGTAGACACCATATATTAATTATATATATATATATAATCATATATATATTTATTAATATATTATGCCACCATATATTAGTTATGTAGACACCATATATTAATTATATATACATCACATTAATTATATACATATTACACATATACAGCATATTATACACATATACACCATATTAATTATATATACACCATATTAATTATATGGATACTGGAAAAAATAGTGAAATTTTTGAAAGATGATAAAAAATGAACTGAAACACCACAAACTGAAAACAGAACTAACAGAAATCCATTTTTCTGTAATTACACAGCATTCCTACTGAAGACCAGGATGTTTGCCCTTGGATTTCGTGGTGGAAACTCTTGCAATTCTCTTTGCAGGGCTCGTGCCAGGCCTGCTGAACCTGGGCAACACGTGTTTCATGAATTCCCTGCTGCAGGGCCTGTCCTCCTGCCCCTCGTTCATCAGGTGGCTGGAGGAGTTCACAGCCCAGTACAGGACGGAGCAGGAGCAGCCCCAGGAGCAGCCCCAGCACCTCTCAGTGACTCTGCTGCAGCTCCTCAGAGGTACTGGGACGTTTCCTCTCGTGGCAAGCCAAGGGTTAAATGTTTAAGGAGAACATTTGTCATTTTTAGGCTCTTTTCCCAAAGAAAGAAGCTCGTGGGGTTTGTATTCCCTGCTTTATTTCCCTCTCTAATTTTCAGATTAATTGAAATGCCTTGGGCAAAGCTCAGCCACCTTTCACAGAAGGGTTGAATTCCATAGAGTTCAAGAAATTTAGAATTCTATTAAAAATTATTAGCAAATAATTTAAGCTTTTTTGTTTTCCCCAAGCTTACTATTTTTCCAAAAACCTGGGACTATTCAACCATACTTTGTAGGTTTTGGATATTAAAAATTAAAATATTATTCTAAAAAATAAAACATAAAATATTATTATAAAAGATAAACATAAATATTATATAAATATGAATTATAATTATAAAAATAATATACTTTTATATAATAACTTCATATTAGAAATAAATTCTATAAATAGATGAATTAGTAAAATAAATAAACAAGTTATATAAGTAAATGTATATGTATTAATTATATATATAATTATTATTTATATTAATACCTGTTGATATAATAGGTATTATATAACATACAAAATATTATTATAAAATATAAACTATAAAAGATTAAATATAAGTTATCATAAAAGAAATAATATAATTCTATATAACAAAGTTATGTAATAAATTATAGAAATAAATTGATAAATAAACTTATAAATTATATTATAAATTTGTAAATTTAGAATATAATTTCAAATATATATAATTTATATATAATATATATAAATATATATTTAATTATAAATTTAAAATATAAATTTATATTATATACATAAATTCATATAATAGGTATTATATAACATACAAAATATTATTATAAAATATACAATATTATGTAAGTACAAATTTTTCTTATAATATAAATAATACCATTTTATATAATAAATTTATATAATGAACAAATTATATTAATGAATCGATAAATAAGCTAATAAACAACTGTATAAATAAATTTATGTAATATTATGTAAAATACAAAATATTATTATAAAATATTTAAGATTTTAAGCTCAAGGTGATTAATTTTTGGTCTAAATTAATCTCCGAAACCCTCAAGCGACCCCCTGGCTTCCCTCACATAAAGGAAATTTCTGCCTTGGGCTGTTCCTGTAGAAGTGGTGTGAGGCTGGTGGTGCTCTAACCCCATAAAACACACTGATTTTTTCCATTTTTGGCTCCTCCTGACACTCCTGCCTTCCCCTCCCCAGCTCTGTCGTGCCAGGAGGTGCCAGAGGACGATGTCCTGGATGCCAGCTGCCTGCTGGAGGTGCTCAGGATGAACAGGTGGCAGATCTCCTCCTTTGAGGAGCAGGTGAGTGCAGCAGGAAAACCCTCAGGGCTGGAGTGTCAGACCTGGATCCTGCTCCAAAAAGTGATGGGAAACTTCACAGCTTGGGAAAGGGGCTTTCAGTGGGCTGGGATATTCCAAACCTTGTCCATACCAGATCTCCTCCTTTGAGGAGCAGGTGAGTGCAGCAGGAAAACCCTCAGGGCTGGAGTGTCAGAGCTGGATCCTGCTCCAAAAACTGATGGGAAACATCCCCAGCTTGGAAATGGGGGTTTCAGTGGGATGGGGTATTCCAAACCTTGTCATTACCTGATCTCCTCCTTTGAGGAGCAGGTGAGTGCAGCAAGCTGGGACAACCCCCAGGGCTGAGCTCTCAGACCTGGATCCTGCTCCAAAAACTGATGGGAAACATCCCCAGCTTGGAAATGGGGGTTTTAGTGGGCTGGGATATTCCAAACCTTGTCATTACCTGATCTCCTCCTTTGAGGAGCAGGTGAGTGCAGCAGGAAAACCCTCAGGGCTGGAGTGACAGAGCTGGATCCTGCTCCAAAAACTGATGGGAAACATCCCTAACTTGGAAATGGGGGTTTTAGTGGGCTGGGATATTCCAAACCTTGTCATTACCTGATCTCCTCCTTTGAGGAGCAGGTGAGTGCAGCAGGAAAACCCTCAGGGCTGGAGTGACAGAGCTGGATCCTGCTCCAAAAACTGATGGGAAACATCCCCAGCTTGGAAATGGGGCTTTCAGTGGGCTGGGAATTCCTCAGGGAATTCCAAACCTTGTCCTTACCAACAGGACCAGGAATATTAAAGCACAGCAGATCCCTGATTTCCCTCTGGATAATGGATCTCTTCTCATCTTTTCAGTAATCCTAATTATTTGCAATTTTTGTCAGTATTGCCAATGTACTCCATCAATTATCCATTCCTAAAATATGTTACTGATTTCCAAGGATATTTCCCTCAAAATCCAGGAAAAGAGGGATTTGGAAATTTATTTGGGGGTATTTTTTACTCCCAAGTGTTTTCATTTTTTGTGAGTTTATATGGCCCAGAATGTCTTGAGTATCTTGTGCTGTTAGGAAGCTTTTGGGCACAACAAAATAGATTCAATATAAACACCAATATAATAATAATAATAATAATAATAATAATAATAATAATAATAATAATAATAATAATAATAATAATAATAATAATAATAATAATAGTAGTAGTAGTAGTAGTAGTAGTAGGGTTAAGAGGTAATAGTGATATATAATAGTAATTGTATATAATAACATATATAATTATAATATATAATAATGATTATATGCATTAGATATAATTACAATATATTATAATAATGTATACAATATATCTATATAAAAGTTATATATTATAATAATTGTATATAATAGCTATATATAATTTTATAAAGTATAATATATATTTAATATATATAATTGAATAATCATTTAATATATTTATTTAGAAACTTTTATTTGTCATTATTTATATTTAGTATGTACTTACATATTTTATATATATAATATTATATATTAAGATCTAGATTATATATTTTAGATGTACTTAACTATAACTATAAATATAAACATAAAATGTAAATATAAATATACCCGTAAATATAAATATAAATATAAATATTAAATTATACACATAAAATTTGTAAGTATAAATATAGGCATAAATATAGCTATAAATTAAAAACAAAAATAAAAATAAATCCAGTCTCTGAGCTGTGATTTTTCCTGAATTTCCTGTGGAATTCCAGCCCTCCTGGGGTGTTTTTTGATGTCTTCTTTCCCTGACTGCATTTCCAGGATGCCCACGAGCTGTTCCATGTCCTGACCTCTTCCCTGGAGGACGAGCGGGATCGGCAGCCCCGTGTGACCCATCTGTTTGATGTGCATTCTCTGGAGGTGATCCCCCTTATTTCCTCAGCAGAAACTCCTGTCCTCTGCCCAGATTCCCAAGTAGAAAATGTATATTTAGGATATTTTGATTCTCTTCGCCAAGCTGTTCTTTAATCATTTGATAAGGACTCATCAATAAGTCAAATTTAAAGAATTCTCAGGTTTTCCGAAGAAAATATCTCTGAATTTTCAGTGTTCCTGCTTTCCTGAGGGTTTTGCATCCCTAAATCCATGGGATGTAGGGATTTGAGTCCCTCCAAGCAGTTACTCTGATCTTTATTTCCCACCTGAAAAAGGGTTGAAAAGTGCAAAAAGGGCATTTCTGGAAGAGTTTTATGGAGGTAAAATTGATCTTACCCTCCAGCTTGCTGATAAGCTTGATGCAGATGGAAAATATCTGGTTTTGCCTAAAATATAGACCAAAAAAAGACAAAATCTCCCATTTTCATTTTCTGAGGCAGAGAGTTCTGCAGATTCATGATTCCTTTTATGAGCAATTGTCAATTATAAATTTGTTTTGTTCCAGGTTTTTTTTGTTCTTACAAATATAAAGAGCCGCAATTTTTCTAATGGCAGAAAAGACAATTAGGGATGAAATAGGAGCACATTTAATACTTCATGTATTAAATTTCTGAATCTTTTCAATATTGCTGAGGTAGGGTTAATGAAATGTTTTTATCTCCCTCTGTAGCAACCAGAAATAATCCAAAAGCAAATAAGCTGCAGAACAAGAGGTAGGATTTTATCCCTTCTGGATATTCTGAATATTCATAGGGTAGTTTTGTTTATTAAAGGGATAATATTAATTGATCTTTGTGCTGAACTGAAATAGAAATCAAAAATATAAATAGTCCTCAATTAATTATTAATCACTGAGACAAAAGTGTGCTGTGGAGGTATTAATTTTGTAACTGAAGGGCAAAAGTGTGGGATTGGAATGATGGAAGTGGATGAATGGAAAATCCAAGGACAATTTTTGTGTTGCAGGATGTCTTCCCCCTGTGTCCAACCACTGGAAATCCCAGCACCCTTTCCATGGAAGGCTGACCAGCAACATGGTCTGCAAACACTGTGAGCACCAGGTGTGGAAATAGATAATATTTTATATTATTATTGTTAATATCTGTGTTGTATGAGGAGGGATTTCCAGCACTCAGAATTCTTCCTGGAACCATCATCCCTTGGTGATGAACAAAGATTTGTTCATCATCTAAATAGACTAAAAAAAAATCCATGTGATGCACCTTGTGGGGGTAAAAGCTGCCTCATCAAACAGAATAATGGTTGTTTTATTCTATCATTGAATTAACAATTAATTAATTAATAATATCACCTGAAAATTCACTCACCTGGTGAGTTTAGGACTTGCTGCTCATTCAGCACATTTTGCAAAGTCCAGTTATCCCAAATAAGGAGATGCAGACAACCTGAACAATGGAAAAAATCCAGAAAATAAACGTCATTTACAGCCCAAACCAAGAAAACATTTGCATTTTATTTCCCAAAACCTTGCAAACAAATTGGAATGGGGAGGAGGAAGAGGCTGAGCAGAACATTGCTGATATTCCCGGGGGAACTGAGGGGTTTGGATCCTGTTCCACCAGGGAATTATGGACAGCGCAGGGCACAGGCTCACCTTGGGAGAACTGGGTTGGATTTTTTGGAGACTGATGATGCCTTGAAGGCTACTTAGAACAGAGGCTACACATTGTTAAAGGATAAAGTAAATATTTATTAAAAAGGCCTTCACAGGATACACCTTGGGCAGGGCTACACCCAAGATGGTCACGAGTTTTCACACTTTTTTATAAGTTAAAGTCCATTTCCATATTGGGGTTAATTGTCCAATTACCACTTCAGGTTATGAAGTCTCATCCTCTCAGTTTGCTCTCCTCAATTTACACTTTTTGGACTTTTTGGGCCTTTTTGTTGTTTACACTTTTTAGAAGCTGTAATAGTATCCTTGGTTCTGGGGCTGGAGAAGAATTGTTGTGTCTGACTGAACTGTGAGGAGAACTTGCTAACACTTTCTGTGAATTTCAGAGTTAGATCCTAATGCAGTGCAGAATGTGAAAAACATGAAAGCTAAAACTGAAAGCATCACTGACATAAATGCTGGCTCTGGAATGTTCTCTTGCAGAGCCCTGTGAGGTTTGACACCTTTGACAGCCTCTCCCTGAGCATTCCAGCAGCTGTGTGGGTACGTATCCCCCTGCTCCTGATCCTCCCTGCCCTTCCCAGCCCTTCCTCAGGTGCAGAAAACACTCAGAGCTCCTTCAGGACTTGATTTTCCTGCTCTGTTTCAACCCTGTGCTGCTGCAGGACCTTCTCCCTAACTGCTGTAAGAGGTTCTGATGAGCCCAACAGGCAGAACTTGGTGATGCCAGCAGAGCTTTCTGTTTCTCCTGGTGGAGGATTTGGTCCTTTCCACAAATTCCACAAAATTTTGGTCTTTTCCACAAATTCCACAAATTTGAAGAGCCCAGATCGTATCCCAAGGGCTGGCAAGGTGGCAGTTCACACCTTACCCCATCCAGGCTTTACCAGGGGGTGAATTCAACTGGAAAATTTTTCCATTTCTTTCTGGACTTCAAAATGACAAAACATTGTGGATTTTTAGGGCATCAACTGCAGGATATTTTTGGACTGTAAGAGTTTGTTGCTTCATGTCTGGTAGGGATTTCTTTCCACAGCTCATGGAAATTGTGATTGCTGTTTGCAGAATGCCCTCCTGGACAGCCAGGATTGAAATCTGGACACATCTTCTGCTCTCTGTGTTTTGTTTTATCCAATCTTGGCAGGGCAGGATATGAGGAAGGGCAGCAAGGAGGCCTAAATCCCATTAAAAGCTGTATTTCTGCTATGGAGAGGGCCAGAGAGCATGAAGTGACCCCTGAAGTGCTGGAATGAGAGATAAATAGGAACAGGACAGAAATCTGAGGTTTAAAATCCCACTGAAAGGCTCACACAGGGAATCACTGCTGCTGTTACCAAAAAGCTGCAAACTTTTCCATGTCTAATCCAGGCTAAAGGAGAATCCCCACAGTTCCATGATCACCCAAAACCATTTACTCAGTTCTTTCATGAAATAAATCTGCAGTTCTGTAGTTTTTTTTATGGAAAAAATTATTAAAAATCCTTTCCCAAAATCCAGTGGAATGCACCCTAAAATTCTTGCAAATAATTCTGGTTTTTCTTGGCCCTCAGGGTCGTCCCATGACACTGGACCATTGCCTCCATCACTTCATCTCCTCAGAGTCTGTCAAGGATGTTGTGTGTGACAACTGCACCAAAGTAGGTCCCTTTGATTCCTGTCACTTTAATTCCTGTCACCTGCCTGCTCAGTTTTGAGCCTGCTGACACAATCCTGGTTTCACTTTCCACCTCCTTTTTCTTCAGGACTTGGGGAAAACCTCTGGGATTTCAGATATTTAACAAGGAGTTCTTACCTCATGAAGTATTTGAGGCTTTACTTGCTACTGCTGTTACAAAAATCTACAAATATTTTATTCTGTAGTTGCCAGGTGTCACCAGGGATAATTTTTTGCTCTGGTATTAAAAATCAATTCTGTTTAAAAATGAACAAAAGAGGCAAATGAGTGCAGTTCTGAATGGAGTTCTCTAAATTCTCATTTCTGCTTGATTTTGGTTTAGAATTTTAATCCTTTAAGAATTCTGAAGAGCATTCCTAGGTGTGATTAATGCACTGAGCATAAACCAGACAATAAATTGCTCCTGTCTGCAGGTGCCTTCATTTTTTTCCCCTTTTCATTCCAGATCCAGGCACAAGGAATTCTGAATGGACAGAGCATAGAAAACCAGAGAACAACATTTGTTAAGCAATTAAAGTTAGGAAAGGTGAGGCAAAAAATCCCCTCCAAATCCCCTAAATCCTGTCACAGTAACTTCTCCCTTGGAGCTGGTTGTGTCCATTTCTTGCTGCTAGACCACAAATGTTTTATTTTTCAAAGTAAACTCACCTGGCAAATATCTGTGGGCATTGAGGCCTCAACTCAGCAAAACATCAAACATTAAACACTTACAGGATGTGAATATTCTGTTATTTAGAAAAATACTTAAATGTGAATTTTGCTCAGTGTCATGTCTTACATTTTACATTAATTTTACATTTGCTCTTCAGTGAGCAAATTGATTTATATTTGCAGGATTTGTAGCATCTTTAGCAATTCCTCATTTGAGAGAAATTAAAATATTCTTAGTACAGCTGGTGAGTAAACATCAGGTGTGATTTCTAAGAAAAAACTTTTTTTTTGCTCTTTATAACACTTAATATTTTTGGTTTTCCCCTGTGCAAAGCCATTAATTTTTGGGGATTAGGAGAGATCAGGAATCTCACAAGAATTATTGTCACATTTTAAGGACACTGTTGCCACTGAGTTTACACAGAGATAAGGGAAATGCATTTCCTTATTCCCTGGACTTACCAGCTGTTTCTTTCCATGAAAAATGTGGATTTTCCTTTGCTGAAGCTGCCCCAGTGTTTGTGCATCCACCTGCAAAGGCTGAGCTGGTCAAACCAAGGCACTCCCCTGAAGAGACACGAACACGTCCAGTTCAACGAGTTCCTGGTCATGGACATCTACAAATACCGAGTTCCTGGTCCCAAATCCTGCCAGGAGCAGCTCAGCCAGAAAAACCCTGAGGAGACAACCCCTGGAATAAAGGATGGGAGAGCAGGGAAACCTTCAGGTACCATTTTTTTTTGCCCATAAAATGGTTCAGCTCTTTCTGCATGTCAGGGATCTCTGCAGGATCAAGCCATGTTTAGCATCTTGATGTGGAGCTCTGCAAAGAGGACAGAAATCCCTTTGCCTTTCCTAAATTTACAGTTCAGTTTGGAAAATTTCATTTTATCCTACTAAATATATATATATTTTAAAAAAATATATATCCAAAGGAGTGTTGAACTTGGGTTGTCCCAGGGTTTTTCTTGTTAGAGATCTCTTCCAAGGCTTCAGGACAAGTGAGAGGGAATGGTGGATTCTTCAAAAATAGTTGGAAAATCCAGCTGTAGGAGGTGTGTTCTTAGACAGCTCAATATTCCTTTAGTTGGGATTTTGGACACATGGCAATTTCCATATTTGTCATGTAAAATGAATTTGAATAAAATATCCATTGCCTTTGGATATAAAAATCAATGAAATACCTTCATATCCCGTGTTGAGGAGCAGGGATTCTGTTCTTAGCAACAGCATTCAAATTAAATCCCTAAATTTCTCCTTCCTCTGGCAGATGCAGAACAACCAGCTGGTACCAAACCTCTCTTCATGAATGGTGCCTCCTCTTCCTCCTCCTCCTCTCCCTCATTTTTAATGTCCCCAGGAAGTTTCCCACTTGCTGCATTCCCCGAGTGCAGGTAAGTTAGAGATTTGTACCCTCTCTCTTCATTTCTTTCCTTCAAATTGTCTCCCTTTCTTCTGTCCTTGTCCTGAGGCTGATAATCCTTTTCCATAGAATTCCAGAATGGGTTAGGTAGGTAGGGAACTTAGGGACCATCCAGGTGCAGGCCCCTTCCTATGGGCAGGGACACCTTCCACTATCCCAGGTCACTCCAAACCCTGTCCAGCCTGTCCTTGAGTACTTCCAGGGATGGAGCAGCAGGAAAAAGCAGTTTAGATGACAAAATGATTTGGGTTGGAAGGGAACTTTGAGATCATCCCATCCCACCACTTACCATGGGCAAGGACACTTTCCACTGTCCCAGGTCACTCCAAACCCCGTCCAGCCTGTCCTTGAATACTTCCAGGGATGGAGCAGCAGGTTTGAATCCCATAATCCCAGAATGGTTTGGGTTGAAAGGAGACATGGAGATGCCATGGGCAGGGACACTTTTCACTATCCCAGGTTGCTCCAAACCCCATCCAACCTGGCCTTGGACACTTAATGCCACTATAGAGCGTGACATGGTGCAAAACACCAAGACTCCATCAGAAAGGTGCATAAGAGAGATTTATCATAGCAACATTTTGCCTTTATAGTTTTTCAAGATATTTACATTTACTTAACAGACACATTCACTGCCCATTGGTCATAAGAAAGAAACAAATTCTCAATAGGTGAACAAGGAGCCACATGATTCATAATAACAAAGGCTTGTGTCTTGGATAGAGTCTGAGCCAGCTGACTGTGATTGGCTATTATTTAGAAGCAACTCTATGAGACCAATCACAGATCTACTTGTGGCATTCCACAGCAGCAGATAACCATTGTTTGCATTTTGTTCTTGAGGCCTCTCAGCTTCTCAGGAGGAAAAATCCTAAAAAAAAGATTTTTCATAAAAGATGTCTGTGACAATACGGGGCTTTCCTTACTTCAGGAAGCCTTTTCTGGCTCACAAAAAAAGCACAAAAAAGATTTTTCATAAAAGATGTCTGTGACAATACAGGGCTTTCCTTACTTCAGGAAGCCTTTGCTGGCTCACAAAAAAAGCACAAAATGCCTTTCCTACACACTTCCAGGGATGGAGCCGCAGGAAAAAGCAGTTTAGATGACAAAATGATTTGGGTTGGAAGGGAACTTGGAGATCATCCCATCCCACCACTTGCCATGGGCAAAGACACCTTCCACTAGACCAGGAACAGAGCAGCCACATAGGGAGCCACCCCCTTGCTCAGGCAGGAATTGTGGCTGCTCTGGTGTTTGCGTGTGTGTGTGGCCAGGCTGACCCGTGTCCCCGCAGGGCCCCGCTGTACCTGTACCGCCTGATGGCCGTGGTGGTTCACCACGGGGACATGCACTCGGGACACTTCGTCACCTTCCGGCGCGCGCCGGGCGCCCGCGGCAGCCAGTGGCTCTGGATCTCGGACGAGTCGGTGCGCAGGGCCAGCCTGCACGAGGTGCTGGCAGCCAGCGCCTACCTGCTGTTCTACGAGCGCGTGCACGGCCGGGGCCAGCCCCAGAGCCCGGCCCAGAGCTGAGACGGCGCTGCTGGGACAGTCCCAGCCCTCGGGATGGTCACAGCCCTCGGGATGGTCACAGCCCTCGGGGTCATCCCAGCCCTTGGGGTCATCCCAGCCCTTGGGGTCATCCCAGCCCTCAGGATCATCCCAGCCCTTGGGGTCATCCTAACCCTTGGGATGGTCACAGCCCTTGGGGTCATCCCAGCCCTCGGGGTCATCCCAGCCCTTGGCGTCATCCCCAAGGGTGATCATGGAGAGGGATTGGGACCCTCCTGGGATGGTCACAGCCCTCAGGGTCATCCCAGCCCTCGAGACTGTCCCAGCCCCTGGGACGGTCCCAGCCCTCAGGATCGCCCCAGTCCTCAGGACCATCCCAGCCCTTGGGACTGTCCCAGCCCCTGGGATGGCCCTTGGGTTCATCCCAGCCCCTGGGATGTTCACGGCCCTTGGGGTCATCCCAGCCCTCAGGACCATCCCAGCCTTTGGGATTATCCAAGCCCCTGGGATGGTCCCAGTCCTTGGGGTCATCCCAGCCCTCTGAACCATCCCAGCCTTTGGGACCATCCCAGTCCTTGGGATTATCCAAGGCCTTGGGATGGCCCCAGCCCCTGGGATGGTCCAAGCCCCTGGAATGGTCCAAACCCTGGGATGGTTCCAGCCCCTGGGATGGTTCCAGCCCCTGGGATGGTCCAAGCCCCTGGGATGGTCCAAGCCCTTGGATGGAGCCTCTCCATTATGCAAACCTCCCCCTGTCCAGGCTCCCTTCCTGGTGGGAGCAGCTGGGAGTTGTGGTTTGTACCCAGGTCCTGCTGTTCCAGCACCGTGCAGCCCCAGGTGTGTTTGAGAAGTGTTTTCTGCCTGTCCCAAGGCTCTGCTCCATGTCCTGACACCGCACTTTTCCCAGGGAGATGCTTCATCCCATCCCACACATTTCACTTCCCAAGGGAGAGCCCTGCAAAGAGTTGATGTCAAGCTGCTGTTGAGGAGCCCCTGCCCATCCCAATCCCTCTCCACGATGCACCAGCCCCTCCAGGTTCCCTTCCCTGTGGCAATGGCTGGGAATTGTGTTTTGTACCAAAATTCCCAGAGCTGTTCCAGCCCCAAGTGTTGAGCAGCCCTTGTCTGTCAGGCAGGGATTTTATCCCAAGGCTCTATTCCCGGTGTTTCCCAGTGGGGAGCCCTGGGAGGGGGTGATGGGAAGCTGCTGCTGGCAGTGATTTAAGACACAAAAGTGCCTTGAGCTTCCCTGAGCAGCTGCATTGCCACTGGCCCAGCCCTCTGCATGCCCACTGTGTCCTGGGAATGCCTCACACCCATGGGATGAACCCATGGAATCCCATTCCTCCTGACCCATCAAGTCAAGGCATCTCCACAAACTGTCCCCCATCCAAAAGATTTCCCTGGTCACACAATTTTCCTCCCACTTTACTTCTTTATATTATAAATTCCTTCTCCTGATTTAAACTGCTTTATCCAGGAGATAATTTTGTATCTATTAAGAGCTGAAACCTTAATTTATTGCTCCATACCTTTGGAATCTAGCTGGAATCAGCACATGGAAGTGTTTGCTAGTGCTCAGTGTTGTCATTTCCTTCAGCACTGTTGAATCCAGTTGTTTTGTAGCATCAACTACAACTTTTAATGCTGTGATTTCCAAGCTGCTGTAACTGTTCTAGACTTGCCCTTCCCATTTTATTGCTGGAATCTGCTATTCCCAACACTGGGATCCATGCTCCTGGCTTGCAGCCCCTGGCCTTGTTAAATAGAATATAAACAACAGGGCCAGGACTGGTGGGCACTTACTGGTCTCATGAAGAAATCTGGGAATCCTGCATCAGCTCCAGCCTGCCCTGTAAATAGAAATAAGGGGAATTCTGCTGCTCTGGATTGTTTGATGTGCAAAAAAAAAATTAAAAAAAATCCCAAAGCACAGAGGGAAAAGCAGCAAAAGTCCTCCTTTAAAAACCTGCTTTTAAATAACCAGGAATAAAATATGTAGGTTGTTTTTAGCTCTTTTCTGTCCTTGTAAGCTTGGAGGAGAAAAATGCCTCATCAGACAAGCTTTTTTTTTCAGTGTGAAGTTTTCAAATAACAACTGTCTTAAATAGTTTTTTTAGGGCAACTTTGTACCTCATGAATTCATAGTGCTGCCCAAAGCTCGGGGGTGTTCCCACTTCCTCAGGAGAGGCTCCAAACCAGCCAAAGCAGGAGTGGTAAAATAGGTGGATATGCAAAATTATTTACATAACTCATCATTCCAGAGTCTGGAGCACAATTCCTGGCCCAGGTAAATGCTCATAGTACATAAATATTGATAAATCCACTGCTGGACTGGGACCTGGTTCCTGGCTGTGCTGCACGAGCAGTAGCTTGGTTTTAACCTGCTTTAATTTACAAAAAAACAAGAAAACAAACAAAAAGGATGCAAAATGCCAAAAATTTTCTCTGGCCAATGAAGGAAGAGCTGACAGAGCTGGAGAAGGAGCCAGCCCTCCCTACTGGGAGCCATCGAAAACCATCACCCCTGCATCTCCCTGCAGCAGATCTGCCCCTGCAGCCCAGAACTGAAACCATTTCCAGTGCCAGCAGTGGCAGTCCTGCATTCTCCAGGCTCAGTGCTCTGCTTGGGGGGTTTTTCCTGAATTTGGGGGGGTTTTTCTTGGATTTGGGGGTTCAGCTGAGCAGCCCCTTGGTTGTGCTGGCGGAGGGGCAGAGGACACGCACACTATGGACTGAAACCTGAAATCTGGCAGCTGGGACCAGCAGGTTTTCTTTGCCAAGAGCTGTTTCCCTGGGCTGTGGATTGACTCTGGATCTCCCTCAAGGGCTGTCAAGGGGAGGGTTGAGCCTTTTTTTTTTTTGGCTTTGCTTGGAGGGGAGGAGTAAATGAGCTTGGCTTAACTCTCAGGTGAGGAAGGGAGCAAAGCCCAGCACCTCAGTCCTGGCCCTGAGCTGTGCCAGATCCTGACAGCCCCCTGTGAGCTGGGCAATCTGTGCAGGGCTTTGGGAGCTCATCCTCCCCTCTGGAGGTCACTGGGATCTGTTTTCCAGCCAGCCACACCTGTGGAGATCACTGGAATTTGTGCAGGTGTTTGGGAACCAGCCCTCCCCTTTGCAGGGCTCTGTGTTTGCCAGCCCAGCCTCCCCTTTGGAGATCACTGGGATGTCTTTCCAGAGGTCACAGAATTCTGTGTTTTCCAGCCAAACCTCCCCTCTGGGAGGGCTCTGTGCAGCCACAAGGCTCAAACTCTGGTACTCGTCCCTCCCAAGCTGCCATGGTGGAGAAGATGTTAATGAATTGTAAAGAATTAAGAGCTCCAAGATGACATTTCTGTGTTTGGATTATTCTTGTCTTTATTTTGTGTGTTAATTTAAAAATGTCTGTTCCAGTCCAAGCACTGCACTACTGTTTGAAGTTGCTTTTTTTCCACTTCAGGGTATTTTTGTAACTGTACAGTAGCAATAAAAGAACAAACTTGGTAGAAAAATCAAGTGTGGGAATGTCTTGAAACAAACATCAAGATGGGAGCCAAAGGGGTTGAAACAACACTTCACAAGCCCTGGATAAGAAAGATTTCCAAGCTCCACAGAGCATCTCAAGAGTGGCAGAGGGTGGGAAGTACCAGGCCTTAATTCCACAGGAATAATGGATCCAGCACTGAAGGCCAGAGCCCAGCACTAATTCCAGAAGCTGGAGCCAGGTTACACAGGATTTGGTTCCCATTCTCACCCAGAAGTTTCCATTCCTTGATGGTTCAAGATCTCATGGGGATGGGACAGAATTCCCTCATTTCCAGCAGGATTCCCTGTGGGTGTGGGAGGTGGTGGCTTTCAGGCAGTCAGGAGGGGATCCCTAGGGATAATTATTTAGGAAAATAAAATTTATATAGGAATTTATTTAGGAAAATAAACTCTCACTTTCCACTGGAAAGTGACAACCTTCCAGTGGAAATGGGACAACCCAGTTCTTCCCCACAAGGGCAGTTTTTGCTGCCTGGTTTTTGTACAAAATACCTGAGGGAAGAAAAATCTTGTGCTTCTCCTGCAAGAGCATCCTTCCTCAGGAGCAGAGGAATTCAAGCAGATCCAGCTACACCCTGTCCTCACAGCTCAGAACTCTCCTTCTCATGTCAGGCTCATTTTGCTTTATTTTAATTTAAAAAACCCCAAGCAAACCAGAGCTCATTGACAGAAAGTGCCACCAGTAGAATATCAGCTTTACACAATCTCAGCTTGTGGCTCACAGTGTTTACAAACTGCTGCCTCCAGGCCATGGAGCATTTTCATCTTCTTGGAACAGTGCTTAGCTAAAGATCAGCTGAGAACAAACTTCTCCCTGAGCAAAACAAGGGGAACAATCAGCAAAAACAGGGATCAGCAGGACCAGAGCAACATTTCCCAGAGTAAAAAACTTGGCCATTGAGATCATGGTCACAGGCTTCAGCAGCAAAATTATTAAATTTTGTCCATTAGGTGATGGACCAGGAGGTGAATCCAGAATTCACCTGCTGGAATAGATGAATCCACAGTTCCAGCAGGAACTAAAACCTCACTTTTCAGAGCTATGGAGCATTTTCATCTTGGAACACTGCTTAGCTAAAGCTCAGCTGAGAACAAACTTCTCCCCGAGCAAAACAAGGGGAACAATCAGCAAAACCAGGGATCAGCAGGACCAGAGCAACATTCCCAGAAGCAATCTTGCCATTGAGATTGGTGGTCACGGGCTTCAGCAGCAAATTTTGTCCATTAGGTGATGGACCAGGAGGTGAATCCAGAATTCACCTGCTGGAACAGATGACTCCACAACTCCAGCAGGCACCGAAACTTCAGAGCAGGCGCATCCACAGTTCCAGCAGGAACTAAATTCACTTTCCAGAGCCTAAAGGCCCCCGTGGCTGAACGTTTCCCCTCTGGGACACGGGCAGGACGTTCCTGAAGGTGAGGTTGACGCGGGGGGCCAGCACCCTCCTGCGTGGGGGCAGGCTGTGGTACCAGTGCACGTTGGTGGGGTGTTTCATGAGGAGCAGGCTGCCGTGGGCCAGCTGCAGGCAGATCCTCCCCGGGCCCGCAGCTCCTCCCCGGCCTCGGCCCCGGCGCCGGAACACGAAATCCCGGCAGGCTCCGAAGGACACCGAGGCGATGGGGCTGAGGGGAACCAGCTCCTTCTCGTCGTCACGGTGCTCCCCGATGTGGTCTAGGCCGTCCTTGTACCTGGGAATTAACTCTGGGCTTGGCATTAATTTATTTTTAATCATTAAATTAATTATTATTAATCTAATAATTATTATTAAGTTAATATTTACTTATAATTAATATAATGTGTACTAATTTTGTATTTAATTTTATATGCATATGTGTATATTTCATAATTCTATATTTGTATACTTTATAAAATATTTATACATATCTTATTAAAATATAATTTTATATTATAAATATATCAAATAAATAAAATTAATATGTTCTTATTAAAATATAATTTTATATTATAAATATATCAAACAAATAAATAAAAGTAATATATTATATTTGTTATATTAATATATAATAAATATATTTATAAATATATTAACTTCGTATTTAATTTTACACTTAATTATTTATAGTTGTTCTTAATATATTAATATTTTATAAATTTATAGTTATATATTTATATTTATATTTATATATTTAATATATTTTATATTATCAATATACAAGCTTTATGTTACATTTAATTTTACACTTAACTATTTAATTTACTTTGAATATATTTATATTTTATATTTATATATTTATATATTATATGTACTATAACTATATTAATTTTACATTTTATATTTAATTTTACATTCAGTTATATTTAATATGAATATATCTTATCTATAAATTAATTTAATATATAATTAAATTAAGTACATTAAAATTAATAATTTCATTAATAATTATCAAATTATTAATTGATTTAACAATAATTAACTTATAGTGCTGCATTCTAAACTTTTTGTTTATCTTTCTAACTACTTTTATATATTTATGTATTTTACCTATTTATTAATTTTACATTTTACATTTCATTTTATACTTAATTATATTAAATAGAAATATACATTATATATAAATCAATAATATAAATATATGTTATATATAAATCAATTCAATAATATATAACTAAATTAATTACTTTAATAATTTAATAATTATTAATAATAATCAAATTATTAAATTAATTAATTTAATAATAATTTACTTATAGTGCTGCATTCTAAACTTGTTCATTCTTCTAATTACTTTTATATTTTCTGTATTTTAAACCCTAAAATTCTCAACTTTCTTTTCCTTAGTTTAAACTTAGTTTTACTTAGTTTTATTAGTGTCTCCGCTTTAAACCACAAATCCACATTTTTGCTTCCACTACTTAAGCTTGGAAGCCTTTCCAAAGGTCTCAACTCCTGTGTTTAATCCTAAACTTTATCTACAGGCCTAAAGTCCTGAGAGTCGCCTGCATTTCAGATTCCAACATAAAAATTTGGGCGTTATTTTGTTATATTTGAAGAAAAAGCTGCTGGGTGGGAAGGGGCCGTACCTGTTGATGAGGACGAAGTTGAAGGCGTGTCCCGTCTCCGAGGTGACGCGCTCCCGGATCCGGGTCAGCACCGGGATCCAGGGCTTGGGGTGGAACGTGACCCCCGAGTAGGTGTAGGACAGGCCAGGGTCTCCATAGGTCACCTTCTTCCTGGGAATCTTGTGCCACGTGCCAAACACCTGCAGCTTTGTCATCTCATCTGGGGAAGGATCAAACCTGGGTTTGTACTGTGTCTGCACACTCTGGTATCCTCCTGGATCTGCAGCTCCTGGGAATCTCTGCACACTCCAAGATTCTCCTGGATCTGCAGCTCCTGGGAGTCTCTGCACACTCCAAGATTCTCCTGGATCAGCAGTTCCTGGGAGTCTCTGCACACTCCAAGATTCTCCTGGATCTGCAGCTCCCGGGAGTCTCTGCACACTCCAAGATTCTCCTGGATCTGCAGCTCCCGGGAATCTCTGCACACTCCAAGATTCTCCTGGATCTGCAGCTCCTGGGAGTCTCTGCACACTCCAATATTCTCCTGGATCTGCAGCTCCTGGGAATCTCTGCACACTCCAGTATCCTCCTGGGAATCTGCAGATTCTGGGAATCTCTGCACACTCCAAGATTCTCCTGGATCTGCAGCTCCTGGGAATCTCTGCACACTCCAGTATTCTCCTGGATCTGCAGCTCCTGGGAATCTCCAAACAGGAGTGAGGAGGCTCATGACAACCCAAAAGCTGTCACCCCTGCTCCCAGGGTTTGTGTCCCAGCAAAGCTGGATTCTGTCTGTCCTCCCCCATCACATCCCTCACACACTGCACCTCCAACAAATTCCAGCCACCACTCCAGGATTATCCCTTGACAAACACTTCCAGCTCAGCAAAATCAACCCTGCAGGATCACATCTGTGTCCCTTGGCTTCTCAGGGCCAACACCGGGTGGCTGCAGGAACCTCCCAGTGCCCACCAGCTGTACCCAGCCCTGGGAACTGTCCTGGGACCCACCTGGGTGGGCCGGGCAGGGAAATGCTTCACTGGGAAAGGGGATATGGAGGGGAATACAGGTGGATGCAGAAAGGTTGAGGGTGGAAGGGACCAGGGGGGTCATCCAGGCCACACTCCTGCCCAAGCAGGGTCTCCAGGAGACCTCTCCAGGCCCTCCGGGAGGCCTCCCTGGACAGCCCGTGCTGCAGCACGCTCACAGGGCAGGAATGTACCTTCGAAATACTCCACCTCCTTCTCCAGCTCCTGGAAGATCTCGTCCGCCTCGGCCTTGCCGAAGAGGATGCGGTAATCACAGTTGAGCCCCTCGGCGCGGATCTCCCGCGGCGGCGGCCGCTCCAGGCCAGGCTCCTCCAGCCGCGGCCTCTTCCCGCCGCTGCCGCCGCCATCCCCCGCCGGCCCGCGGGGCAGTTTGACCACGAACGCGTCCATGGCCGGAGCCGGTACCGGGAGCGATGCCCGGGAGGGAAGGAACGGGAGCCGCGATCCCGCGGGAAACGGGAGCACGCGAGGCCCCGCCCCTTCTCCAGCTGGCCACGCCCCCAGCGCACGCGCGCGGTTTTGGCGCCAAATCCGAGTCCCGCCTCCCCGCTCGTTCCGCGCCGCTGCCGCCCCTCACTGAGCCCCGGCCGCCCTCGCTCGCTGCCTGCCCCGCTCCGCCGCAGCCATGATCGGGCAGAGGACGCTGCACTCCTTCTTCAGCCCCGCGCCGGCCAAGAAGCGCGGGCGCTCCCCGGAGCCGGACGGCGATTCTGAGGTAGCGGTCGGGGGGCTGAGGGGGCCCGCGGCTCCGGAGGAGGGGAGAGCGGAGGGAGGAGACGGCTCTGGTGGCAGCGTGTCCGTGCCTGGCTCTGCGTGGCTCTGAGGGGGCCTGAGGGCACTGCCGGCCTTTCCTGAGGGGAATTGGCGGGGGGCCACAATTTCCAAACTGCCGCGCCGCTCCACGCGTGGCTGAGCTGCCAATCAAGCGGCCATGCTCCGCTGCCGCCCAATGGGCGCTGAGTCCCTCCGTGACGTCACAGTTACTAGGTGAAAACCTCCCCTCCGGCCGCGGCGAGCCAATGGGGGCGCGTTTTGTGTTGTGCCGCGCAACCGCCGCGTGTGGCGGGGCTGCCCCTTGGGCGGGGCGTGTCCCGCCATGGCCGCGCGTTCTGCAGCCGTGGCCTGTGCCGCCGTGGCCGCGCGTTCTGCAGCCGTGGCCTGTGCCGCCGTGACCGGTGCAGCCGTGGCCGCGCGTTCTGCAGCCATGGCCTGTGCCGCCCTGGCCGGTGCCGCCGTGGCCGCGCGTTCTGCAGCCGTGGCCGGTGCCGCCGTGGCCGCGCCGCTCTCCCGCCCTGGGCCGCTCCTCCGCCCCAGGCTGCACTCCCGCCTCAGGCTGTCCCCGCTGCCCTCCCGCACCCTCCGCAGCTCCCCCCCTGCCCGCTGCTTCCAGGTGAGCGCCGCCAAGAAGGCGAAGGAAGCCGGCGGTAACGCGAGCCCGGCGCTGAGCGCGGAGCAGCAGGAGCGCATCCGCAGGAACAAGGAGGCGGCGCGGCAGCTGCTGGCGGAGCGGAACGTGCCCCCGGGCTTCGGCGACAGCTGGCGGCGGCAGCTGGCCGGGGAGTTCTCCAAGCCCTACTTCGCGGAGGTGAGCGGCATTCCCCGATCCCCCCGCACCGCCCCGAGCGGCCGCTGAGCCCCGCTGAGCCCCCGCTGTCCCCGCAGCTGATGGCGTTCGTGGCCCAGGAGAGGAAGCGCTACACGGTGTATCCGCCCCCCGAGCAGGTCTTCACCTGGACGCAGATGTGCGACATCTGGGATGTGAGTAGAGCCGCGGTGTGGGGCTCTCTGAGCTGATCAGGGCAGTTTGAAACCCTGCAGGTGCTGGGTGGGTGCACAGACTCGTTCCTTTAGTGTTTTGTCACTTAAACATGGATCCCATGGGGTGTGGGTGCTGTTGTTTGGCTCACCTAACTCCTCCAGCCTTCCCTTTCATGTCTGATAACAAACTGTGATTTTATTGTTTTATTACCCTCACAAGCCACTGAACTTCCTCTGGGCCTTTTGATCTTTTTTCTGGTTTTAACAGCTTAACCTAGCTCATAGTTTTTTGATCTCGTACATCTCTTGTTCTTAAGGACTATTAAGAAAATAAGACAACACAAGGTAATGTTATTTCCAATAAAAGCTGTCAAAAATACCACAAGTGTGGCATGCAGATGAAATGGGATGAAACTTACTTGGAAATGAACAAGGTGATTTTTTTGTGACTGTGAAAATGTTGGTCTTCTGCTTTCAAATTATATTAGTTATAGTCTTTATTTTGGCAACAAACCCACAGGAATATTAATCCCTAGTGTTAGGTGGGCTCTGTGCTCTTTAGCAATGAGATATCTGGGATTTAACTTCAGTTTCTTGGAGGGATTGGTTTGTGGCACCTCTTTATCTCTATTTGAAGATAAAGCTCATTTATAAACTTGTTTTCCCTCACTCTCTAGGAATAATACTGATTGAAATTCAATGCTAACCAAGGTCTGCTTTCAGGTAAAGGTTGTTATTTTGGGACAAGATCCATACCATGGACCCAAGCAAGCTCATGGGCTCTGCTTCAGTGTCCAGAAACCTGTCCCACCTCCCCCCAGGTACGAAAATGTACAAAATCCCTTTTGTTATTTAATTATTTGCAGTTCTGTGGTGCTCAGGGCTGGCAAAAATTGATGTGAGGCGGTTTGCAACTACTTAGATTTGTGTTGTGCATTACCTGGAAGGATAATTCTGTGTAGTTTTGGTGATATTCTGGATGTAAATTTCCATTTTCAGTCTCATTAAAGCTTCCAGGCAGACACACAGAGTCCCTGCTGCCCTGCCTCTGCAAATGGCTTCATTATCTTAAATAATAAGTTTAAAATCAATGCTTTTCTTGCCTGCTTAGAGGAATAACTGGTGCTGCTTCTCCTTGTTGTATTAACAATCTTTTGCTGGTTTGGTTTGCAGCTTGGAGAATATTTACAAGGAGCTGTCTGAGGACATTGAGGGCTTCACCCACCCTGGCCACGGGGACCTGACGGGCTGGGCCAAGCAAGGTGAGCTCAGAGACCCTCAGTGATGGGTGCCCTGTGGAGCAGGAAAAAATCCTATCTAAACACCAGCCCTGTGGTTGGAAATAATCCACCTGTAGGAGAGAAAATCACTTCTTAAAATGAAAATTTGCTTCAGCGGAGAAAACGAAATTTGGATCTCAGAATGCTTTGTGTTGGAAAGGAGCTTAAATCTTATCCAAGGGATACCTTCCAGTATGCCAGGCTGCTCAGAGCTCCATCCAGCCCGGCCTTGGGCAGTGCAGGGATGGATTAACCCTTGTTTGACCCTCTGGGTGTGCTCTGTTTGCCAGGGGTGCTGCTGCTGAACGCGGTGCTGACGGTTCGGGCTCACCAGGCCACGTCCCACAAGGAGAGGGGCTGGGAGCAGTTCACGGATGCTGTGGTGTCCTGGCTCAACAAGAACCTGCACGGGCTCGTCTTCATGCTCTGGGGAGCCTATGCCCAGAGGAAAGGCAGCTCCATCGACAGGGTGGGTACACCTCCTGCTCCCCAGCCCTTCCCTCTCCTCCCCACTCGGTTTGCTGGACACTAGAGGGCACTTCCCTTACAGAATTGGGAATTTTCCCTGCCTGAGCTCTGTCAGATGGAGCTCTGCTTCTGCTCCAGCTTAACCTTTGCCAGAATTGAGCAAGAAGATTGGAGCAAGTGTAACTCCTGTTGTCCCACAAGGACAGAGCTGTTTTGTCCTAGCTTGAGGGGTCATGAATCAATATGAAATCTGCTGGTGGCTTGACAGCAATTGGGAAATGCCAGGGCATTTATGGCTTTGCTTAGTGGGACAGAAGTCTTGGTGCTTGTGGCTGGTTCTCTTTGGGTCTCAGGCTGGTGCAGGAGGGGGTGTAAGGGGAGATCACAGCTGCCCTGGAGCAGGAATGGGGGTAAATCACACCTGCCCTGGGGCAGGAAAAGGAGGAATGGGGGTAAATCACCTGCCCTGGAGCAGGAAAAGGAGGAATGGGGGTAAATCACCTGCCCTGGAGCAGGAGCAGCCCAAACCCTGCAAATCTAACAAGTGTTTTCCTCTGCTGTCCCCAGAAGCGTCACCACGTCCTGCAGACTGTTCATCCCTCGCCCCTCTCTGTCAACAGAGGGTTCTTTGGCTGCCGGCACTTCTCCAAGACCAATGAATTCCTCAGGAAATCTGGGAAGAAGCCCATTGACTGGAAAGCACTCTGAGCTGGGGCTGGGGCTTGGGAGCAGCCCCTGGGCCATTTCTGAAAAACTCCTCTTCAGGTGTTGATCAATTTCCAGACTTTCAGAGATGGTGTTGGTCAATTTCCAAACTTTCAGATTATATTTTTGTTTTTAATGTTTATTTTCTGAGAGTGTGTGGGAGTGTTTGATGGACAGCTCTGCTGCTAGAACAGATCTTGGCCTGGTTTGAAGCAAAAAAAGATCCCAAACACCAGAGTTGTGTATTAATTTGTGGCCTTTGTGGCAATGAGAATTTATTTTCAGACTCTGGTGAAGGGATGTCAGTTCTTACTGAGCTGCTCAGCTTTTGTGCATGCTCTGCTTCCTCCATCCCACAAAAATCCAGATTGCCTATTTAGGTGGAATGGAGCTGTGTCCATGGGAGGAAAAGGCTTTTGGTTTTAGCTTTTTGCTACAGATTTATTACACAAACTGCTTCTCAAGGCTGTAAAGAAAATACAGGGTCAGGAGTGTTGCTTGGTGTGTTCATGATCTCAAGATTTCGGGATAAATCCTCCCTTCAGCCACAGGGACGCTGTGACCAAGACCCTTGGAAATGCTTTTGAATTTTTTGTTGGCATTTAGACAGGAAAATCCAAAGGTTTTAGGTTCTTCCTGGGTGGAATCACCTGGGTGACAGGTGAGCTATGCTGACCAAGGATCTGGGGGTATCTGCTGATGGCAGCAGCGAAGGTTTGTTCATTGACATCTCCCAGTTCAGGGACTGATAGTTGCAAATTACTTCAGATCTTTTTAAGATCTTAAAAGATGGAAGTTTGTGCTTTGCCACTTTGGGAGCAAATTAAAGTTTCCACCTACTGTTGGCAATAACTGTCAGGATTTCCAGGAGGGAGAGGTGTTGACCTCATATTCCTGGGTTTCCAGCCCATCTTCGACTTTGTAATTCCTTTAATGGAAATTAAGAGCTTTTATTTTTTTTTTTTGGAAATCACACCAGTTTTTATAGAATATCCTTGTTACCCTTCCTCTGGTGTTCTCTCTGAGCTAACACTATCACCAGTGAATTGACACTGTCTGTGGCCTTGCTGTATATGTTGTTTGCTTGGGTTTTTTTTTTTTTTCCGAGTGTGTTTTTTTAAATAAAAATGACTTTGTTTACATGATCTTGCATTGGTATTTTAACTCGGGGAGGGTGGAATGGGGAGTCCCTGTTCCCCCCAGGGAACCAAACCCATGAGCGTGTCCTTGTCCTCATCCCCGTGACCAGGCACAGGGCCAGGGCACCTTTGTCCCCCAAGGATCGGGTGTCCCCCTCCCTCCCTCCGCCCTCATCTCCAGCAGAACTTTTCCAGACACGTTAGCAGCGAAATATTTCTGCTTGACGTGACCGTCACGTGCGAGACCAAACGGGAACAGCCGGGCAGGGAGGGCGGCCTGTGCTTCCCTCGGGGCGGCCCTGGCACCGCGTGGGCTCCGGCCCGGGGACAGCGGGGAGGGACAGATGGACACACGGACCGACCGCTGACACTGCAGTGACCCGGGAGAGCGGCAGGGAGGGGGCTCGGGGCTGGTAGCCATGGTGAGGGGGCGAGGGCTGAGGGGAGGGCGAGGAGCTGAGGGGAGCTTGGGGGGGCTGAGGGGAGCTTGGGGGTGCTGAGGGAAGGGAGAGGGCTGAGGGGAAAGTGAGGCGCATTTCCCTCACCCCCATGCCCACTCTGACGGGGATAATCCACCGCACTCACCGCGCTTCGGGGGTCCCGTTCAACGCCCTCCCGTGTGAGGAACCGCCATCCTGAGGGTGCTGTGAGGGCCGGCCGGGCCAGGCCGTGTCACCCCCCCGGCTCCTCACGGAGCTCCGCTCCGCCTGAGGGCGGCCGGCACCGGGCGCTGCGGGACGGGGCCGTGGTTTCAGCGGCACAGCCGTGACCGCCGTGCTCCGTGTCCCCCAGGGCCCGTGAATGCTACCGGCTGCGCTGCTCCTGCTCGCTCTGCTGCTGCTCCTTTGGGCCAAAATGTCCAGCTCTCGGTCCGAGCAGGAGAAGGAGCCGGAGGAGAGCCCCGCAGCCAGGCCGAGCGCCCCGGGCCGGCAGAGCCCCCCGGGCCGGCAGAGCCCCTCGGGCCGGCAGAGCCCCCCGGGCCGGCAGCCGCCGCCGCGGGCCGGGCGGGCGGGCTCGGAGCAGGAGCAGCTCGCCGTGTACAACCCCGCGGCGCTGCGCCGCCCGGCCCTCGCCAAGTTCGTGCTGGGCTCCTTCGACGACAACTCCTCCGATGATGAGCTGATGGCCACGGCCTTCAAGGTGGGCCGGCGGCGCAGCAGCCTGGCCGGGGTGGCCGGTACCGTCCCCGAGCCAACCACCGTGAGCGACATTCTGGAGCCCAGCGGCGGCATCAGGTACGGATGGCAACCCCCGATGGCCGGAGCGTGGTCGGATAAGGATGTCCCAGTTAGGGAGGGTGGGTGCTTGTGGTGGGTACGTTGCCGTTGATAAATAAAATTGGGGTGCACATGTGCAGGTGCTCCTCAGAACCACAAGGTGATGTCCCCAATCCTGCTCCCTTTGAGGGAGGAGAGCCAGTGAGTGTCCTTGGCTGTGTGACAGCAGTGCCACCGGCAAGAAGCAGGGCAGGGGGTGCCCTCCAAAATCTCTAGTTTGGATGTGGGGCAGCTCACTGGGAAGCTCCCATGGGAGCACAGCTGATATATCCAGAAGAAACAACTTGGAAGCCAAATGCTGCTGCCTGCCTCCTCCAGCTGCTCTGCTGTGGCTAAAAATAACAAACCTTTAGCTGCAGGGACATGTTGTGACACTCGACAGCCCGACGGTGGCTCTTGCCACGCAGGGTTTGAGGTGGTGCTGCCAGCAGTATCCGTGCTATTCTTCCATCCTTCCACAAATAAAGAATTTCCTGAGTCACATTGTAGATATGGTTGGTGACCTTTCCAGGACAGGCTCTGCAGGGGGTTTGGGGCTGGGGGAGGGCTCACTGGAGTGGCTCTGGGCTCTCTGGGGTGGCCCTGGGCTCAGTGACAGCCACCACATCCCACCACAGGCCCAGCATGTCAGGGCTGAGCCTGACGAAGAGGACCCGCAGGAAGATGGACCTGCAGCGGGATTTTTCTGTTGCCTCCCCAGCCGAGTTCGTCACCCGCTTTGGGGGCAACCGTGTCATCGAGAAGGTCTGTCCCCACACATCCCTGCTTGTGCCTGGCTAGGGGGTCACTGCTTTTCACAGGGACATCTTTGAGCACTGCCCAAATGTCCTGTGTCTGCCAGGCTTGGAGCAACGGCAGCTCCTGATTGACACACTCCCCCTGCTTTGCTCCACACTTACCCCTTGCCCCTGCACTGCTGTCACAGACATATTTTATGAAAAATCCTTTTATTAGGATCTTTTATCCTGAAAAGCTGAGAAGCTTCAGCTTCTCCATGTTTTGCTGCTTTGGAATGTGACTTGGAGAATTGTTTACCCTGCTTGTGAAATTGTTTTTACTTGATGACCAATGACTGCCACCTGTGTCAAGGCTGTGAGCAATCACAAGATTTTATTATCATTCTTTTCTATTCCTTTTAAGCATTCTGATGAAATACTTTCTTCTATTCTTTAGCATAGTTTTAATATATAATTTTCTTTTAATATAATATATATATCATAAAATAATAAATCAGCTTTCTGAAACAAGGAGTCAAGATTCTCATCTCTTCCCATGTTGGGGATGCTCGCAATTCCTACATTTGGTGACCACGAGTGAGGAACGTTACCACATTTGGTGGCCTTGAGTGAGGAGCATTACCACACACTGCCATCCCTGGGGGCAGCAAGGCCAGGGCTCACCCTGCCACCCCCTGTCCCTGTGTCCCCAGGTCCTCATTGCCAACAATGGCATCGCTGCTGTGAAGTGCATGCGCTCCATCCGCCGCTGGGCCTACGAGATGTTCCGCAACGAGCGCGCCATTCGCTTCGTGGTCATGGTCACCCCCGAGGACCTCAAGGCTAACGCAGGTAATTCCTGAAAATACCCCAAAAAGGAATTTCCTTACGTGGGGCTGAGCCAGGGCAGCCCTTTCCTGCCTGGCACGTGAGGGCTCTGCACAGCCTGGAGTCACACAGTTTACTCCCGCGCAGCCAAATCCAGGAGTAAATTTTTCCCTGCTCCAGCCTCCCTGGGATGGAGGATTTGGGAGGGGGATCTGGCTCAGGGATCTGGCTCAGGGATCTGGCTCGGGGATCTGGTTCAGGGATCTGGCTCTCACCACCACTCCCCGTGCTCTCTTGCAGAGTACATCAAGATGGCAGATCACTACGTGCCAGTCCCTGGAGGGACGAACAACAACAACTACGCCAACGTGGAGCTGATTGTGGACATTTCCAAACGGATCCCAGTCCAGGTAACGAGCATTTGTGTGGCTCCCACCTCCTTGCAAGGGGGATGATGTCCCTGTGTGCTGAGGAGCTGGGCATGGTGGGAGGTGCCACCCACTGCTGCTTCTCCTTGTGCCAGGCGGTGTGGGCTGGCTGGGGACACGCCTCAGAGAACCACAAGCTGCCAGAGCTGCTGCAGAAAAATGGGATAGCTTTCCTAGGTAAGGTCTTACTGCTTTTCTGTGCTGGGAGTTGGGCTGGTGTGTGCACTCACAGTCACTGCCAGGGACACTGCACTGGAAGTGCCCCTTTGGTGCCTCTGGCATGCCCAGCCCATGGAGTGGCAGTCTTCAGGCTGGTTTCCTGGGGCATTCCCAGGAATCCTGCTGTTTTCTGGGGTTTCCCTGTAATGTTCAGGCTGATGCAGTGTTCACAGAGGAACATTGGGTGGGAGCAGACCTTGTGGGATTCCCAGTCCTGAGCTGGGCAGTGGGTTTGGGGAGGTTCCTGTCCGACATTCCTAGTCCTTGCAGAAGGCTTGTTGGGCCAACTCAGTGATGTGGGGATGGGCTGGTGGATTGAGCACCCCCTCAGCTCTTCTCTCCCTCTCCAAAGGTCCCCCCAGTGATGCCATGTGGGCGCTGGGGGACAAAGTTGCCTCCACCATCGTGGCTCAGACCCTGGAGATCCCCACACTGCCGTGGAGTGGGAGTGGTGAGTGCCTCCTCACAGCCCCCACACTCTCCCTGCTCCCCTCTTCCCTGCCTCTCCTTGCCCCCAAAACAAGCACCAGGATGGGGGTCCTTGCTCCATCTGGCCACACATATTGGGGACCCCATTGCAGCGGCTGATTCGGGCAGGGGGATTTTGGAGATGAAGTGCAAGGAAACAAGGGAAACAATGGAACCCTCAGCTCCCTGGGGACACCCAGCATGCCACCCCAGCTGTGCCACCCTGGTGGTGACCACAGCCCTGGCCATATCTGCAGGTCTGGTGGCTCAGTGGTCCGAGGAGGACCAGAATCAGCAGCAGACCATCAGCATCCCCCTGGAGACGTACGCACAGGGCTGTGTGAAGGACGTGGAGGAAGGCCTGGAGGTAAAGCTGAGCCTGTAGGCAGCTGCTTATCTCTTGCCCACCATGATTCCTCCTCAGAGCCTGCCTGCCTTGGCTCTTCTGGCCTCCCAGCACACACCGGAGTGACACAAGGCTGTGCCAGCAGCAGTTTGTCCCACTGAATGAATGTCACTTGGGATAACCCTGCTCAGGGATGCCTGGAATTGTGTGGGCTGTCGGGGTGATGTGCTGGGGTCCAAAACACTACAGTCACCCCATTCCTGACCCTCTCAGGTGGCCACGAGGATCGGCTACCCCCTGATGATCAAGGCAGCAGAAGGCGGCGGGGGCAAAGGCATCCGGAAAGTGGAGGCAGCAGAGGAATTCAGTGCCAGTTTCCGGCAGGTGAGAGGTGCCTGGAACCCCCATCCCTGTTCCTGTCCCATCCTGGCAGGGTCCTGCTCCCACCCGGGGCACCTCCCACTTCCTGCCGCACCTCTGCCTCCATCCTGGGATGAATTTTGGGCGGTGATGCCAGAGCAGGACCCTCCCTCCGGCCGCAGGTGCAGGCGGAGGCGCCCGGATCCCCCATTTTCCTGATGCAGCTGGCGCAGCACGCTCGGCACCTGGAGGTGCAGGTCCTGGCAGATGAGTACGGCAACGCCATCTCCCTCTTCAGCCGGGACTGCTCCATCCAGCGCCGCCACCAGAAGATCATTGAGGAGGCACCCGCCACCATCGCTGCCCCTGCTGTCACCGAGATGATGGAGAAGGTGGGTGGCCTGATCTAAGGGCAGCTTGAGGGCTGGGTTTCCCAGTTTTAATGGGAAACTGGGCTGGGTTTATTGGGGTTTTAAGGAAGGGAGGGGTCCTGAGCTGAGCAGGACTCCCTGCCCAGGTTGGTCGGGCACAGGAGCAGCCTCCCCACGGAAGTGATCACAGCCCTAAGTGTGCCAGAGTCCAAGGAGCGTTTGGACTTCCAGGCACACGGTGGGGTTTTGGGGGTGTCCTCTGCACAAGCAGGAGCTGGATGCCGATCCTGCGGGTCCCTTCCCAGGCAGGATTCCATGACCCAGGGGTTTCCCTCTCCCGCAGTGCGCTGTCCGCCTGGCGCAGATGGTTGGGTACGTCAGTGCAGGCACCGTGGAGTATCTGTTCGGGGAGGACGGGAGCTTCCACTTCCTGGAGCTGAACCCCCGGCTGCAGGTGGAGCACCCGTGCACGGAGATGGTGGCGGACGTGAACCTCCCGGCTGCCCAGCTGCAGGTAGCTGCACACAGGGCTCACTCCAGGGGTGTTGGAGGAGGCAGTTTGGGTGTTTAGGGAGGAGCACTGGGCTGGAGCCTGGCAGAGGGAAGCTGCCCCATATCCCAGCACGGAGGGTGCAGGTGAAAGAGGTGTGGCAGCTTTCCTTCTACTCTGGCTTCCCATTGGGAACTCTCCATTCAGACTCTGTCGGTGTCTCCCTGGCAGCTCAGGCCTTTGTCTCTCTGCAGATTGCAATGGGCATCCCCTTGCACAGGATAAAAGACATCCGGGTGCTGTATGGGGAGAGCCCCTGGGGGGACACCCCCATCTCCTTCCACAGCCCCTCCAACCCCCCTGTGCCCAGGGGCCACGTCATTGCTGCCCGGATCACCAGCGAGAACCCCGAGGAGGTGAGCTGGGGTTGGGCTGGGGACCAGGGAACTGCCACCCGTGGGGTTGAGCTGGGCATGGTCCTCCCCAGCCAGACAGTGTTCATGGGATTGGTGCAGTCCATGGGGGTTCCCCTTCCCTGTCTTGCTGCAGGATTCTCAATCCTGGTTCCTCCATCTCTGCTCTGTTCTGGCTCAGGGTTTCAAGCCCAGCTCGGGGACGGTGCAGGAGCTGAACTTCCGCAGCAGCAAGAACGTCTGGGGGTACTTCAGCGTGGCAGCAGCCGGGGGGCTGCACGAGTTTGCTGATTCCCAGTTTGGACACTGCTTCTCATGGGGAGAGAACCGGGAGGAGGCCACCTCGTGAGTGTGGCAGGATGAGTTGGAGGGCGTGTGGCCTTGGGAGGAGTCACAGTTGATGTGTGAGCTGGGAAAAGTGGTTTTTATCTGACAGGACCAGAACGGTGCTGCTGTGCTAAGCACCTGGCTGTCTGGCCAAAGCCAGAATGTTTTGGACTGTGGTGGTCCTACAGCCCCAATTCATCCACCTGTTTCTCAAGGGCATGTTGAAGTCATCTGCTGAGCCTTGCTTAGTGCCCATGAGCAGCAGTGTCCATCAGGAACTGAGCAGCAGTTTCATGGACAAGCTGATGGGGCTTGGAGTAACTTGATCTAGTGTCCCTGTCCATGGCAGGGGGTGGAACAAGAGAATTTTTAAGGTTGCTTCCGACCCAAACCATGCAGTGATTATAAAGGTGCTGGGGGCTCAGGAGCTCATCACCCTAGGCCCTGAAGCTCCCCAGTTCCCTCTGCTGGGAGCCAAGTGCCACCTTCTCAGTCATTAATGAAGGACTTCTCTCCCTGAAAGGAACATGGTGGTGGCCCTGAAGGAGCTATCTATCCGTGGGGATTTCCGCACCACGGTGGAGTACCTGATCAAGCTGCTGGAGACAGAGAGCTTCCAGAACAATGAGATCCACACAGGCTGGCTGGACCACCTGATTGCTGAGAAAGTGCAGGTGGGGGTGATGCCCTGGGGTCACCACTCCCCTCCCTTGGGGTAAAACCCAAACCCTGTTGGTTTTGCCCCCACAGGCAGAGAAGCCAGACACGATGCTGGGGGTTGTCTGCGGTGCCCTGAACGTGGCAGATGCTGCTTTCAGAGAGTCCATGAGTGACTTCCTGCACACCCTGGAGAGGTGCGGAGTGGGGGCTGCACAGGGTGGGGGCTCAGTCATGTGGAATCATCTGATTCCACCAGATCAGGTTGCTCCAAGCCCCATCCAACCTTGCCTTGAGGAATTTCAGGATTGGGGCAGTCACAATGGAGACCTAAGTGTTGTTCTGGGGCATCTTCCTTCCAGTTTTGCTTTACAAGTTCAGTGACAGTAGTGCTGTGACATGCAGGGACAGGAGTATCTGGATCCTCAGTTATTAGTTTGGACAGTAGGAAAGGCTTCCCCTGGCTGGGAAAACAGTTTTCAAGGGGAAGTGGCTTGGCTCTGCAGTTTGCTTTTGTTGTTGAGTATCAAGGTTATTCCTCCAGCCTTGGAGGACTCCCAGGGCTCTCCCATATGCCTTATCTGAGTGTTTTCCCAGTGCCTGGCCTCCCTCCAGACCTGGCTGTGCATGGTGCTCGTGTGGGTCACTTAAAGCTGACGCTTGTCCCCTCTGGTCACCACTGTGCCCTCCCACCAGGACTGGGAGCACTGCTGACATCCCACAGGCTTGGAGAGGCTGGGAATGCCCTGGGGCCTGATCCCTCCTTTGTTTTTCAGGGGCCAGGTGCTGCCAGCAGCCTCTCTGCTGAACATTGTCGATGTGGAGCTCCTCTATGAGGGTGTGAAGTACATTCTGCAGGTGAGGACAGGGCTGTGCTCCCCCCAGACCAGCCACAGTGCTTCTCAAGGGGTCAGGGACATGCTTCTGTCCCAGGGGAGAAAACTGAAATAAATACAGAGCTGTCCTTTAAAAATGGGCAACGTAAAAATGAGCTTAATAACCTCATAACCTTAATTACCTCATTTTAACCTGACAAACACTTTCATACAACCCTTTGCCCTGAGTTATTAAGGGACTTCATTTTCTTGCTTTTAAACCAAATTAGTTGGACTTCATGCAAAACTCCTTACTCACGATGAAAGTGGCAAGCGAGCCATGTGCTGCATGAGCTCTGGGCTGTGTGTTAAACCAGTTCTGGGCTGTGAGTTGAGTTAAACCAGTTCTGGGCTGTGTGTTAAACCAGCTCTGGGCAGAGTTGAGTTAAACCAGTTCTGGGCTGTGAGTTAAACCAGCTCTGGGCAGAGTTGACCAGCTCCTGGGTGCAGCCTGAGGTTGTGCCTCCTGCCTTGCCAGCACAGCCCCATCCCATGGGAGCAGCCCATGGGGAGGTGCCCTCTCAGCCCCCAGCCTTGCTGTCCAGTGTGCTTGGGGGTTGCACTGACGGTGTCCCCTGCCCATAGGTGGCCCGCCAGTCGCTGACCACCTACGTGGTCATCATGAACCGCACGCACATCGAGATCGACGTGCACCGCCTCAACGACGGGGGGCTGCTGCTCTCCTACGACGGCTGCAGCTACACCACCTACATGAAAGAGGAGATTGACAGGTACCCCCTGCCAGGGCCACCATTCCCCCTCCCCTATGGCCACCAGCTGGCTGGTGACACCTTCCCCTGTCCCTTAGGTACCGGATCACCATCGGCAACAAAACGTGCACCTTCGAGAAGGAGAAGGACCCGACGGTGCTGCGCTCACCGTGCGCGGGGAAGCTGCTGCAGTACATGGTGGAGGACGGTGGCCACGTGGACGAGGGGAAGGTTTATGCAGAGATGGAGGTGAGCTTTGCAGAAGAGCTGGAGGAGCAGAATTTTTGGTGCTGCTGGCTCAGTGACCGTGTCTCTTCCTTCCCAGGTGATGAAGATCATCATGACGCTGACGGTGGAGGAGGCGGGGAAGCTGAACTACGTCAAGCGGCCGGGAACGCTGCTGGAGGCTGGCTGTGTCATTGCCCGCCTCCAGCTCGATGATCCCTCCAAAGTGAAGCCTGTGAGTCTCCTAGGGGCTGCCATCCCCTCCTGCCAGCTCCCAGTTGGCATCCTGGGAATGCTCCCTAGGGGGCAAAATGGAGGAGCTGCTCTAGTGGGGCATCACAGTGAAGGTCATGCCATGTCCTTGGGCTGTCTTTGGGTTCAAGTGCTGCTCCACTCTGCTTCCTCAATGTGCAGGAGCTCACATGCACTAAAAAGTGCATTTATAGCACTAAAATCGCCAGTTTTTCCATGTTATTTTCATCATGAGACACTGGCAGATCCATTATGCTTAATGTCAGGTGCTTCCTCATACCTGACCCAAAGCATGGGTTGTGCTGGGTTTCTGGGCAGCTGCAGCTCTCAGGAGCTCTGTTTCTGACAACAACAACAGTTCAGCCCACCTCCCTTTGCCCTCTCCAGGCAAATCCATTCACAGGGGGACTTCCAGCCCAGCAGACCCTCCCCATCACTGGTGAGAAGCAGCACCAGGTTCTGCGCAACGTTCTGGACAATCTGACCAACGTCATGAACGGCTACTGCCTGCCCGAGCCCTACTTCAAGACCAAGGTGGGTGCCAGGCACCATGGATTCCACCCAGTTGCCACGAGGGCAGGTCCAGCAGCACCATCTTCTGCTCTGCAGGTGAAGGAGTGGGTGGCACAGCTGATGAAGACCCTGCGGGACCCTGCCCTGCCCCTGCTGGAGCTGCAGGAGATCATGACGAGCATTTCGGGACGGATCCCGCTGGCTGTGGAGAAATCCATCCGGAAGGTGATGGCGCAGTACGCCAGCAACATCACCTCCGTGCTCTGCCGCTTCCCCAGCCAGCAGGTGAGTGCCAAAGGGGGCTCACATCCTCTGCACTGGAGCCAGCTGGGAGCTCCTGCCTCAATTTTGTTGCCAAGATTTTATAACAAATGAAATGAGTGAGGGAAATATGTGGAGGTTTATATTTTGTATGTGTGTTTGGTTTTGTATGTGTATTTGCTTCTGTGCGTGCCTTTCTTTTTTATATTCATTTGTCACTTTGCCTTTTTCACTTTGGGAAAAAAAAGTCAAGGGAAAGGCTCTAGGTGGAGTAAGCAAAGGGGGAGATGGCAGCCTCGTGCCCCTGAGCCACCCTGGACCCTGTCCCCTCTCCCCACAGATCGCCAACGTGCTGGACACCCATGCAGCCACGCTGCAGAGGAAGGCTGAGCGGGAGGTCTTCTTCATGAACACCCAGAGCCTGGTGCAGCTGGTGCAGAGGTGAGCCCCATACTGTCTGTGACCCCCATGTCCCCCCACAGCCACCTCCTCACAGCACGATGGGCTCTTTGCTCCCCAGGTATCGCAGTGGCATCCGGGGCTACATGAAGGCAGTGGTGCTGGACCTGCTCAGGCGCTACCTGCAAGTGGAGACACAGTTCCAGCATGGTGAGGGCTCGGGGCTCTCTGAGGGAGCTGCAGGGCTCTCTGGAGGAGCTGCAGGGCTCACCAGACCCTGCCCCACAGCTCACTACGACAAGTGTGTCATCAGCCTGCGGGAGCAATGCAAACCCAACATGACCCCCGTGGTGGAGAGCATCTTCTCCCATGCCCAGGTGGCCAAGAAGAACGAGCTGGTGATCATGTTAATTGTGAGTACAGCCTGTGCCTGAGACTCCAGGAGCAAAGGCTGGTGGCAGGAAAGAGTCAAGGCAGCTCTGCATTGTTTGAAGTGTCCATTTGTGCCTCGTTATCGGTTTATTTTAATTATCTTCCCTCTGTGGTGTTTTGTGACTATGCTTGGGTCAAAGAGAGCCCATTTTAGTCCCTTGGGTCTTGTCCCCTTTGGCTGCATGGGGCTGGGATGCCGGACGAAGCCATCCCACAAGGTGAGGAGCCTGAGCTGAGCCATGGTGGTTGTGACCTTGCAGGACCAGCTGTGTGGCCGTGACCCCACGCTGACAGATGAGCTGACAACCATCCTCCATGAGCTGACACAGCTCAGCAAGACCGAGCACTCCAAAGTGGCACTGAGAGCCCGGCAGGTCAGCCAGCACCATGCAGTGCCACCCCATTCCTGTCCCCATCCCTGTCCCCTGTGCTCCCAGCTCCTCTCTCCCCTGGCAGGTGCTCATTGCCTCTCACATGCCCTCCTACGAGCTGCGGCACAACCAGGTTGAGTCCATCTTCATCTCTGCTATCGACATGTACGGACATGAGTACTGCCCTGAGAACCTGAAGGTTGGGAATTATGTGTTTTTCCAGAGGGAATTTGGGTGACTTCAGGGAAGGGGTCTGGCTGCAAGTGGTTTAGTCTTAAAAACAACTAAAAATCATTCAAAACCTTGCTGTAGTGGCTGTGTGGAGCAGAGGAGGGGGTGCACCCCAGTCCCTATGCATTGCTCCATGTTCCATTTGGGAGGGAACAGATGTGTGGATCCATGTCTGACTCTTCTGCTTTCCCCATGGTGGGCTGGGTATTCCATGGCACCCTGGTGACCAGTCCTGCACCTAAATGGAGCAAGGAAGTCTCACTTCATCCTTGCCCTAAATTTTCCTTTCTTCCCGCAGAAACTGATCCTGTCAGAAACCTCCATCTTTGATGTGCTCCCCGTGTTCTTCTACCACACCAACAGGGTGGTGCGCATGGCAGCGCTGGAGGTGAGGCCTGGGGGGCACAGAGTGGGGCCTGAGGGTGGCATGGGGGGCCCAGGGGTGGCAGGGGCAAGGTGGTACCTCCTGTGTCCCCTCACAGGTGTACGTGCGGCGGGGGTACATCGCCTACGAGCTGCACAGCCTGCAGCACCAGCAGCTCTCTGATGGCACCTGCCTCGTGGAGTTCCAGTTCATGCTGCCCTGCTCCCACCCCAATAGGTACAAGGGTCCCTGCCACACACCTGTCCTGCTCCCCTGGACACAAAGCCTTTCACAAAGCTTTGTATCATTCCCTCTGTGCAAAGTGGGTGCTGCCGCCACACTGTCCCATTGCCAATGGAGCAGGATGAGCCCTCTCCAGGTCAGGGTCCCCTATGGGAGCTGTGTGGTCCCACACGGTGCCTTCCCCAGAGCTGACACTTGCTCCCCATGGCAGGATATCCATCCCTGTCAGCATCACCAACCCTGACCTGGCCTGGCACAGCACTGAGCTCTTCATGGACAGCGGCTTCTGCCCCGGGAGCCAGAGGATGGGAGTCATGGTGGCCTTCCGCAGATTCGAGGACTTCAAAAGGTGGGGGTGCAGGGACACACCTGGCCAGTGTTTGTGCATTTTGGGTCATTGGAGAGCAAAATGGGGTGAAAGAGCCACAGCTGGGGGCAGCTGGGTGGTGTTAGAGGCAGCTCCAGTTCCCAGCGTAGCTGCAGACTGGGTATTCTCAGTACAACATTTACCTTGTGGGGACATGAGGAACGTGGGGAAAGCTTACATGGCACAGCTTACATTTGAACATTAATGCAGCAGAGCCCAGAGCTGCATTTCTTAAGCTGTGGGTTTGCTGTGGGATGGTGAGGCCATTGTGCTGGTACCTGTGTCCCTGTCACACTGTCACAGTGGGTTCCTGGCGCTGTTCCTTCAGGCAGGAGGTGGGCACAACATGCTGGCTTGTGACCCCACCTCTGCTGTTTGGGCAGGAACTTTGATGAAGTGATCTGGTGCTTCTCCAACTCGTTGAACAGTGAGCTCCTCAGTGATGCACAGGCCACCACCTACGATGAGGAGGACACCAAGGTGGGCATGAAGCTGCTGCTGGTGTCCCCAGGTGGTGCTGGGACAGCACTGATGCTGCTGGCCAAGGTTGACTGTAGGGTTTTGTTGCCAGAACATCCATGAGGAGCCAATCCACATCCTCAACATCGCGCTCTGCTCAGCTGACCACGCGGAAGATGAGAAGCTGGTGCCCATCTTCAGAGCCTTTGCCCAGTCCAAGGTTTGTTGCTGGGGATGGACTCTCTTTTTGTTAACTCTGCAAGCCAGAACACTCTACCCAAGGACACTGCCTCCTCTCCATGCAGTGCACCCCAAAATGCTGCAGTTTAGGTTTTGTTTGCTCCCTTGGTGGATATGTTTAAGCTCTCTTAACTGGCGGCATTTTCTGTTTCTGTGTAGAAAAAGATCCTCGTTGAACATGGTCTCCGGAGAATCACGTTCCTCATTGCCCAGCAGGTGAGTGCAGCTCAGATTCTGACATCTATAAATACCTTACAGACACAACACTGAGTGATGGATGGACCCACTGTGCTTCAGGAGCTGGGAATTAATTAATGAGCAATTCAATGAGTGATTCATCTCCTGTATAATCCTTTATCCTGCTCATGTTTCCAGTAACGTGGTTCCTGCAGAGCCACTCCATAGCTTTAAGGTGCCTTTAGAAGCCTTCACAGAGTAGAAGCCCAGAGTGGTTTGGGTGAGAAGGGACCTTAGAGTTCATCCTGTTCCACTCCCTGCCATGAGGTGGAACTCTCCACTGTCCCAGGTTTCTCCAAGCCCTCTCCAACCTGGCCTGGGACACTTCCAGGGATGAGGCAGCCACAGCTTCTTTGAGCAGCCCGTGCCAAGGGCTCACCTCCTTCACAGGGAACAATTCCTTCCTAAAATCCAATCTAATCAATCCCTCCCCGCCCTTTTCCCTTTGGGGGAGAACAAGGCCTGCAAAGTTTTTTTTTTAATGGAGAATCAATCAATGGAGAATCAACAATCCTCTGTGGGCCAGGCCTATTCACATTGCCTTCTCTCTCCCTTTTGCTGCAGAGAGAATTCCCAAAGTTCTTCACGTTCAGAGCCAGGGACGAGGTAAGATCCCGTGGGAGTGGTGCCGGCGCGGCTCCAGCACGGCCCTGGCTCACGGCTGTGCCCGGCAGTTCGCAGAGGATCGGATCTACCGGCACCTGGAGCCGGCGCTCGCCTTCCAGCTGGAGCTGAGCCGCATGCGCAACTTCGACCTGACGGCCATCCCCTGTGCCAACCACAAGATGCACCTGTACCTGGGGGCTGCCAAGGTCCAGGCGGGCGCCGAGGCCACCGACTACCGCTTCTTCATCCGCGCCATCGTGCGCCACTCCGACCTCATCACCAAGGCAGGGTGGCACCCTGGGGCACGGTGAGGGTGCGGGGTTGGCCTGGCCCCTGCTGAGCCACCTGCTCCATCACAGGAGGCTTCCTTCGAGTACCTGCAGAACGAGGGGGAGCGACTGCTCCTGGAGGCCATGGATGAGCTGGAGGTGGCTTTCAACAACACCATTGTGCGCACCGACTGCAACCACATCTTCCTCAACTTTGTGCCCACCGTCATCATGGACCCGTCCAAGGTGTGTTTCTTGGGAGTCCTGCTTCCTCTGTCCTGGAAAAGTTTCTTTGTCATGCCCTGTGCACAGATGGGCAGCCAGCCCCCACCATCTTTCCCTGTCCCCAGTGGAGAGGGTGGATATCAGCACCAGGCCCATGGAGAGACAGAAGGGACTCACCCAAAGCAAATCCGAAATGGCTGTTTGGGGTGGACATGCAACAGGGCTGCTCCAGCCGTGGCATTGTGTGCTCAGTGCTGTCCCTGAGGTCACCAACCCCCCCTTTGTGCCATCCCCTGTGCAGATCGAGGAGTCGGTGCGCTCCATGGTGATGCGCTACGGCAGCCACCTCTGGAAGCTGCGTGTGCTGCAGGCTGAGGTGAAGATCAACATCCGCCTGACGCCCACTGCCACCGCCATCCCCATCCGCCTCTTCCTCACAAACGAGTCTGGATATTACCTGGACATCAGCCTCTACAAGGAAGTGAAGGACCCTGGCACTGGCAGTGTGAGTAACCCCAGTGGTGACTGCAGGAACCCAACCGTGCCTGCCTGAGAGTTGCCAGCTCCAGCAGAGCTTTGGGGGAGCTTCTGCAAAACTCCTTGTGAACCCCCAGACTTCCAACAGCATTCCCACAGCTGGGTTGGTTTCATCCATCTGTCTGCATCCAGTTGGGGTGGTGCTTTATTCAAAATGTGCTGAGCTTCACCCAGTTGGGTTCCTTGAGTTGATGCTGGTGTGGAGCTGGGCAGTTTTGAGTGCTGGAGGTGATGGTCAGTGTTAGGGTGTCACTAGTACTGGCAGCACATCAGTGTGGCAGCCCCCTCATTAGTAAAAAATAAGGTGGAAAATCACCTTGACCAAGCAGGGCTCAGCAGTGCTCCAGAAAAAGTCACCATGACATCCAGGGAAGGCAACCAATGCTCTGCTTTTCTCTCCAGATCATGTTCCAGTCGTATGGGGACAAGCACGGGCCGCAGCATGGGATGCTCATCAACACCCCCTATGTCACCAAGGACCTGCTTCAGGCCAAGCGCTTCCAGGCACAGTCCTTGGGCACCACCTATGTGTATGACTTCCCAGAGATGATCAGGCAGGTGAGTCTGGCTGAGCAGAAAGAGGCTCCAAATTACTGCTCTTTATCCCCAAATATTCCCACCTGAGGAAAAGGTCCCTCTCTTCAGGCTGTTGAATGAGAAAACAAAAAGAGCCCAAGCTCCAACATTTTTGGTTATATGAAACATTTCTAAACCAATTCCTAGCTCTTGGAATTCCTGAAACTAGATGGTCTTTAAGTTCTCTTCCAAGCTAAACCATTCCAAGCAACATGCTGTGTCTCCACAGGCTCTCTTCAAGCTGTGGGGCTCCTCGGACCTGTATCCCAAGGACATCATGACCTACACTGAGCTGGTCCTGGATCCTCAGGGGCACCTTGTGCAGATGAACAGGGTCCCTGGAGGGAACGAGGTAGCAGGGAATTGTTTGGAATTGGGCAGAGGAAGCAGGTGGGAATGGCTGGTGGCTTAATCTGGCTGTGTTTAAAGCTTGGGAGATGCTCCTCAACCATTTTGTCTGATGGTTAATGCCACCTGCAGCTCAGCCCCTGTGTCTCTTGGACGTGGCACTTAGTGCTTTGGTCTAGTTGACAAAGCGGTGATCAGTCAAGCATTGGACTCAGTGATCTTGGAGGTCTTTTTGAGCCTGGTTAATTCTGTGATTCTGTAAATGACTCTCTGACTCTCTGGAGATTCTTCTGTGTAACCTTGTGCCGTTTCGAGGCAGGTGGGGATGGTTGCTTTCAAAATGAAGCTGAAGACCCCTGAGTACCCCAAAGGCCGGGACATTGTGCTCATCTGCAACGACATCACACACAAGATTGGCTCCTTTGGGCCTGAGGAGGACCTGGTGTTCCTGAGGGCATCAGAGCTGGCACGGGCTGAGGGCATCCCCCGCATCTACATCGCTGCCAACAGCGGCGCCCGCATCGGCTTCGCTGAGGAGGTCAAACACATGTTCCAGGTGGCCTGGGTGGACCCAGCTGAGCCCTTCAAGGTGTGTGGGCACCTCCCCTCTTGCAGCACAGGAAACAGCAGAGGGTCCAGCTGGGGAAGGGATGAGCAGAGTTAAAGTGGGATGTCAGGTTGTGGGATTAGAGCAGGAGTGAGACCGTACCTGCACCCAGCACCATGGGGATTGTTCCTTTGGCTTCTCCCACGTGGTGGAGGTGAAGGTGCCAGTGCTGGCATGGCTGCTCTGTTCAGCTCTGGTCCCTGAGCTGCTGCACAGCATGGTTTGGGATAGGTTTGGGAAAGGACCATGTGCCATGTGCGCATGTGTGTGGGGGGCTCCATAAATTATCCTTCTCCTCTTCCCTTGCAGGGGTTCAAGTACCTGTACCTGACTCCCCAGGACTACACGAGGATCAGCGCCATGAACTCGGTGCGCTGTGAGCACGTGGAGGAAGGTGGAGAGTCCAGGTGAGTCCCATATCCCATGAGACACACAGAGCCACTGCAAGCTCTGCCCTAACCCCACCAAGATGCAGCTTCCACCTCAGCATCCTGCCAGGCACATCATGCAGTGAGTGCTTCCCAGACCACAGCTCCACTTTCTCTGCAGGTATGTCCTGCTGGACATCATTGGGACGGACAATGGATTTGGGGTGGAAAACCTGAGAGCAGCTGGTACCATAGCTGGGGAGTCCTCCCGTGCCTATGACGAAATAGTGACCATCAGCATGGTACAGTGGGGCTCTTCCCCTCTCTGCTCCTCCCCTCTCTCCTGCTGGCTCTTAAAGTCACCATGGGAGGGTGGGAGGATGCAACAAGCCCTTCACAGCATCCTTCTCCAGGTGTGTGCTGCAGCCCCAGTGACCCCAGGTGTCCCTTTGTGTGTGCCCAGGTGACTTGTCGTGCCATCGGCATCGGTGCCTACCTGGTGAGGCTGGGCCAGCGTGTCATCCAGGTGGAGAACTCCCACATCATCCTCACAGGTGTCACAGCTCTCAACAAGGTACCAAGCTCTGGCTGCATGTCCTCCATGGCACTGTCCTTCTCACCACTCCCTGTGTGGGCTCCTTCCCTGTCCCATGGAACATCAGCCTGGATAGAGGTGGACATTCTGCCTCAGCCTAGAGGGAATTTGCCTGTGCAGGGGTTTGGGCTGACAAACAGAGCAAGAGAGCAGCTCCTGTGTCAGCAGAGCCCCATGTGTTTCCCTAGGTGCTGGGACGGGAGGTTTACACATCCAACAACCAGCTGGGAGGAGTGCAGATCATGCATAACAATGGTGTTTCTCATGTCACTGTCCCAGATGACTTTGAGGGGGTCTACACCATCCTGCAGTGGCTCTCATACATACCCAAGGTAGGAGGGTGCTGCAGGGGGGAAGGAGGGGGATGTCACCCATACCTGGCTGGTGACCTGCCCTCGGGGTCTCCCTTACAGGATAACCAGAGCCCAGTGCCTGTCACTGCCATAGTTGACCCTGTTGAAAGAGAAATTGGTTTTGTCCCTTCCAAAGTCCCCTATGACCCCAGGTGGATGCTGGCAGGGAGAAGTAAGTGAGTGAGAGTGAGAAGTAAGTGAGAACAACCCAAGGCCTGTGCAGCACTGCTCCCAAATGCATCCTGTAGGTGCAGAAGATGCTCTTGGCTGTGGGTTGGTGTTCAGGAACCTTTCAGTGCTTGCCCTTGCACCACTCCATGGTTTCCTGTGCTCTGCAGCTCTCAGAGGGACCTGGCAGAGTGGCTTCTTCGACCAGGGCAGCTTCATGGAGATCATGAAGCCGTGGGCTCAGACCGTGGTGGTTGGCAGAGCAAGGTACTGCCAGGAGCAGGGGATGGAGCTGGGATCCTGCATGTGTGGCCCCTCACCTTCAATCCCTGTCTGTGGCACTGCTTTTGGGATGGTGGAGAGGGAGCAGCTCTCTGGTGAGGCTGGGGTGGAGGGGAACAGGCCTTGCTGAGCCCACCCTGCCCTGCCACAGGCTGGGAGGTCTCCCTGTGGGTGTCATCGCTGTTGAGACCCGCACCGTGGAGGTGACAATACCTGCTGACCCTGCCAACCTGGACTCAGAGGCAAAGGTGAGTGGGGTACAGCTGGGGCCAGGTGGCATCTGAGAGGAACTGGGGGGAAGGGAGGAGTAATAGCTCAGCATGATCCTTGGGCATAATTTTCCTTAATTCAGGTGAAATCAAGGGTGCTGGGGCAGTTTGTTTTCTTGCAGCTGTTTCATGCAGTTTCAGGAAGAACTGGCACAGTCTCAGCTGCTCACTGTCTTTTCCAGATAATCCAGCAGGCTGGACAGGTGTGGTTCCCAGACTCTGCTTTTAAAACAGCCCAGGCCATTCGGGACTTCAACCGGGAGCACCTCCCACTGATGATCTTTGCCAACTGGAGAGGCTTCTCCAGCGGCATGAAAGGTACCTGTGCTTGGGATGCCCACATTCCCATGGTGTGTGACAAAACTCTGTCACCCCTTCCACCCCACAGGGTCCTGAGATGGCCCAGCCTACCAGGGTATGCAGCACTCTGGGATGTGGGGTTGGGTTGGGCTGAGGAGGTCATGGGGGATCACAGGGCAGAAGTCCCAGGGGTTGGTGGCTTCCTGCTGGCTGGTTTTGCAGGCTGCTTTGTCTCTCCAATAGACAAGGTGGCTTTGGGCAGCTGGGAGCAGGCTGGGACGGTGGCATTTGGGACACCCAGCCCCTGAGTCCCTTTGTGTTTCAGACATGTACGACCAGATGCTGAAGTTTGGCGCCTTCATCGTGGACAGCCTGCGGGACTTCAAGCAGCCGGTGCTGGTGTACATCCCCCCTCACGCCGAGCTGCGCGGCGGCTCCTGGGTGGTCATCGACTCCACCATCAACCCCCTGCACGTGGAGCTCTACGCTGACAAGGAGAGCAGGTCAGCAGCCTGAACACCTGTGTGGGTCATCCAAAATACCTGTGTGTGTCATCTTGTCCTAAGATTTATTCTCCCATGCACACCAGTCCTTGTTTTACCAAACTTCCCTTCCAGGGGAGGCATTTTGGAGCCTGGAGGAACAGTGGAGATCAAGTTCAGAAAGAAGGATCTGGTGAAGACCATGAGAAGGATTGATACAGTTTATGCCAAGCTTGTTGAACAGATGGGTAAGGAAAGGGAGTTTTGGGTTGTGGACACTGGTGGTGGTAAGTTAAACATGAGGCTCAAGCACTTTGGTGGCAACCACCAGTGTCCTGGGAAAACTCTTTTTGTCTTTTCTGTTGGTGGAGCTGAGAGGATGTGGTGGTACTTTAGATCACCTGGTATCTCCTGGGGGCTCCATCAATGGGTTAAATGGGGCTGGGGTCTTCTCCCATGCTTTGAGATGAAGGATGGCCATGGCCACGTTGAATCGATTCCTGATGCATCAAAAGCTGCTTGCCCCCATGTCCCTCCAGCCTGCCACAGCATGGTCCCACAAAATCCTTGCAAATGCCATCTCCCCTCTCATGTAGCAGGCACTGAGTGTGGTGTGACCTCTTTGTGGCTTATATCACTTTGGTGTCAGTGTGCCAAGGAAAGAGCCATGGCACGGGGCATGGTGGCTGATGTGGCAGCATAGAGGCGACACCCTGGTGGCATCACCGGGGGGCTGCTCAGCCCGCTGTGTCCCGCAGGCTCCCCCGAGCTGTCGGAGGCGCAGCGCAAGCAGCTGGAGCAGCAGCTGAAGGCGCGGGAGGAGCTGCTGCTGCCCGTGTACCACCAGGTGGCCGTGCGCTTCGCAGACCTGCACGACACCCCGGGCCGCATGCAGGAGAAAGGGGTCATCACGGTGAGCCGGGCACCGGGGAGGGGCCCTGAGGTGACAGGCAAAGGTGGGGGGAAAATCCCTCCCCTGTGACATCCCTGCCCTCCATCCCGCCGGAGCCGGGAGCCAGCAGCCGCCGGCAAACCCGGGCTGTGCTCCGATTTCCCCAGGACATCCTGGAGTGGAAGAGCGCCCGCTCCTTCCTCTACTGGCGGCTGCGGCGGCTGCTGCTGGAGGAGATGGTGAAGGGGGAGGTGCTGAAGGCCAACAGCGAGCTCACCCACATCCACATCCAGTCCATGCTGCGGCGCTGGTTCATGGAGACCGAAGGAGCTGAGAAGGTACCCCCAGCCCCGGCTTCCTGAGGCACCTCTGGCCAGGGCATCCCGAGGGATCTCAGCTTGCTCTGCCACCGTTCAGAAGTGTCAGTAGTGTTTCAGTGTGTGATGGGAATGTGTGAGCATGGGCAGTGAAGCAGCCCTGGGCTGGGGCTGGCTCTTCAAATCAGGTGACTCCAGTTGGGTGCTGGTGCTCAGTGATGGCAAATTAGTCCACAAATAAACATTTTTTACTTCCCAGAGCAAAAATAGGGTTTTTAGCATTTGGGCTGTTCTCAAATGACACTCAGGTTGCTGTGTCTTCCTCAGGAAGCAGGACATGCAAAGGAACCATGTTTTACCTCTTTGCTTTTTAAGTGGTTTGCAAATAGGTGCAGATCAGGGAAGAAAAATCCCATGGCCTGGATTTGAGGCTCCAGGAGGAAGGGAGGGCTCAGGCTGTGCAGGCAGCAGAACCCCCTGCCCACAGTGCTGCTTTCTCCAGGGCTACCTCTGGGACAACAACCAGGTGGTGGTGGAGTGGCTGGAGAAGCACATGCAGGAGGAGGATGGCACCCAGTCAGCCATCAGGCAGAACATCAAGTACCTGAAGCGGGATTACATCCTCAAGCACATCCGGAGGTGAGTGCTGTGGGATCTGGGATGAGAAGGGGTCCCTGGGATGGGAACAGCAGGTGGTGGAGACCAGACAGTTCTCACTTTAGCCTCTCTCTGCCCTGTGCCTTGCAGCTTGCTCCAGGCCAACCCTGAGCTGACCATGGACTGCATCGTGCAGATGGCTCAGCACATCACCGGCCCACAGAAGGCCCAGGTCGCCCATCTCCTGTCCAGGGTGGACACTGATGATCCCTCCTGATCTGGACAATCACCACAGGGTAGGAGAAGCACCAGGACACAGCCAGACCTCACTTGCCCACCTGGCTCCTCAGCCCTTGAACTGAAGCCTTGGACTCTTGCTTATGTGCCTAAATAAAGGACACCAGTGCTTTTAAGTATTTTAAGCCATGGAGATGGTCTTGCCATCCATGCAGTCCTCTCTGGCACTGGGGGTGCTGCCAGAAGATGAACTTGTCCTGAGCCAAGCCTAGAATCTGGACCTGGTGCAGAACTTGATTTTAAAAAGAATCCAAAATATTTTCCTGTTTTAGTTGCCAGCCCTTGGTCTTCCAAACAAGCACCAGGTCAGACACGTCTCATGAGACTGGACAGAGCTGGAGGCACAGACCCCTGGCCAGGGCCAGTGTCCAGCTGGCTGGGTTCAAGCTGACCAGGCACCAAGACCTGGAAATGAGAAGCAGCCTCCAAGTGATGCTTTATAAACTGTGAGGAGCAATTTCTGTCATCCTTACCCTCACTGGGGAGCAAAGAGAAAATGTGGCCATGAGTAGCTGATGGTCCAGGAAAGACCTCAGTGAGCTAATCTGGGAGCTGCTCCCTTGGGAATGTCCAAGGATCCATCAGGCTTTGGCTGACCTGGCTGTGCCTCTCGTGTCCTTTCTGGCTCCTGCAGAGCATGGAGAGGAGGGAGGATGGCTCCAGGGACCTGGTTCCTCCTTGGAAGCAGCAGAGCCAGGGGGAGCTGTCACCTGCTGGGACCTGTACCCTGCTGCTCAGGTAGCCTTTGATCACCTTGGTTGTGGAGGGGAAATTTGAGGTTTTCCAGTGCCTCTGGCTGTGTCATTTCCCCAGCACAGATTTGCCTTGGGCTCAAAAGGAGGAGGGTCAGGAAGGTGGGACACCTGGCTCAAGTGCAGTGCTGGTATTGCCCTGGGCGAAGGTGTTGGACACCTCCTGGGATCCCACAAAGTCTGTAGGAGGTCTCCTGTCCTGGAGTGGGGATGGAAAGGGTCTTGTGGGTCACTTCGTGGCTGGAAGGTGTCACTGCTGACAGGCAATAAAGTGAGCTCAGCTCCCAGAGAACTCCCTGACCTCTGTGTCTTCTGTCATTGTCCTGAGCAGGGCCTGGTGTCTCTGGCACTGGGCAGCCCCTTCTCTGTGGCACAGGGCCTGTTTGGGGTGGGACAGCTCTGAGCATCCCTCCTGCCAGCCCCTGTCCCCACGACAGAGCTTGTCCAGGCATTTCAGAGGGTTTCAGGAACAGGGTGACACCACAGGGGAAGAACTCTGAGAGTAAATACCTGTAAACTCTTAGAGTGAATACCTGTAAACTCTGAGAGTAAATACCTGTAAACTCTTAGAGTAAATACCTGTAAACTCTTACTCTCCTGGAGGATTTGAGCCAAGGATCCACCTTCAATTTGGCCATAGGGTCTGTAAAGGGAAAAAAGCTTGGGAAACCCAACATAACACCAGAGCAGGCACCACACAGCACATCCAGAATGCCCCAGGCGTAGTGCTAAGAAATGTTTATTAAAAAAAAGCAAAGACATTGTAGGTGACACCAGTCACAGCAAAGGATCATTCGTCACATTTGTCCTTGGACAATAAATTATCATGTGGAGCATCATGGTGCCCTTTGGAAGAGGTTGCCGTGGAGGGATGCACTGGGAAGATACAAGCACAGATGTTTCCAAGCCCCCTGATCTTCATATTTTTCAAGCAAGAAAGTGCCCTGTGGGGCCACTCCAGCATCCTGCACCCTCCAGCTTTAATCCATGGATGGGTGTGGGAGAGAAAAGCCTGGGAGCACCTGGGTATGGCACTGGGAAATTCTCTGAATGCACAGGAACAGACAAAACCCAAGGTATAAATATCACTTTTTGCTCACAGAGGTGTAAGTAGACTAAATGCTAAATTCCAACATATTTCAGATGTTTCATCACATTATTTTCAATGCATGTTAACAAGTACAAAGCAGGGTTTGAAATTCTTTTTTAAAAGCTACATTAGAATCAGGGGTTTTAGTTAATTAGCAAAGACTATTATGAAAGGTACAGTGACAATATTTGGTCTCTGAATTTTTTTAAAAAGCATGAGTTTCACAGTATCAAAAGTGCTTATTAAAGAAGTGTAGTGTAAAAACTGATAGGATGGTTGTGGTTCTGAGGATGAATAATTTAGTGGCTGTAAGAAAGGTTACTGCAGCATTATACAAATTGAACAGTGCTCAGTTCACATAATTTCTTTTCATAACAATAAATATAAATAAATTTACAAATAGTAATACTGCCTAGCACAAGAATAGACAGAAGCACAATACACAAGACTATAAATCTATTTTTTTAAAAAATCCTAAAAATCTGCATAATTCCTAAAATCCTCTAGCCAGTGATCAGTTTAAGAGTTCAGTAGTACCACTTCCTTCAGGGGTGAGGACTTTTACAAATCTAGATATAACAGTGATCTGCTAGGGAGGTGAGTTTTCCTTTTTTAGTGGTTTTGCTCCTTTTTTCCTACCTCCTAACAATAAATTAACAACAGTTACATCAGAAAAGTGTTAGTGGTGCAAACATCTCCAGGAACTGGGGGAGGTCTTTGTCCAATTTGGCAAATTAAGAAAAAATGACACACCAGGGGTACAATCAACTAACTTGGGGCTGGCCAGCCCCTTGGCTTGTGGTGGCTTCTGTGACAGTGGTGACACAGCAGCTCCACCTCGGTGTGTAATAAATTTAATTCCCTTAACCTGGTGATTTTTAGCTCAGTTACATTCCAGTGAAAGTTCCTGCTGCCTTCCAGGTTCTTCTGGAGAGCTCCCCAGTCCCACAACACAAGTGTCCATGCCCTTGCCATGGGGGAAAGTGGTTTCACAAGTCCCAGCTTGATTTATTTTGGCCTCACACGCTGTGGAAGCAGCCAACGCATCCCAAAGCAGGACGAAGCCCTTGGAGCTTCCCGGTCGGATTTCAACCACGGGGAAGAACCGTCCCTCGGGATCTGCGGAACGGTGCCAAGCTCAGAGCAGAGGGATGGGTTTGTTGCCTTGGGGGTTCATGTACTGAGCAGCTGCCACATTGTCCAGGGTGGTGTAGGTGGTGTAAAGGCCAGTGACCTGCAGGTCGGAGAAGGAGCGGTCGCTGCCGCTGGACGCGGGCGTGAGGCCGGGCGTGCCCAGCTCGCAGTCGGAGAGATGCAGGGGGGAGTTGCTGAAGGCACCCAGGGTGTCCAGGCTGAAGCTGTCATCCTTCATCTCCTCCCAAATGTTCCCTGGAAAAGATGGAATCCTGCTCACAGCAGCACATGCCCAGTTCCCCGGGGCTGGGACTAAAAGGCTTCATTTGATGCTTGAGTGTGGGACTGCGGTGGTGCAAGGGGCAGCAAGTCTGATCCCCCAAATCCTGTGATTCCAGACCTTTCTGGGCAGCAAGAAAATCCCCCAAGTCCTGTGATTCCAGACCTTTCTCCAGCAAGTGTCTGATTCCCCAAATCCTGCAATTCCAGACCTTTCTGGGCAGCAAGTGTGTCTATCTCCCAAATCCTCTGCTTCCAGATCTTTCCACACAGCATCTCTCTACCTGTGCTCTACCCAGGACCATGTCAGGCATTGCCACAAACCAGAGAAGTTCTACTTGCACGGAAGGAGAACCCCAAAGCATGTGGTGTCCCACATCCACCTGGTTGGACACCCCTGCTTCCCCCACTGGGGCCAGGAAGGTGTCCCACCTTTCCCACCTGGCACAGGGACAAAAATCCACTGAGGGAACCCCAGCCGTGCCCTCCCAGAGCCTTGCCCCGTACCTTGCAGCGCGAAATCCATGATGCTGGGATCCAGAGCATCCACCTCCGTGCTCATGTCCACCGCCACGTTGGGGAAGTCGGGGGCGCGTCCCATGGGGTGGTGGGGCAGGGGGCTGTGGCTTATGTCAGGCAGGGTGTGCAGAGGAGGGGTTTGTGCAGGTGCTGGCGAGTTGGGGGCGAGGCGAGCCTGGGTCTGGAGCTGGTGGTGCAGCGGCAGGGGCTGCAGGGACAGCGTCATGATGGGCTGGGGCTGGAGCTGGGACACCGAGATGCGGCCCAGGGGGGGCCCCTCGGGCTCTGCCTGCTTGCTGGGCCGCCTGCAGCTCTCGGGTCTGTCGGTGATCAGCTTGTCCAGCTCCTCTGCCCGTTCCAGGGAGGAAAAGAGATGCTTTAACACGTTTGTTCAAGGCGGTGCTGCCCAAAGAACAACTGCGTTTGTGGCGCGAACTGATTGTCACAGTGTGAGACCCGGCACAGGCTGTGACTGTGCAGGGAGCAAGAAATGACATCTAATTCCTTCCCCAAAGCCATGGTTATCCCTGACTGAGCCAAAGGAATGATCATGCAACTGCAGAGCAGCCCAGGCATCCCTGATGGCAGCTCACCCCCAGCTGTAGAGCTCTGTGGTCAGAGAAACACTCAGAATTCTGCTTATCTATAAGTACGAAAAAATTCTGCTTGTCTCCCAAATAACTGCAAAAAACTCCTGGCTGCTGCAGTGGCCCTTTTGCTTTTAAACAATAACATGTCATTTGTCACTGACTGCATGTTACTGATTTTGTAGCAAAAAGAATTCCAGTTGATTTTGTCAATTCCGAGCTCCTGAAAGCTTCTAAAATGTGTTTCTTTATAAATAAGAAATGTTATAAATAAGGGAGGGAATTATACATAAATAAGCTATAAATAATAAATATATTATAGAGAATATTCTATATAATAGATATAGACATATAATATAATATAATATAATATAATATAATATAATATAATATAATATAATATAATATAATATAATATAATATAATGTAATATTTTTATATATAAATAAATAGATAGATATAATATTAGATATATATCTATTTAGATCTCTATATATTAGATAATATAGATATAGATATAGACACATGATATAATATAATATAATATAATATAATATAATATAATATAATATAATATAATATAATATAATATAATATAATATAATATAATGTAATGTAATATAATATAATGTAATATTTTTATATATAAATAAATAGATAGATATAATATTAGATATATATCTATTTAGATCTCTATATATTAGATAATATAGATAATAGATATAACTACATAATATTTATATGTTGTAGTTAATATAGTATAAATAATATTAAATTCTATTTTATAAATAAGAAAATGTCTTAGGAAGGGGAGATTTTTGCAGAAGAACAGGCAAGAAATGGCATTAAAATGCTTCTCTATGAAAAGTGCATTAAATATGGCTGGATATTAAAATATTCCCCCAAACTAGCCCCAGAGGCAGAGGAGCCGTGCAGGGAATGCCATGGACGAGCAGGATGGGGAATGTGGGCCCTACCTGGGTTAGCCATGCTCCTGTGAATAGCAGCCAAATCCTTCCTCTTCCACTTCTGCATCTCCTCCTCCATCTTGTCGATCTTGGCGGGGTTGAGGGCCCACAGGCAGCCCTTGCGGGACGTCCCACTCAGTTTGTTCTCCACCTTCTCAAAGCACTTGTTCAGGGACAGGTTGTGGCGCACGGAATTCTTCCACCCGTCAGGGGCAGTCTGCGAGGGCAGGAAGGGGTTAATGGGAGCGGCCATGATATTTCCTGAAAAATCCCCTGGCCAGGGTTTTTTCTCCTGAGAAGCCTCAGAAAAGAGATGTAAACAACAATTATCTGATCACTTCTCCCTGTGTTTTGCTGCTCTGGAATGTGGCAGGTGCATCTTTGATTGGTTCCATGTGAGTTGTTTTTACTGAATGACCAATCCCAGTCCAGCTGTGTTGGACTCTCTGGTCAGTCATGGGTTTTTATTGCCATTCTTGTCTTCTCGTGTATCCTTTCTCTTTCTTTAGGATAGTTTTAGTATATCATTAGTTATGATATATAGTATAATATAATATAATATAATATAATATAATATAATATAATATAATATAATATAATATAATATAATATAATATAATATAATATAATATAATATAATATAATATAATATAATGTAATATAATGTAATATAAGGTATAGTATGATATAGTATGATATGATATAATAGTATATTATACTATACTATACTATAAACAGAATAATATGATTAATACAATATAATTAATATACTATAATATTACTATACTATAAATAATATACTATTACAACAGTATATATTATATTATATTATATTATATTATATTATATTATATTATATTATATTATATTATATTATATTATATTATATTACTTATAGTATAATTATATACTATATAATATAATATAATATAATATAATATAATATAATATAATATAATATAATATAATATAATATAATATAATATAATATAATATAATATCAGCCTTCTGAGAACTTGGAGTCAAATTCTCATCTCTCACCTCGTTGTGGGGACCCAACAACACCACACCACGGGGGAAAGGGGGCAGGGATGTGGCATTTCCGAGCTGGGGAAGGCCCAGGTACCTTGAAGTAGGGGAAGTGCTCCTTCATGAAGCTGTAGATCTCGCTCACGGGCAGGCTCCCAGTCTTGCTGTTCTTCAGTGCCATGGCAATCAGACAGCTGTGGGCAGGAAACCCAGGAATGGCTTGGAATCATGGAATGGCTTGGGTGGGAAGGGACCTTAAAGGCTCATCTAGTTCCACCCCCTGCCACCACCTTCCACTAGCCCAGGTTGCTCCAAGTCATGTCCAGCCTGGCCTTGGGCACTTCCACAGCTTCTCTGGGCAGCTAGTGCTGGGGCCTCACCATCCTCACAGGGAGGAATTCCTTCCCAATATCCCATCTAACCGTGCCTCTGGCAGTGGGAGCTCACTCCTCCTGTCCCGTCACTCCACACCTTCTTGTGCTCTGGCACCCTTGGACCCACCTCTTCAGACACAGACAGCTGGGATCCTGGGATGCCTGCTCCCAAGGGCTCAGAAGTCACAGAATCACGGGATGAGCTGATTTAGAAGGGACCCACGGAGATCACTGAGTCCAGCTCCTGGCCCATCCCCAAGAGTCACACCACATTCCCAAAAGGATTGTCCAAACCCTTCTTCTTGGGCTCTGCCAGGCCTGGTGCTGTGGCCACTTCCCCGTGATCCTCAGGTTTTACTCCTCTGTGCTGTTACTCTCTCACTGCTCTCCAGGAATAACTTCCCTTGTTCACTCCTGCCACCCCTCAGAGGCAGCTCCCACGCAACTCCTGCATGGATGGGGGGATTTTTGTTCCCTCCCAAAGGACCCTGACACCCCCAGGACAGGCTGTGGGCACTGTGCCTCCTGCTCCCCACTCACCTGTAGGAGTAGATGGGCTTGGGATAATGCTTTGGGTGCAGCTCCTGGGCAGAGTGGGGAGCCAGGCGTGGCTGGGAATAGTGTGGCTGTGTCCCATAGGATGTGTTGTAGATTGTTGCTGGGTTACACTGTGTGCACAGGGAAAAGAAGGGAAGTGACAGATGCAAAATGTCCACTGGGGTGTGTGGGTTTAGGGATATTTTGGTTTTCTTTTAAAAGATATCTAGATTTGATCTTGGCAGGTACTTCCAAGACAGACAACAAGCACATACCAGTACCTGCTGAGGGTTCTGGGCCAGGGCAAACACCTGCTGGGGGTGAGGAGGAGGAGGATGAGGAGGATGAGGAGGGAAGAGCTGTTGCTGTGTTTGCAAACCAGGGGACAGCTGCCCACCCACGGCGTAGGGGCTCATCTGCCAAGAAAAACACAACAGTCAAGGAATGACCACCACCTTATCCCAGGAGCTGGGGCAATAAAGACCCACCAAGGCCTGCTCTTACATTGGCTCCATGTGTGGAAATGGAGTTGAGGCCCAGGATTCCCTGGGGGAGGCTGGCCTGGACGTGGATCATCACTCCGGGCGCCGAGTGCATCGCGCTCCCCACGGCACCTGGCACGGAGAGAGGAACGCAAGGGATGCTCCCATGGAAGCACAGCTCAGGGAAGGAAGGGGGTTAATGGACGCAGCTGAGCACAGGGAAGCTCTGGAGTGGAGAATCCAACCTCCCTGGCTCTTCACAGCCTGCCCAGATGACATCAGCTGCTCCCAAAACTCGTTAGGCAGGGAATGAGAGGCGGCAGCTGTTTAACAGCCCACGGTGGTGACACAGACACTGCGTCTTACAAAAGAGAGACAACACGCTCAGCATCAGCTGGATTTGTGCTCTCAGGCAGGCAGGGTGACACTCTGAGCTCTGTGATGTGTGTTTGCCTAAAGGATGTTCACAAGGGAAAGAAAGGAGTTCAGCCAACACACGCTGCAAGGCTGCAAGAAGCAAAGAGGTGTGAGGTAAATGAGGTGCCCTTTGCTTTATCAGCGTTGAAACAAAGCAAAAAGATTAATTATCTCATTTCAGAGGTGTTGAAAACCTCTGAAAGCCAGGACTTAAAATACCTCAGCCCAACAGGGCACCAGCAGCTGCACTGGGCAGAAATTCCCATAGGATCTGAGTGTTGCCAGTGCTGGAGCTCTCTCCCTCTTGGAATGGGGGGAAAGGCACCAGCAGAGCCCTCATGAGAAGCCAACAGGCTCCAGTCTTTGGACAGGAAGCAAAATGTGAAAGGATGGGGAAAAGGGAGCCTGAGGGGGAGTGGCAGGGGCAGGCTGTGCTGTTTAAGGAGCAGTTATTCCCTTTATTTCCCATTTCCCATTTTCCACCCCACAGTACCTGTCTGCTGGAGCATGGCACTCTGGGCCCCCAGGCTGAAATCCATTCTCCCACTGGCCATCTGCTGGAGCCGAGGCACATCCACGGATGTCAGCCAGGACAGGGACTGCAGATCCCCCGGGAGCTCATCCTCACTCAGCTGGGAAGGGTCTGAGGCCAGGAGCCTGCAAAGCAGCAGGGGAGGTTAACGGGGAGCAGGAATGGCTGCGTTGGCCCTGGAAAGAGATGGATGGGTGCCAAAGCTCCTGCAGGTCAGGGGGAAGAACCACCAGGCTGGAATTCTGTGTCCAAATCCAGATGTGCCCCGTGGCTTCACAGCTGGGTTCTGACACCCTTCACCTGGTGTTGTGTTCCTTTGTCCAGTCTGGAACATTTTGGTTGAGAAAACCTCCTGTGGAGCATTTGTAGGGGAAGCAGGCCCAGGAACCCAGCAGAGAAACTGCCTGGAAACAAACCCAAACTGATTCCTGATTTTCACATCTGTCAGAAATTTGCACTTGTTTGGCTTTGATGGGAGAGAAACCAGGACTTATAACCTGGTCATTCTGTATTAACCCTGCAACTCAGAGCCTTGGAAGGAGCTCTGTGCCCAGCTCCTGGGGAATACATGTGCTAATGCTGGAACACCTGGAAAAACTTCTCCCAGCCCCTGGATCCTGTCAGCTGTGACAGATCAACATCTGCATAAAAAGAGCTCCACAGACTGCTGATAGCTTCCATTCAGATACATGAAGTTATTGATACTTAAAAAACCAATTTTTTAGGCAGTTTTTGACAGAGTAAAGGAGCAGAATGAAAGGTTTGAGACTGGAGGCACCATATCTGCCAGGCACCAGCAACAACAGCAGGCACAGCTGTGACAGGCTGCTTTTGGTTTAAAGCTCTGCTTTTGACACCTTTTACATGCTCCAGATCACCTGTTTTGCTTTGCTTATGATAGAGCATGTGGTACAAAATGAGAATATTGGAATATATTTACAGTACTCAAAAATTCCTGTGTGGTCCAAACTCCCTGTTAAAGTCAATAAAAGAACTCTTGCAAATGAAAGGCTAAATTAATTAATGTGGAAGAGTATTACAGGAGTCACTGGTACCTTGAGGAGTAAAGCAGTAATTAGGACATGTCAGGGAGTTGTCACTGACACCAAGGGTAAGCCTAAAGGGATTCAGATCCAGGAAAACATCTTTATCTCTCAGAAGAAGACAATTTAGTTGGATGCAGCTGATTTTGCTTTCAAACCCTTTTGCTTTCAAACCCTTTTGCTTTCAAAAGCTCTCAGAGATGTGTTAAAGTGGTGCCTGCTGCTGATGCGTGTTTGCTGCCAAGTGATGCTGCAGGAAACTTAAATAAATCTGATCTCTCGCTGAAGCATCTTTTATGCTTTACACGACTCTAAATCAGCTTAAAAGAGCAAGGCACAACTCTAGTGTCTGCCTGCCCTGGAGCTCTCAGCTCCTCTATTCAGGAATTCCAGAAACACCTATAAAGGCTCCCTGAACCACTGTCGGGGGGGAAAAAACTAAAAAATATATTTTTGTTTGCAAAAAGATTTTGTATAGGAGAAAAGCGGGGGGGAAATCAACACGGGACCAAGAGCCAAAGAATAAAAAAACCCTCTTCAAATCTCCCTCTCAGCCTACCCCGCGTTCTCTCTCCTACTGTAGTTATAGGGCAATAATTAGCATTGCCATGGTTACGCCGTTATTTGGCCAGGCTTGGGGACTTCCATCCATTAAAAAAAAAAAAAAAAAAAAACAAAAAAACCAAAAAAAAACAAAACAACAAAAAAAAAACCAAAAAAAAAAAAAAAAAAAAAAAAAAAAAGCAAACCCCATCATCAGGTGACGGCTCTCCCGGCTCGGAGATTGGCTGGATTGGAAGAAAACAGGGGCATGAAATGATTTGAAAACCGGGCAGGCTCGGGGGTCGCTCGCAACAGTTGGTTGGGAGCAGGGGGAGCCGCGGGCCCTTTGTGCGCCCAACGCCCGCCGCCCCTGGCACGTGTCCCCTTTGTCTTTGGGGACCCCGCTTAATTGTGCCACCCCCCGCACCCGCTCCCTCTTTACAAGCCTCCCATTAATCTGCCCCGAGTGACAGGCGACACACAACACACGTCCCCTCGCCATCTGGCACCCCGCGCCCCGCCGGCACGAACGGGGTCAGCGCTCCGCATCGTGCAAACGCAGAATCGCCCAATTCTGCGCCATCGGGCCCTTCCCCCGGGCAGGATCGGCGCTCCCGGGCCGCATTCCCGGCCGTTCTGCTGCCCAGCCCTCGCCCGGGATGCTCCCAGCCCCGGGAAGGTGGGACAGCGTGTCCCGCTCCGCATCCGCGCCAGGGACGCGGAGAGGGGCGAGGAAAGGCTCTGGTATAGGATGGGAAAGTGTTGTTAGTGCACGAGGCTCTGTTTTAAATGGATATGAAGGTGTAATGGTATTTAGTAACTAGAGAAGTGCGCAAAATGGCTCTTTGTCCAAGTCAATGGTCTTCCCTTCCCTTCCCTTCCTTCCCCTTCCTTCCCCTTCCCTTCCCTTCCCTTCCCTTCCCTTCCCTTCCCTTCCCTTCCCTTCCCTTCCCTTCCCTTCCCTTCCCTTCCCTTCCCTTCCCTTCCCTTCCCTTCCCTTCCCTTCCCTTCCCTTCCCTTCCCTTCCCTTCCCTTCCCTTCCCTTCCCTTCTTTGAGTTTACAGTAATTCTTTTAAAACCACCTCAGCCTGTTCACTACGCTTTTTTAAAAAAATAGATTTGCTACTTATCAGATTAACATCCTGGTAAAAATGAAGGAAAAAGCAAATTCAATCAGAATTACACCCCTGCCCATGGCAGAGGGTTGAAACAAGATATTTAAGGTCCCTTCCCACCCAAACCGGTCTGGATTCTGTGATTATTTGATAATTCTGCGATTCCATGATTTGATAGTTCTATGATTCCACGGTTTCAAGTTTAAGGATTATTCTTCAGGCTGCCTTCAAAACCCATGTTGATTTCTCTCATGTCTTAAAGAAGGTGAAATTTTAAAGAATTCCCATTGCTGCCTGGCTGAGGAGCTTTAAAATCTGGGAATATTCTGTAGCATAAACCCAGCACATCTCCCAGGCCAGAGGCTCAATTTCTTCCAGTGAAGAAATTCTAATTTAACTGCAAAAAAAAAAAAAAGAGAGAGAGCCAAGCACAGGAATAACCAACACTGTCATCTCCCGGGCTTCAGTCTTCCTGACCTCAAAATTGCCAGCTACAGATCCATAAATTGGAATACCAGGTGGGATTGGATTCAGCTCCCCACCACAACCTTGCTCATCTCACTTTGGAGGATAAATTCCAGGAGGACAAACTCCAGGAGTCAGAGCTCCTGCCTTTGGCTGGGTGTTCACAGCCCCTGGCACAATGGGGCACTGTGGTAAAAGCAGCCTTTCAGTGCATGTAAATGAGATAAATAGTGATAGGCTGTAATTAATGCACTGCTGAGCCTCCCCTGCTCATTCCCAGGGCTCCTGGAACAGAACCCCAGCAAGGGGAGGCTGCAGCCCCACCAGAGGTGCTGCAAACATGATGTTGTTTTTTTCAGAGTGTGGTGAAATGATGCAACTCCACTTTTACCCCTCTGCAGTAAAATATCCCCTGCTTCTGTTTGTCTCCTGCAAGGATGAGAATCCAGAGGGTGCTGAGGGTTTACAGCCCAGTTCTCCTGTGTGTCCCAGGATGCTGATCCTGGGAAAAGTGCCTGGAAAACTGGGTGTGATACAGAAATGCTCCTTGACACTGTTAGTCTTTACAATCTGCTCTGGAGTTGTCTGCCCAAAATATTTATTCCCATCAGGAGCACCTTGGAATGAGACCCCTTTCCAGATCTGATCCTGGCAAAGTTCACCAGAGCCTGCCAGCAGCACAAAATCCTCACTCACAGCTACCTAAAGGTTATTTTCACCATTTTCCCCCCACCATCAAGGGCATCCTGCTGGCACAAGGTGGAATTGGGGTCATTCCTGGCCTGGCCTTGCAGGAGTTTAACACCAGAGCTGGATCTGAGCCTGTGCTCACCAGTGGGGCTTTGCCACCTTCCCTCAGGCTGAGCTCGAGGTGGTTCCTCCCCTTGGGAACCTCTGCCAGGGGAATTATCCATGAATTATCCACCTCCACATTGCCTAGGACGGTGAATTCATGGCTGCAGACTGTAAGGATCATCTCAAGAACTCATCAGCTCCACCTGAAACAGAGCCAGGCCAAAAGCCCACAGCTGCATTTGGGATATTCCAGGGTTTTGAGTCGCACTCAGTGGACAGGGCTATTTCCCATTTTCAGCACTGAGTTTTTATCCCAGGCTTAGGTGACACAACTGCTCAACAGGCAGGAGCAATTGGGTGATGAGTTCTTAATTAACTGTTTGCAATGGTTTCTCCAGTCAGAGACAACTGGACAGGAAGAGTCCAAAGCAAACCTCTTCTAGAAGTGGTGTTTTCCTTTGTCTGGGGTTACACAAAATCCACAGGGCAAGCACAGGGAGTTCTTATGTGCAAGACAAGGAGAAGATTTGTATTGTGACTCTCCATCTGTGTCCATGGTGAGAAGTGTCCTCTGTTTTACTGAGGGACTCAACTTCCCCATCTCCTTCAGCTCCTCATTCCCTTTAAGTCCCTCCCCTTCATTTTCCTGCCTCCCAGGTGCTTTTCCTCCCACTGTTTTCTGGTTTCCACACTCACACCACCTTCCAACTTGTTTCTGTCCCAGCCCCTCTCCTGCTTTACCAGCAGCTCCCAGAGTTTTTGGTCTGTGATTTCTCCCTGAAGGCACAACACACACACCCAGTCCCACACCATCATCCCACCCCTCTCCCTGGCTTCAAGATTTCTGGGTTATTTCTGGCCTTGCTGGAAATCAGAACAGAAATTAAGTTTCAAGAGGGTCCCTCCTTATCTATAACTCTAGAAACACAGTGTCATCAGAACAAAAACTAGTGAGGAAAAATTAAATATCATCAATAACCTGGTAGGTGGTGATGGTCCCCTTTCCTCGCACCATGCTGGACTCTGAAAATCTCCTGCAAAGGTACTTGGCACAAAGAACAAGCTACAGCTGCACTCCCTGAGCCTTTTATCCATCCTAGCTCCCCATTTCACAGCCCCCATTACACCAGTTTGCTGTGGGATCAGTGGAAACTGAATTACAGTGAAATGTGTAATGCTTAAACACAAGAGGAAACAAGAGGTGATGGCAGCACTGCACCCCCAGCCACTCATTCCCGGCTCTGCCCTAACCATCCCTAGGCTGGGATTTGCCAAATACAGCTGGGATCTGACTCTGGAACCTGTTTGGTAAAAAAATCCCAAACCAAACAACTCAAAAATCAGCCCTTTGACCCAAGTCAGAACAAGCAAAACGTGCTGAAGCACCAGGCACCACAGGAATGCTTTATACTAAAATCAGGACCATGGTCAGACTGGGGAGCTGCTTTTTCCTAGGGAATTGCTGTTCATTAGCCCTGGAGCCTTGTGTGGGTGTCAGAGCAGTGTGGAGGGGATGGATATCAGCTCTCCAACCTGTCCCTGGGCAGGGCTCTCAGAACCCCTCAGTCCCTGGGCCTGCAGCAGCTCCTCTTCCTGCACATGAGCCTCTGGGATCCCTCAGGAATGCTGGAAAAATCCCAAATCCCTTTCTCTATCCATGTTTTGGCCTTTCTGAGGTAAGGGATGAGCCCTTTCTGCTCTCACAGGACCTCGAGGTGCTGCCCCAAACCAGCCCCAGGAGAAGCAAAAGGCCACAAATTTTATTCCTCCAGATCAGCACATTTCAGGAGTGCTGAGGAAATGAGGAAACAGTTGTGCTAATCCACTTAAATCAATCCAGTTTGACTGATTCCTTGGAGGTTTCTCACTTTTTTTTCTTTTCTTTTTTTTTTTTTTTTTTTTTTTTTTGGAAAAGAATGAAGCCACTCCCGTGCTGGAATTCCTGGGGCACTGCGAGTCATTATCTCAGTGCCTGTCACAGGAATGTCACAGGAATGGACACTGGCATTTTCTCCAGGAACAATTAGGGTGTTGTTAGTGATGCATTTGTAACCTTTTTGTGTGCACACTCCCATCCATCCATCCATCCATCCATCCATCCATCCATCCATCCATCCATCCATCCATCCATCCCAGGGCACAGAGGCGTCACTTGCTCTCCAGAAACCCCAGACATGAAAGGACAACAAATGTGCTCAAATTAGAGATTTGTCATCTTTTTCCACACTGGAATGCTGTCACATCTGGAATTTATGGAGTACAGCAGTTCTGTGCATCTTAATCTGATTTTACACTATACTGTGGCAACATAAAGTAATTAAGGAAAAAATTGATCAGACTAATGAGCTAATGAATATAGACAATTCTTTAAGAATCAAAGAGATAATTAAAATGGGGTAAAGGACAATATAATCTACCAATATACTGAATTATTAATGATTAACACCTTTTCATCAAAAATTTAAAGCTTAATTCCCATTTAACATATAGAAAATGCATTGCAAGGCCTTCAAAACTCTCCACAAGGCTTCTGTCAACTGGAAATACATAATAAAACAAAAAAATAGAAATGTGGTCCTTACACCAAATATTGTTGAATCAGATCTTAAAATCAAAACGACAGATTTCATATTTCAATTCAAAATATTGCTTGAAGGCTGCAGCACCCAGGAGCTGAAGAACCTGGATTATCAGGAATCAGACCATAAATTCCATGGGAAAAGCCTGGAGCTGGCTCCTATAATTTGTACAGGTCTGTGCTGGAGCTACCACGAGCCACCACTGTATAGAAAACTCGTGGTCTGCCTGTGCTGTGATTTAAAATCAAAATACTGGCACTAAAACATGTTAATTATTAATGATGATTAACAAGGATGAAGTACTAAGGGTTAAAAAATCTCGGTGTGTTACAACTCTCTATTTTCATTCCCTTAAATGCAATATGAGATTATTAGAAATATTTGTCAGCCCTACAAGGGTAAATATACTGAATATGGTGGTATTTTCTGTAGGAAACTGAGAGAGGCAGCTGCTAAAATAAAATAATTACTTTGCATCGCAACCAGGCAGTGACAGCACCATAAAGACAGGCAGTGGAGGAGATCTGATGGCCCTTAATCATCCCTGTGCTGTTTAATATCCCAGAGCTGCACTGCTGGGAGGGACGTTTGCCTAAAATCATTTTACTGGGGTGCAGAAAGTCCTGCGGCCAAAACTTCATCACCACCCCGAGCCACAGCAAATTCAAATTCACTGCAGAGGCTTTGGAGCTGCGCAATTCAAAGATCTGCTAAAATCAGATTTTTGCCACATTCCCTTCACAAAAAAAAAAAAAAAAAAAAAAATTAAAAAATTTAAAATAATTATAAAATCCCAAGTTTTCCAGCTGTAAGCACAGCCTGCCTGCAGACTGATGGGTGTCTGGGGGTTTGATCCCCTCCCTCCCCAGCGGAGCCGGGGCTCCTCCAGGTCCAACTGTCCCATTGAAAGGCTCCAAATGAGACAGAAGAGTATTCTCAGCACAGCCCCAGCCTCCCACTCGCTAATTGGAGGCCATTCCCCATTTTGTGGAGCCTTGATGCTCCCCCATGGAGAACTCAGGACTGTGGGTTCCAGTCTTGGACTGTGGTGACAGCAGGAGAGTAAACAGAGCTGATAGAATTTGACAGGTCTATTCTTTTCTTAAAATCATTCAGTCTAAAAGATTTTCTTTTACATAATCCAAAGTGTTTTCTCATGAAGTAGGACAAATACTGCTCTGCATTTATGGTGCAGTTCAGATTTTATGCATTTTTATCAGAATTTGCCGCTATTAAATGAGGTCAAATTATTTGTTTTAAAGCCGTGGTAAAAAAAAAAAAAATCACAAGTGGGTGAAAAACTTTAGAGAACTGAGCACAAAATGTTTCACAGAGGACTCAAAGCTGGTTTTTAAAAGGACAAAATAAGAAAGTTATGATTTTTTTACTGAAATAAGATAAATCCTATCTTTCTCCCCCCAAAAATAATTTTTTTCCCTGCAGCTCTGAGTTAAAGAACAGTTCTCTCCCTAAAAAAGGGGCTTTGTTAAGATGGTGAATTCTGCAGGGCACTGAAGACCCAGCCTTAAATCCACGTCCCCAGAAGTCCCTCTCACCCACACCCTTCCTTAAATCCCCCAAAAATTTCTTCACCAATATTTACGCAGCCAAGAAAAATGCCCCGAGCAAACAGTGCCTGGGCACAGAGCAAAGGCAGAGGCACAAACCCTTTCCCCAGAGGCTGCAGGGACTAAAACAAATCCCTGGCTGAGCTGCAAGAGCCTGAGCTGCAGCCTTTGCATTTTGAATAGAGAGAGGCCAGGAGAAGAATACCTGCAGCAGCCCCAGGAAAGGTTGCAAACCCCTCAGGCTGGGAGGGAGGATTCTCTCAATGCTCGTTTTATGCGTTAAAACAAAAAGAATTAATTTCCTTCTGGTTTGCTTTTCTGTTTTGTCGTGGGAAGTGGGACGTGTTGTGTGTGTTCTGTATTTGTTGGAGCTCTGCATCATGTGACAAAATGTAACCTAACATAACCCAGGGCTCTGTAACTCATGCAGAACCCTCCTGCAACCTCCAACAATGCTTTGAAATGATAAATGGAGGCACGGCGGTGCAGGTAAATTAAATTATGAAAGGCTCTTTGGCAGAGCCAGGTTTGTTCCCACCCATATTAAAAGCCCTTTGACAGGTTGTCAGTGCTTTGGAGGGCTGCACAAGTGCTTGTTTTAATTAAAAAACTCCTCCAGTGTCTCTTGCTCAGTCTCTCCATGACTGCTCCACAACAATGCAAAAAGTGATCTGCAAGGGAACTTTTAAATTAGTATATTTTAACGAGAATCTCCTTCTGTGGCAGCGCTCACACAGGACAGAGAATTTACAGAGAGGTCAGCCCAAGGTTTTGGAGGTGTGTTTATCAAATATAGGTTAGTATCAAAATCAGAGAATCACAGAATGATTATGGATGTAAAAGACCTGCAATATTACCAAGTCCAGCCTTCATCCAAATGTGAATACTTTAAACAGGAATGTTTCTGAATAAGGAATGCATTGTAACTGCTCATCAGCCTTACAAATCTTATTTAGAGTGGAGAAATAACTCAGATAGCTTTAAAAAAAATAAAGAAGAAGAAGAAAAGTGGATTTCTACATACTAAAAGGATTTTTTAGGAAGCAAGGAGGAGGCAGCAGGAGTGCAGTGCACGTTTTTGAGACGGAGCAAACCTCACCTGTACTCCTGCGAGGGGTGGTGGTTTTGCCCTGAATTCCTAATGATTCCTGACATTATGGACGGGATATCGCTCTCTATCATCTCCTGGGGAAGCAGCAGAAGGCAGCGGTCAGCAGCAGTAGCTATCCAGCACTTCAGCAGCGGCGGGAGCCCCCGAGCCCGCCCGAGCCCCGGCCCCGGGCACGGCACCGGCACCGGCGCGGCCAGGTGCGCTGCTGGCACCGGCAACGGCAGGAAAACATCCCAGGGATGATCCCAGCCCGGAGAGGGACCCCTGAGGGAGGGACAGCTGCCCACGGGGTGAGGGCACCGGGAGCACCGAGCCAGCCGGGAGCGCTCCCGCTCTTATCCCGCAATCAGCGTCCGTCGCATTTTGGGTGGAAAAGCTGCGGGAGCTGCGGCGGCCCGAGCGCGGGGATGAGGGGAGACCCCAGTCCTGGACTCCCGGTCATGCAAGGGGAGCCCGGGGGGATCCCAGCACCGCTGCCCCACGGATGGAGGGAGCCTGGTGCTTCCAGCCCCGCGGATAGAAGGGGAATCCCAAATCCGGGACAATCCCCAAACCGCTGCCCCAGGGATGGAGGGAGCCGGGGAAAACCCCAGCCCCGCATCCACGGGGATGGAGCGAGCCTGGAAAAAAGCCAGCCCCGCAACCTCGGGAGGGGTCAGGGGGAGACGAGGGATGGACGAGCCCGGGGGTCCCCGGGATGGAGCGAGCCTCGGCATTCCCACCGCGCTGCCCCGGGCATGGATGGATGCAGGGAACACGGGGGTCCCCATCTCTGCTGCCCCGGCATGGAGGGAACCCGAGGGTCCCCATCTCTGCTGCCCCGGCATGGAGTGAGTCCGGGGCTCCCCATCCCCGCTGCCCCGGGCATGGATGGATGCAGGGAACACGGGGGTCCCCATCCCCGCTGTCCTTGCATGGAGGAAACCCGGGGGTCCCCATCTCTGCTGCCCCGGGCATGGATGGATGCAGGGAACACGGGGGTCCCCATCTCTGCTGTCCCTGCATGGAGGGAACCCGAGGGTCCCCATCTCTGCTGTCCCTGCATGGATGGATGCAGGGACCCCGGGGCTCCCCATCCCCGCTGTCCCTGCATGGAGGGAACCCGGGGGTCCCCATCTCTGCTGTCCCGGCATGGATGGATACAGGGACCCCGGGGCTCCCCATCCCCGCTGCCCCGGCACGGAGGGAGCCCGGGGCTCCCCATCCCCGATCTCGCACCCCTCACCCGGTGCTGCCCCGCTCCGTGCACCAACCTGTCGGGCGGGGCCCCGGGGCCGCCCGGAGCTCGGCGGGCGCTCGGTGCGCGGGGCCGGCGGCGGGGCCGCGCTCCGGCCCCGGTTTAAATTTCCCTCTCCGGAGCTGTCCAGCCCCGAGCATGCGCGGCCCGGGCCGGGGTCAGCGGCGGGGCAGGGCCGGGCAGAGCCGCCCCCGCCCCCGGTGCCCCCGCCCCGCCGCACCGGGCGGCGCGTCCCGGCGGAGAGCGGCGAATGGGAAAAGGGGGAGAAGCCCGGATTGACCCAACTTTGTGCAACTTTCCGCAGGGAGGAGGGGGAGGGACCCGCCCGCTCAAACGGGCACCGGCGGGAGGAGAGCGGAGCGGAGCGGGGCGGAGCGGGGCGGGGGGAGCCGGTGCTCAACGCACGGTGCCCGGTACCGGTGCTCAGTGCACGATGCTCCGTACCCGGTGCTCGGTGCCCCGCTCGTTGCTGCGGGAAGCGGAGCGGAGGCAGCGGCCGGAACGGCCTGTCCCGCCTGTCCCCGGTTGTCCCCGGTTGTCCCCGGTTGTCCCCGGTACCGGGATGGCCGCGGGAGCGGGAACGGAGCCGGGACAGCCCCGGGCAGGCAGCGCCCGGCCTGAGTCTCAGCACTGCGGGAGGTGAGGGATGAGGATGGCAGGGATGAGGATAGAAAAGATGAGGATGGGAAGGATGAGGATGGGAAGGATGAGGATGGGAGGATGCTGAGACCCTGGCACAGGATGCTCAGAGAAGCTGTGGCTGCCCCTGGATCCCTGGAAAGGTCCAAGGCCAGGCTGGACAGGGTTTGGAGCAATCTGTAAAGAGAATAAGTCGTTCTGAGCATTGTAATTCTGCCTCCTCTTTCACCAGAGGTTTTTAAGCGTGGTTTAGCCATCAGAGAGTTAAGTCTGATGATAATGGCATGAATTTGGAACAGTGTTACTTCCAACAAAATCATGGATCAAACATCTGAGCCAAGGTCAAATCCCACACCAGCACAGATCCAGCCCCAGGAAATATTGGCTTGGACTGTCCAGGTCTTTTCTTGAGACCAGATTTTATCTCCTGTAAACCCATCATCAAAGCAGGGACCAACCTTCTCTGTCAGGAAAAAGTTTGAAGTCTGTGATGACACTGGGACCTTTGCACAGCAAAGCTGAAATGTGGAAATACTCCCAATATCCTTGCACAAGGAAAACCCACAAGATCCATGATAAATGTATTTCCTTGTGCTTGCCAGTTTACCACAGAGTATGGAGGGGGTGAAATGTGAATACAGATCTTTTTTATTCTGCTCTTAATGAGAATCTGTTCACTTTGATGAGCATCAAATCTCTCTCTGTTAATTGCTGTCAATAGAAGGGGAGGTTAATCAATACTTCCATGAATCAATGCCTTTATCAGGCAGTTCTGGAGAGCTGAAATAAGAGGAGAAGTCACAGTACTGGCAGAGCCTCAGGCACGGAGTTCGCACAGTTGCAAGGGTTCCCTTAATTACAGGCTGCATTAATTAACGTTGGGCTGCAACTTATTAAAAGGTCATCTCAGATCTTTACATCCTTACCTGGTAACTCAAAACACACTTTAAAGAATGGGTTTTTATGGCTGAATATTTGCAGGAGGGGCGAGGATAAAACACAAGGTTCCCTCCAGGTCTCCCTGGAGCCTGTTCAAGACCTTGTGCTGAGCTTTCCCCCTGGCTGCTTTCCCGCAGGAACACATTCCATGCCCGAGCTGGTTTCCCCCATCTCAGGTGGTTTGCACACCTTGGAAGGGCAGGTGAGGATCAAGGGGTGGCTCCTGCCCCGTTTGCTCTCCTGCCACGGGCAGGGATCAAGGGCTTAGCTGTCCAAAACCTGCAGCAGCAAGTTCCAACAAGGAAAATTCCAGTAGATTGGTGCAAGGAGCTTTTTCACAATGGGGGAAGTCCAACACTGCAATGGGCGCTGGGGAGGTTTTGGACGGGACAAAACTCTGAGGAGTTCGGGGAGGCACAAAAAGGTTTGGGTTGGGAGGGACCTTAAAAACTCAGCTTGTTTCAGTCCCTTCCACAGCACAGGGAGCTGCAGCTGTTCCATGTTCCATCTGGAGCTGCAGAACTGCAGGCTGATTGTGGGACTTTTAAAAAATTGGGGTTTTCCCTTTGTTTTTTTGTTTTTGTTTTTTTTTTCTCACCAGTTCCTGCCAGGCTGGAGAAGTGATGCTGTCCATTGGAATGGCATGGAAAGGAATATTTGTGTTGCATTTTCTCCTGGTATCCAGCAGCTCTGTTTCTTTCTGTGATTTAAAATGCAAGAACACGAGATAAGGGCAATTCCTGATTGTATTTGTATTTATCCTTATCTCAGTTAAGGAATGGCTCAAATTCACCTGGCACAACTGAAGTTATTTTTACTGTGAATATTAGCAGAGAAATGTGCATTAGGTTTTTCTATTGATCCAATTTCTGTCTGATTTATTTGGTGGCATGAAAAACCACATATAGCCTTTAAATGAACATTGTTCAGCAATTAACTTCTTCCTTTATTTGCACTAACAACTTTGTAGTAAACAAACTGTGCAATACAACAACAGAAGTAAAATAGGGATTTGTTTTTCAAAGGCATTCACTTTCTCTTGTATGAATTTCTCCTGAAATATCTTTAATTTCTACAGATTTTCTTTTAAACTGTAGGAATTTCTTTTGGATGACAAACTGAATTCATTTTGCTACCAGCTGAGGTCATCATAAAACAAGTTTGGTTTGTTTTCCACACTCTCCACTGCTTTAGGAGCAAAATAGGAGGAAAAAAAAAAAAAGCAAGAGAGAGCTGAGAAACCTTCAAAAGCAGAGATTGATGAGAACTCTGTGAAGATTTTGGTGACCTCTGCATCAGGCTGGAAAATCAAAATATTTCCCCCACCTCAGGCAGTTTGGACTGGGACCTGTGATTTTTGTGGTGAACCCAGAATGGCTGAAAAGCAGCTTCATGTTTATTCATTGTTGTTGTTTTTTGTGAGAGGACATTGGGGTGTCCCAACCCTGGATCTTCCTGCTCCTCACTTGGCTTTTTTTTTTCTGATTGTGGTTTTCATCTCTCTCTTCCAGATGCGGGGGAAGTACTGATGTGAATCCAGCTCTGAAAGCATTTAGTGCTTCTTAGAGAGTAATACTTGCACACTTCAAGCCAGCTTTGTTTTATGGGAAAGGTTGGATTTTTGAGCTTGTCCTTTATTTTTACCAAATTTCATTTATCCCTACAGAAGTGAAATATTCTATTCACATTTTAAAGTGCAGCTGTTCGCTTTGATGAGCATCAAATCTCCCTCTGTTAATTGCTGTCAATAGAAGTGGAGATTAATCAATACTTCTATGAATCAATGCCTTTATCAGGCACTTCTGGAGAACTGAAATAAGATTCAGATCTTATATATTCAAATCTAATATTCAGATAAGTCTCGGATTCTCAGCCCCTGTTGGAGATGGGAATTTGGTCACACTTCATCCCCTTTCCAGTGCCCGGCTTTGGGGTTCCATCCTCACCCCCAAAAATCAAAAGCAGCTCTTCCCATTCCCCACAGGCTCTTTTCCCAGGATTTGTGCATTCATATGGGAACAAAAATGTGCAAATGGATTCAGCCCAAGCCACTGGAAACAGGAAAACCCCACAAGCTCCCTCCTTTTATCCCCCTGCGAAAGCACCGACCGTTTGTTTTATTTCGGGATACTGTATCGTAACAAATTATCCTTAAAAATCATTTGGTGTGAAATTGCAGATTAATCCCGCCGGGCTGGGGGTTTGGCCCTGGCCTGGCCACTTGGGAGCACACAGATGGTGCCTGGGCGTGTGACAAAAGGCCCCGTCCCTGATGAGATGCGGGGATGTAACGGACAGAAAGCTTTTCCCCGTGGCCAAGGTGAGGAAATCTCCGGAGGTGCTGGAGCCTGACTCCTGCTGGGAGAGCTGTCCTGGAAAATCTGCCCTGGAAAAGTTCTCCCAAACAAAGGGGAACCTGCTCCGACTCCCTTTAAAAGCTCAAACCCCATTTTTACTTCCTAATGGTGTTTCTTCTTTTCTTATTCCTTTTTTTTTTCCTTGCTTTGTTGCATCTTTAGGTTGCAAACACCAACAAATGGGGATTCCTTTCAGGGTCTGGCAGCTTCTTGTTCCCCAGAATTAATTCTGTCTATCCCACAGGGAAAATGCTGTGAAGTGCTGGAAGCCTGGCCTGGAAGAAATTAATCTTTATCCTTGTGAAATGGCATTTGCTGCCCTGCACAGCCCTGAAATTCCAACTGCCAGCTGAGCTGCTGCCTGATTTTAATGTGAAATTGTTCTTGTTTAGGAACAGAATCCATCGTGCTGCCTGCTCCTGGTGGGGATTCAGGTGTGTGAGTGCAATTCCCCATCCCTGGGAGTGCCCCAGGCCAGGCTGGATGGGGCTCTGGGATAATGGAAAGTGTCCCTGCCCCTGGCAGGAATGGAACAAGAGGAGATTTAAGTCCCTTCCACCCCAAACCTCTCTGGGATTCCATGATTTGCCTGGAAAAATGGACCCGTGGCTTCTAAATGCCCCTGCAACAGAAATGCTGCAGAGCCAGGATTGTTTGTGCTGGCAGAACCCCAAACCCAACCCACAAAGATACACAAAGCCTGACAATATATTTATTATTTAGCCAGTTAAACCTAAGCTTAGCACAATTTTTACATCTGTGAGTGCACTACAAGAATATTTTGCTCTGATTTATGTCCAGTCTGGGGCAAAATGGGTTTATAGGTGCTGTAATTGTGCAGTGGTTATTGTGTGCAGTAATATGCAGCAATGAAATTAGAACAAATCTGTGTATTATGTCAGCATAGAATGAATGCTTTTGTTTTTCATTTAGGGAATGAAATAAATGCTTCTGAAATTATTTTTTTTCCCCAAAAACAGAGGGCTATCAATACGCTGTTGGCTGATGGATGTAATTCCTAATTTAGTTTGTCATTGGAGGAGACAACTTCAGTACCAGAGCAGACAAAATTGTCACTTTTGATCTCTTTATTGCTCTTTTGTAGCCTGTGATTTATTTACAGCTGAGGAACTGAGAATCCTGTGTAGGTCTCACCTATTCCTTCATCATAGTAATTAACTTTTCCTTAATTAATGTCCCTCATTGTTTCAGCAAATCCCCATGGATTGTGTCATGCAGATAATGGCAATCAGGGTTTTCTCTGTCTCTGTGCTCACATGAAGTTTTTTGTCTTAGTAGGTGAAAAGGAAAGAAGAAAAAAAGGAGATTTTGGAGCTCTTTGCTCCATCTTTGGGCAAATGCAAGCAATGAATGTTGAGTGAATACAGAAATAATTTGGGAAATTCATCCCTGAGGGCACAGTTCATGAAAAGCCCAGAGCTGGAGCCCAACTTTCAGAGAGCTCATTCTGCTTCCCAGTGAGGGAATTCCATTGGCACAGGGACAGGGATGGTCTGAGGATCCCACCCTGACCATGGTTAAATTGATATTTCTGACACAGAACCACAGAGATGACAGAGGATGCCAAAGTCTGGTTTGGGACTGGAAATGTTGCAGAGCTCAAAATTCCTGATGGCATCAGGACTGTCAGCCATGACTGGAGATGCTCAAGTAGAACATTCTTCAAGGTTTGTGGAGAAGTGTTAATAACAAACAAACAGGTTTTTTTTTTCTTTGTTTTTATTTCTGCAATATTTTCAGTGTGTCACAGACACATTTTTATCTCAAATAAAAAATAATACTCAGAGGATGTCAGAGTAACATCCAAGTGTGTACAGCCCAAATTCAGCCCAAATCCTTCCAGAAGGGACAGAAGGTTTGATTTCCATTTTCTCCCTCGTTTCTCTAAATATTTAGTGAATATTGGTTCTGCCCATGCATCATCCCTCAGAAAAGAGGGATATCATCCCTACTTGTGTTCCAGAGTGTTGAGTGTTTTCAGGGATTCCTGATTCTGAGGATTTGTGTAACTATTCCTGGAAGCATCCAGAGTGTTGGATGTTTTCAGGGATCCCAGTTTCTGAGGATTTGTGCAACTATTCCTGGGTGGAAGCACCCATCAGAATCCAGCCGTGACCATTCCTTTGGAGCCAGTGAGCAAAGAGAAGCCTGTGAGTATTTTCCTGAGGTTTTTTAAGAGTGAAAAAATTAAGATCCCTTCTCTTAATGAGGCCATCACCAAATTAACATAGCCAAGAAATCCTCGGCTCCATTTATGAGCAGCTTCTCCTGCTCCCTCAGCAGCTCTGCCCTGACCAGCCCCGCGATTTAGGGAATATTGTTTCCTGCTTCCATGGCACACAAGTCTAATTAAACCATTTCTGCACCTTCCCTGGCCATAACTCTTCATTGCAGTAATTAGAAGACACCCCAGTACAGAACACGCTGCTTCATCAGCTTTTAGGCTACGAGACTTAAAACTAACATTTTCAAAAGCATTTCATGGTTTGAAAGAATGGTCAATTAACCTTCAGTTTCCTGGGGGGAACCCTGCAAAGAACTGTCAACAGTTCAGTTTAGAGAGATTTGTCCAGTGACCTACGAGGCCACGAAGTTCACCAATGCATGGAACGGTGTCATCACGGATTTGTTCCCCGGGTTACTGTCACAAGAGAATAAACTGATTTTTCTGCTACAGTAACGAGTGACCAAGGGGCGACTGAATGATCTTGGTGCTTCCCTGGGCTCCTGGGCAAAACCAGGGCCCACTCAGCAGGAAAAACCCCCTGGTATCCTCGGGATGAATGGTGTGTCTCTTTCCCTTCCTCCCCATAAGGTTGTTTTTTAATCAGAGGAGCCCCGGGGGTGGGGATTCCTTGGCTGCCCGCTGGGTTTCTTTGTATTTGGAATTCCCTGCAAGATAAACGTCTGATTATTGTGGTGGTGACAGTCTTCAGATTTAAGTGATGGCAACATCTCGGCCTGTATAGCAAATTAAGGGGTTTCTGTGGAGCAGTGGGATGCACCTGCTGGAGGAACCTTCTGAGCCTTCTGGAGAGGTCTCACCATGAAGTTGATTTTGTTGTGAGTCTGCTCCTGGCCATTGAAGGTAAAACAATCTCTGGCTTCATGAGGGAGGCAGAATCAGCCATAAATAAAATTCTCTTCCATGTAGGATTTGATATTTGGAAATTAGAATCTTTGGCTTTGTTTTTACTTCAATAAAAACAGTAAAAACACTTTATTTGCTCTGTAAACACAGGGGTTTATACCATTTCAGAAGCTGCATGGAAAAAATGATTTTATTTTCTTCTACTCATCATCAAAAGGTTTTCCCTGGCCAACCTTACAAATCCCTACATTAAATCTGATTTTCCTGGCTTTTCTCCTTTTGCCACACCCATGACACAAAAGGTCAGGGTCTAGAACTGTCTCTAGCACAGTTTAAAACATTTCAGTTGATTTTAAGTAGTGCTCCCAGCTTAAGATTTTAAGATATGAAGTAATCAGGAGGGTTTTCTTAAGGACATACATCCTTGTACTTAGAGAATCCCAGAATGGTTTGGGTTGGAAGGGACCTTAAATCTCCTCCAGTTCCACTCCTGCCATGGGCAGGGACATCTTCTGCTGTCCTAGTTTGCTCCAAGCTTCATCCAACCTGGCCTTGGACACTTCCAGGGGCTGGGCCTTGTACTCTCACACCTGAATTCCCACCAGGAGCTCAGCCCTGAATCCCAGGAGCAGTTTTTGTGTTGAGCTCAAATATCAGAATCCTCCAAATCCCGAGTGCTGGACGACAGGAGCTGGATATCCTTCAGAGCAAGCTGAGACATCTCTGTAGGGATTTTTAAAACTAGATCACACCTAAGGGTGGTGATTGAAGCTGACTCCCTGTTTTTCTGAGTTTTGCACAGCTGCCGAGTGGTGGCTCAGGCTGCCAAGCTTTTCCTGCCTGTGGTGAGGAAGGTTTTCCCCCAGACCTGGGGTGAGGGTCTGTCAAGGGCCTTAAAACCCTGCAGGAAGGGAATAGCATTGATCCTGTGTATTGCCAGTGACCCTTTGCTGCATTTCAGCAGTGACACAAGTGCAGAGAAGGGTTTGTTCATTGGTCATTCTGTGTCCCCTCCTGAGGTTCTTGGTGAGCGAGTAGTGAAGGACCAGAAGAAACAACAAGTCTAATTACAAATTTGCCCATTTTTTTTTCAGAACAGCTGGGGAGAAGCTCAGTCCCTGAGCTGTTCTTTCCCTCCTCAGAAGCCCCCAGAGCAGAGATTTAAATTCAAAGCATGACTTTGCAGCAGGCTGGGCTGCACAAGGGGGAGGGGAGCGGGGATGAGGAGCCGCGGGCACGGTGCACGGAGAGAGAGATATCATTAGATTAAAAAAGTGTCTTCCCACACAAACAAAAGGAGAGGCTGGCTGGGAGCATCAGGATTATCCAACACGAGCCCCAGAGGCACGGCAGGGACGAGGACAAGGACAGGGTTCTGTCCCTGCAGTGCCTGCAGTGTGGACGCACACGGAACGGCCCACACGGGCCCCGGCCTTGCGGCTCCCTCCCCACTCAGGATCAATTACTCATCCAAAATGACAGCCACTGTCTGGTGACCAAGGGTTGTTACCCATTTGAGCTTCCTCAAGGGTGAGTGGTTTCGCTTCTGAGCCGCTCTGACTGCTCTGCTGCGATTTTGGAAGGAGAAGTTGGCAAATTTTTCCGGTTTTTGTTGCCCGAAGCAATCAATTCATCACACAGAAGGCTGTGGGAAATGGATTTGTAGAGAGTTTTTGGGGGTTCCTATCAAACCCTAAAATGGAATTGTAGAGAGTTTTTAGGGGTTCCTATCAAACCCTAAAATGGAATTGTAGAGAGTTTTTAGGGTTTTCTGTCAAACCCTAAAATGGATTTGTAGAGAGTTTTTTAGGGTTTTCTATCAAACCTAAAATGGATTTGTAGAGATTGGATTTCTACCAAACCCTAAAAACTCTACAAATCCACTTCCCACAGAACACCTTGCTTGGTTTCTCATTACATTCTTCAACACCTTGGTTTCTTTCTACATCCAAATCATCATTGCTGATGGTTGTTTTTTATAAGATAAAAGCTCGGTGGTTTTGCTACAGTTTTTTGCCTTGGGATATGAAGTTGGGCCCTTCTTTTTCGAGTTCCCCTTCAGCCCTGCCAAAAAGCTTTAACCTTTATTTCTCCTGTATTTGGTTTCAGAATGGGCACTTTAATGCTCAGATGAATTTCGATATATGGGGATATAACAGGAAAAACAACAACAACAAAAAGAATCTGTTGGGGTTATTCATGTGCTTTTGGATTTGATTTACTTCCTACTTCCTTATTTAATAACCAGGTTCCTTAAGACTCCTTAAGCTTGACTGACCCGTGTTTTGTTGGCAGGTCTATTCCACTGACCCCTGCAAAGACCCCTGCCCCAGTTCGTCTATCAGACAAAAATGAATCTATTCCAGGAACTATCACTTCCCATTACCTCTAATTAAGCCTGACAGTTGGAGACAGGCCTCATTATTTTTAATTGGGCCCTATAGTTCTAGAGTTAAATTAAACACAATTTAATGCAGATAGCTCATCTGCATGGCTATGACAGAGTCAAATTGTATTTTAAGTTTCACGGAACGACAGGGTTTGTTTGCAGGCTTTGGTTTTTGCAGGGTGTTGCTGCTTTGAGCTCTGTGTTGTGTAAAACCTGCCTGGGGTGTGAGGACACTCCTGTTAATTAGAACCTGACCTGGCCCTGCACCTGTTGGACCTTTTCTCTAAACTTTTATACCAAAAATATGAAGTGGGCCCAGGGTGGTGATGAAAATCTCTTTAATCGGCCCAGGCTGCCTGTGAGAGCTTCACGTGGTTCAGGTAGTTTTAAACAGATTTGCAGGGGTGTCATGCAAACAGAGAAACTGCTGAAAGTTTTCCCCAAATTCCTGTGGGAAGTTTTTATTCAGAATTTAAAGGGAAGATTCCTCTCAATACCTCAACATGGGCATTTCTGCTGTTCAATTCACAGCTTTTTTTCTGCCACAAAGCAACATTTTTATCACTATCATTTGGGGCTTTTCTGTGAAGACACCTCTGGATAAAGATGGAATTGAACCATCCTGTTGCTGTAAATATAATAAATGTTCATGTCTTGGATTTTCTTAGGGAAGGAACATTCCAGCCCGTGCTGAGGAAGGAGTTGTCTCACCCTTCTGGTGGTTTTCAGCCATAAAAATCACTTTGGTAAATCATTCCCTGTGCTCTTTCGTTGAGTCAGCTGCAAGACCAAGTCATTTGTTATTGAAGCCTTAACTTTGCCAGAGTTCTCAAAGCAGTTAATCCCTCACAAAACTCTTTGCATTACTCATGGAACCAAGGCTTTGATTAAATACTGGATTTTCCTTTGCACAGGTGAGGTCAAACACTCGTTTCAAATGACATTTCCTTTGATATATTTATATTTTCTGTACTTTCCTCTTCAGCTTTGCTTGAAGGTCAAATAAACAAACTGCAGCACTTCTCCCATGAGAAGTAACACGTCCAAAATGTCTTGAGGAATCCAAGACAAGGATTCTACAGTGGGATCTTTACTTTTAGGAGTTTGGGCAGTTTGCATTAGTAATTATATATTGTGTTAATTAACTGACACTTAATTATGGAAATCTCTGACATCAGGCCTGGAGGCTGGGATTGTCCTGGAGAAAATGAGCAAGGATTACTCAATATTTGTCCAGTCCTTGCTCCTTCCCAATGCTCTCCTTGGTGTCAGCCACCCTTCCCAGCCCAAATTCAGCCCTGTCTCAATTCTCCTGCAGCCTCTGCCACCTTTTCTGGATCAGGGAATTCCTGCAGCCTGGAGAAGCTCCTGGATGAGCCCTTCACTGCCTGTCCATGCTGGATCTCCAGCTTTCCTCCTGGCATTGCTTTTGCTGCACACAGAGGCTGTCACTTCTGCTGGGAGAGCAAAAACAGCTCCAAAAATACCTCCAAAAATAGCACCAAAACTGCTTTTATTTTCAGCCCAACCACTCACCTGAGAGTTGATGTGATGGCACCTCTGGGGATGATTTTCCATCCCCACAGCCAGCTTGGAAATGCTCTTCCAGCCACACAGCACCAACTGCATGAACTTCCCAGCTTTTCCACTCATTGGGTGATTTTTTTTTTGCTTTATCCTGGCTAAGAATCCCCCTCCTTCCCTGGCCCTGCAGGAGGTCCCTGCTCTGACCCTAAAATCCCAGCAGATCCAAGGGCTCTGTTATGTGCTGTTGTCCTTTTGACTGAACTTGGAGAGAAAAGGCCTTTGTCCAGTGAGCAGCACAATCCCAAAAATACAGATTTAGTGACCTGTGTGAGGAGTGAGCCTGAAAGGGATTTATTGCAGCTTTCCACACCTCTGTGTATCAGTATTTGGGATTTATCACAGCTTTCCATGCCTCTGTGTATCAGTATTTATCGCAGCTTTCCACGATCCCATGGGTCTAAATTTGGGATTTTTCTGCCTTTTGCACATCAGGATTTAGGCTTTGCTGGGAATATTCCCTGCAGCCACACCAGGGAGAGGAAGGGTTGTCATCCTTTAATGGTCAGCCACGTTGTGGGTGTGGAGCTGAAGTTTTGGGTGTTTTTGTGGGAAGGTTGTGGTGAGGGAGACTGGAGTGGTTTGGATGCTGGGTTTTATGCCTCTGCTTGTTCTGTACAGCATTTTTTTGGGGGAAATTCACACCAGAGATAAAGGGTTTCAGTGTCCCCCCTTCTGTTGCTGACTTAACAAAAATATTACTCTCATATTTGCTGTAACAATTAATTTCTGTGAGTTGCAGCTACCCAGTCAGGGCACAGCATTGCTGGCTCCATGAATTTTTCCTGTTAGGAAGAAACTTTAAATCCTCATCCTAAGAAATTCATCCCAATTTCAAGTGCAGAGAAGGATTTGTTCATTTGAAGAGAAGGTCACATTTTCCTGATTTTTTTTTTCCTCATGAATATGAACTTTTAATGGGATAAATTAATGATTTTATGGACCTTGATGCTACATGAAGCTCATGGATTATTCTGGCTGTGCTGGATTAATCCCAGAATCACTGAGGGTGGAAAAGACCTCCCAGACCATCCAGTCCAACCTGTGATTGTTCCCACCTTGTTTGGGCTTTAAATGCAAAATAAAAATCTCAAATTCCAACATTAGAGTGACAGAATTTCCTCATGTGTGGCTGCTCTGTTCCAGAGGTGCAGCAGGGTTTGGAGAGGCTCGTTGAGAGCAGGTTGTGGTTTTCATGGATTTTACCAGGATCAAATTATCTCCTCTTCCCTCACTGCTGTTTTGGGGTGGTTTTTTGGGTTTTTTGGGGTTTTTTTTTTTGTGTCTGCTTTGTTTTTGTTTCCTCTCAACCAGCTTGAGAAAGAATGTGGGCTAGAAACAAAAGATGTCGAGGATTTAATTTAGCCAGACAAGAAATACTCTTTTCAAATGTTAAAACAGGCTGAAAGAGAGGTCTGAGGGCTGCTTTGAAAGGACAGGACTTTGTTCCCAGTGCTGTTCCCAGCAGTGATGGGACAAACTCAGATCCTGAGCTGATGGATCTGCCTCCTGACACTACTGGCCTGCTAACCTGCTTTATTCTTTAGTTAATATATACATTTATATTCTATAACATATAGAATATATTATAATTACCTGGAGAAGAGCTTAAAAAATAAAAACCAAAATATTTGGGAATTTTTACCAGCAGTAGAGGAGTACTATTTATTACTTGGGATGTTTGGAATTACTGAGATCAAGGGTGAATAATTGATAATCATTTTAACCCAAGCAAGAATTCCATTAAATATGAACAAGAGGAGGCTGGGCACGTGGTGAAGGATTTCTCTTTCCCTTTTGACTGCAACCAATCCCTTTGGATCTGGTCACTGAAGACACCTGGCAATGAAATGGGTGTGTGAAAGAGGAGGAAACCAGATATTATGTTACTTAAAAGTCATTCATCATGTCGCAGGAAGGCAGGAATCTGAACTCCCGCAATAAATAATCGCTGAGGGTGATCTCTGCACACAAAGGAGCTGGGACAGGGAGCCACTGCCAGCTGCTGAAATGTCCCTGTGCCAGCAGGGCAGGGGCTGGGGCTGTGCTGGAGGGAAGGGCAGGGAGAACAGGACACAGGGAAATGATTTCCTGGGAGCCATCCCATGAGCCGTCCATAGGAATGAGCAGGTTGTGGTTTTCATGGATTTTACCAGGATCAAATGATCTCCTGTTCCCTCTGCGCTGTTTTGGGGTGCTGGTTTTTTTGGGATTTTTTTTTTTGTCTGCTTTGTTTTTGTTTCCTCTCAACCAGCTGGAGAAAGAATGTGGGTTAGAAATAAAATATTTTGCTGGAGGAAAGCAGGATTCTGAGTTGCAAGGAGTATTTGAAGGCTCCGTGTGTCCATCACAACACCCTGGCTCCAGCTACAAAGTTGTCATTTTGCATTTGCCAGCAGAGAACAACATTTATGTCTATTTTAATTCCTTTTAGTCTGTTTTTTCTGTGCTTTCTTCATGGAAAGGGTGGTCAGGGACTGGGAGGTTTGGAGTGCCCATCCCGGGAGGTGTCCAAGGGAGGACTGGATGTGGCACCCAGTGCTCTGGGCTGGGGACAAGGTCAGGATCAGCTTGGACTCAATCCTGGATGTCTTTCCCAACCCAAATGATTCTGCAATTCCCTGAGTAATCCCCTTTCCATTGGTGGCATGGAAAGATCTCTTTGGGATTTTATTTTAGCTGGTGGCAACTTCCAGTTGTAATTTGTGAGAAATAATGTGTGGGAGAGAGCAGAGCTGTTCTGGTGGACAGGGTGACACCTTCTTGGCATGTCCAACAGTCCAGGTGGACAAGGGATGCCCATGGCACATCCAACAGTCCAGGCCAGCTCACTGAAAAGATCCTCCTTGTCCCTGTGACCAGACAGGGACTTTGGGATTTTCTGCCAGCAAAAGAAGGGATTGGGAGGGATAAATTGGACCTGCCTGGAGAGTCTGAATGGCCACGAGCACCCTTTGTTTTCCATTTCTTGTAACTCTCAGTTGACACCCTCAGCTCTGCTCCAGCACATCCCTAAATGAATTAATGGGTTTTCCTCAGTGTTTCTGCCCCAGAGTCAATAACACACATTTATATGCTTTCCATCTCTGTGTTACACCACCTCATATTATATTCATTTCTCTGTTTTCCTCTCCCTTTTCCTGGAAGGTGCCCAGGATCTAAACTTAGTGGCTTGGCAGTGTTAACATGCATTTCCCTGTTCATCCCTGGGATTTTTACCCTAAAGCTTTGGTGCTGCTCAGTCCTGTAAGTGCTCCCTGGCCTCTGTTCCGAGTTCAAACACCCACAGCAATGTGTCCCCATGCTTCAGAGGAATGAATGGGATAAATCCTGAATGAATTTAATGAATATTTCCCCTGTAGAAGCAGCTGTAGGAATGGCTCAGAGCTCGGGGTGTAGTTTTTCAGCAGCTGATGCTGAGTGAGGCTGGCAAGGTGCAGGAGGAGCAGCCTCTCCCCAGATCTGGTTACAGCACGTCAGGACCCCGGCGAGGAAAAAAGCAGAATTCAATATCTGCATGTGAGAGTGGGGGCCCTCATCCTCCACAAGAGTTTTATTCCAATTCCTTCAGGGTCATCTCTACCCACTCTGGGCCCTGTCCCAGTGAGGTGGGGAGATCCCAAAGGCTGCAGCAATGCAGGGAAGCTGCTAAAATTGCCTCTGTGAGTTGGAATTGCATGAAAGATTCATGTGGAGTCTTAGCACCTGCTCCTCCTTTGTGGGATATCTGCACTGTTAATTTTTAAGCATGTCTTAGCCTGGGGAAGGGAGATCCTATAACCAAGGGAATATACATTATTAACCTTAAAGCTCCCAGCTCCAGGCAGCTCCTGCAGTGGGTTCTGAAGGAGCAGCTGAGCACCCACCACCTGCAACGTGGTGCCATCAAACTGGGATGGCTCCATCTCAACACACCCAAAGGATGCCCTCCCTAATTTGGGCAGTTTGTAATTAACACAGAACGCTCACCCTGACTCCTCAAGGATCCTCAAGTGCAACCTAATCTGGAGGAAGATACAGTTTCTAGTTCTTATCTTGGAAAAGTGGCCACTAAGTGGATGCAAGTGCCATAGGTCCAAGTCCCTGGTCCCAGTAAATTATTAAAGGTGCTCAATTGGGGTGAGGACGTTGTCCCTGCCCAGCTGCCCAGAGTTCTGAGGGACCTTACCCAGGTTCAAAGCCCCTGGTGAATGGTTTCCCTGGAATAATTGGTAACAGCAGCCAGGATGGACGCCCAGGTAACTCAAATTATCATGGCTCTAGGGGGAGATGCATTAACAGAGAGATTTATTCCATGGGGCATTTCCTGCAGGGGGTTGGGACTGGAAGGTTTTTAAGGTCTTTTCCAAACCAATCACTCTGGGATTTTAAGATTTCAATTATCTGTATTACTGTGTATTTGAGTGGGGCATTTCTATAGATTAAATGATGGGGTAATGATCTGAAAATTGTATTTTTATAAAGCACACAACTGATGTAATTCAGACACAAATATCAGGACTTTTTTCCCAAACTTCCTGGTGCAGAAATATATTTGGGTTTATCCTGTGGGGTAAGAGTGACTTTCCTCCTTGATTCCTGTGTGGTCCTAAAGGCTCCCTTTCCTTCTCTGCTGGCTAATGGCATTTTTGGACTTCAGCACAGAAATATCTTGGAAGCTGGGACTGGGATGACATCTCACTTGCATGGTAATGAAGTCTTGACAGAGGAGATGACAGATGGAACTCCAGGATCAATCCAGCTACTTTTTTATTTTTTCCAAGAAGATGCTGAAATGGGAAGGTTTATAACAAATTATAATTAAGGTGCAGGTTTCTTGGTTTCTGCTGATGAGTTTCTCTCGTCATAGACTTTAGGGAAACTTCCAGGGAAAATTCTGCAGTACTGCACCACTAACATGGGTGCAGGCTGATTTCTTAAACAGTCCAGTTAAATTTTCCTAAATGCTCCCAAGGTTCTGGAGCTGGGCTCCTTGGACAGAGGTCACAGTTTTGGTGTGGTGCTCTGCAATCTGCATCAAATCCCATCACAAAACCTGGGCACGGCTTTTGCAGGACAAACATCCAGGTAACCTTGACATTCTCTGTCCAGAGCTGCCTCCTGAAGAGCTGGATGGGGCTGAAATTCCTGTGGTCTCCTTGGCAAACATTCCACCTGCTGCAAATAACCTGGTTAATCCTTGGTTTATTTATTGAGCATTGGTGTGGTGAGACCTGCTCAGAGGCAAGAGGCTCCCTGGGCATCTCCTGTTCCCGTGGAAAACTGGTGGGACACAGAGCCCGGGCTCAGCCCAGGAAGGTCAGTCCTGCAGCAGCTCTGGGAGCTCCAAATGTGCTGGAAAAGCTTCCCAGGGAGCTGCTCCCTGTGCTGGAAAGAGGCAGGAGGAGGGGAGGCCCTGCAGCTGGGAGGGCTGGAGGCAAGGAAGGAAGGAAGGAGTGACTCTGAGGCACGGGCAGAGGAGCTGCAGCCAAGGTGGTCAGCTGGGAGCAGAGCAGGAGCCAGGCTCCTCAGGGCAGATGGATGCAGAGGCCAAGGAGAAGGAAGGAAATTATTCCCAGGGAGAAGGTGGCAGAGGCAGAGCGTGACAGGCTGAGGCAGAGAGAGAGAGAAATACAGTGACCGAAGGCAAGGGAGGATTTAATTTTTAATCAGCCACAATGAATTCCTGCCACATCTGAAGTCTGGTGAGAACACGGAGTGAGAGGTGGGTTTGCTTTGGTGGGTCCCAGCAGAGAGGGAGGCAAAGGGGTGTCTCAGGGGGCTGAGGGCTGAGCTGGGGGTGTCTGGCTGTGGGACGATCCTGGGAGATCCCTGGAGTTTTCCTTGTTGCAGCATGGATGGGATTTTTACTCTGCATGTTGTGCTGCAGGGTAAATTTACTGTGGATTACTGCTGGATTTTTACTCTGCATGGTCTGGCTGAGTCAGGGGTGGTGGATCCCCCTGCTCAATGACCCAAAATTCAGCAGCAGGAGGGTCCATCCATTGGGGTAAGGACTTTGCCACTGAGGCTTGGAGCTGATAGAGGAGCAAGGGAATTTCTTTTCACTCATGGTTGCAGGAGGCTCAAGAATAATTCCTTCTCAGGAAGGCTTGGTTTGGAGTGGTCTTTTCCCCTGTCAGATGGGAATCCCTGTCTGGATATTTACTGTATTAATGACACGAGGCAGAATTCCAGCAAACAGGATGAGCGCATTCATTACTGGGATAATTTGGGATAATTACTGGGATAATTGTTCTGCTGCAGAGCTGGGACATGGGCAGACCACTGGCTGAAGGATCTGCCTTCTCCTTTCTCTTCCCTGCTTTCCTCCTACATCTTCTCTTTGCTCCTCATCCAGCAGCAGGGAAATTCTCAGCCTGACTGCCAGGATAATTTCCACACACTGTAAATAGTCCTCAGTGAGGAATTCTTCCAGGGAAGTTTCATCCCTTTCCTCTAAAGAGCTCCTGTGTTATTTTTAATAGGTAAAACATTTCCATCTAAATCACTGCAGTTATTTCTACTTCCTCAAATAACATTTAGCTGTAAGTATAAAAAAAAAAATAAATAATTCATAAAGAGTTATGAGACTCTTTAAAAGAAACTTGTTAATTTTAGGTACATTTAAATTTCAAGATGAGGAATAGCAACACTTTCTGATTCAAACATGCACCTAAATCCAATAAAATGTGGCTATTCTGACCCATTTACAGGTTTTCCCTGTTTCAAAGGATTACCTTTCCCTCTGTCAGCCATCCAGAAGCCATTTGGGAATCAGCTGAGTCCCCTGTGCCTCCACCTGCTCTGTCCTGCCCTCCACCCCACATGGAATTAATAATTTTGTGATTCAGAAAGCCTGGGGGGGATTAATTTTTCCTCTTTCCTTCTTGACTTGCCTTAAGCTGCCTTTTTGTAGCACTGTGGAAAAGTGGGGTAAGTTCAGAACTCTTCCTTAGGTTTTATGGGAATTTCTGGGTAATGGCAAACTGGGACGTGACAGGGAGCAGTGGTTGTTGTCCTTCTCCAAGGAACAGAGGGAGAAGGAGTTTGGGGGTATTTTGGAGAGAGTGACAATGTCTCTGTGCCTGACTCCTGGATTCCAAATCTTGTACCAAAGTGCTTTGTGTGCCAAGGGTCCACAGAAAGACAGATGAAGGTGTTTTCTGGAGGAGTTTTTGCTCTTTATTCCCATCGTGACTGCATCTCCAGGCTCAGCTGAAATCCTGCCCTGCCAGTCAATCCTCAGCCTGGCCATGAGCCCTTCCAGCCTCTTTGCTGCCCCTCCAGCTCCTCCCACCCAAAAACTGCAGCCCTGGCACTGCTGTCCCCTCAACCCTGACAGAGCAGAGCCACAGCAAGGCCTGTCCTAAATCACAGAGGGCTTTGGGTGACCTTGGCTGCAGTTCCTCAATCAGACCTTGTGTTGCAGCCTCTGCGAGTCTCTGGTGTGTAGATATTATGGAAGCAGCCCCTGACTTTTGGGAGGCTCTTATGGAGTGATAAAAACTGGATTTTGCTGTGGGAAATGGACTTGTAGTCTTGGTTTGGGCTGGGATTTGTTGTCCCAGGTGTCATTTGTCTCATCTGCTCTCAGTTCTGATGCTGGCTCACACAGGGAGCTCCTTTCTGGTGCCCAAAGGGTTTGGCCTTTGGGGGGTGTTGGAACACTCCTATGGGAGATTGGATCCCAATCCCTGCTTTATCAGTGGCTTTCTTCCTGTGGCCATAAATGTGATTTTGGGGCCATTTTCCTCTGTTTCTCTATTCTGGCTTGTAAACACCCTGGAAGTGTGTTCAGCTTGGAATACATGAATTTACTGTGGTTAAACACTCCTTTTCCTGTACCTTAGGGACTGTCATGACCATCCTTCTTTTTCCTAGAAATTTAATCAATCTGCCTTGCTGTATTCCCAGGATTTTTAACTCCGAGTTTTAGTTTTTCAGCTGGAATTCCTGTGCTCTGTCAGCTGGGGAATGCTCTGGAGCATAAAGAGGTTAGCTATGGAGTTTATCAATATTGATGTTTTCTAATAAATCACCTGTTCTGCAATTAATAAGGATTCAGGGTGCTTTTAGGAGCTGTCTCTGGTCAGTAAATCCAAGCATGAAGAAAACTCTGAAATTCAGATCTAAAAGCCAACAACTGAGGGAGTGAGCACTACACTGTTTGTGCTCTGGCCTGACAGAATTTGGGCTGCATTTTACCTGGTTTTTCCTAAATTTCCCAAGGGAGGTGGAATTGCTGCTGCTTTCCTCTCTCATCCAGCATGTCTGGGATGCAGGGAGTTTTGGGCAGCATCTCTGTGCGTGTGAAACAAGCTGAGACAGCAAAAGAGCCCTTCCTATGAGTGAAAAAACCTCTAAAGAAATGTTTCATGCTCTAAGTCAGGTGCCTGAACGCTTGGCTGCCTGCTGTAACCTGGCAGCATGGATCCAAACTGGGAATTCTGAAGCATTTGCCTAACCTGGGCCGGGCTTGCTGGCACCCACCCAAACTCCGAGCTGCTGGCATGAACCTGACAGGCCATTGTTTTATTGAAGCTGACGTGCTGAATGGGGCTCTTTTTTTGCTGATATTCTTTACCTGTCTCGTTGTGTTAAAGTGGGGAGCGCCGGGGGCAGGTGGGCCCGGGCCTAGGCCCCGCTCGCAGGCCTCAGAGCGCCCGGCGCGGCCGACGGGGACCCCATGGCACAAGAAAGAGTTGCTAAGAACAAATCTCTATTGTTCCCCGTCATCTTTAAATGAGTGTCAAAGTAGGCAGGGGGGCTTTGACCGTTAACCGCACAATTTAGCCGGCCCCTTGTGTCCGGCAGCCCCCTCCGCCTTGGAGCTCCTGGGATGAGAAAAGGCGGCCTCAGCCCCTTCTAAATGGGCCAACTCTTCTCCTTTGTGTGCAGACTGCCCAGTGTGAAATCCACAGTGACGTTAAATGTTTTCTAATGAATAATTACTGAAAGGAAATGGAGGAATATATGTGTCATGGATTGTAGCGCGTTAAAATGTTTTCTTTTGGGCACAAAAATGTTGTCCTTCAGCAGCGCCGCGATTGTTTCAGGGAGCCTTTTGTGGGGGTTTGGATTCTCAATGGATTATCTGTGAGCGCTCGCTTTTCCAATAGGAATCAAAAGGGTCCTTTGGCAAACTAATGTTTTTCAAAATGGCAGCCATGAAGCCCATTTAGTATTTAAAGTTTGGGGTTTAAAGAAATGTTTGAACTCAGGAGATTTTCTCACTTTTTTTCTTTCTTTTGATTTATGAAAGTGAAGTGGTTCACCTCGACCTCTCCTCTATTGAGAAAGACAGACAGTCACCCTTTAACAAGTCTATAGCAGACCATGCCCTGGAGACAGACAAGAGGCCTTAAGAACTCTTGGCGTTTCCCTGGGCTGTTGATTAACCTTAAAACCCTCTTATTCTGTATTCTTTTGAAAAGAAATTAGGTTACAATGTGTAAATTTTTCCACAGTATAATTGTATTTATGAATTCTCCTGCCTAGAGGAGCGTGTACAGTAGTGCCAGACAGTCCAAGTGCCTCCCTGCACACACAAAATATCCCTTTTCCATGGCTGCTGCATTCCCAAGCATGGTCCATGTCCAGCATTCCAGTTCTGTTAGAAATCTGAACGAGGTTTCCAGAGATCTGTGAAAAGTCTCAGTGAAATATCTAAAAATCATCTTGTTTTGTTGGCTTTGCTGTGATGGGACGAGCGTAACTTGGTCCTGTGGTGGAATCTGCTCTGCTTTAATCCCTTTTTTATGGGCTTCTCATTTATCTGAAAACTAAGCCGAGCAGATGAATTCTCAGGAGCCACACCAAGGTTTCCTCAGGAGAGGGAAAATATTCCCATTACCCTGTGCTGGCTGTTCTTCCTGGGTGGGGACGTGTCACCCCAAGTCCTGCTGCCAAGATCTGACACTCTGAATTTCCTTTGGGGACAATTGGATGAGTCCTGACTGCTCCTGGAGCAGACACAGGGCATCCCTACAGAGTGCTGCAGTCCTGACCCCGAGGTCACGGCCGGAGGAAGATCCAGGATTGCCGGGACGTGGCCGTGCTCCCCTGCTGACCCTGCCAATGCCTCTGGCAGAACATCTTCCTTTTCCATTCTCCCTGGTCACGGCCCCTTGGGCCAATTCCTCCTGAGAGCCGAGGGTGGAGCAGAGCTGGGGGGTTCCTTGTTGTGATCCCTGCAGCCCAGGCCTCCTAATGAGCGAATTCCTGGAGCACACAGGGGAGCAGGATGGGTCAGGGAGCTGCTGCCTCTCTCAGTAAAGGAATATTTCCAAAACAGAGCTCCCATGTTCCTGAGGGAATGTGTGTTAGCAGTGCAGCTCCCACCTCCCACACTCTCTATTAGATCCTGTGTCCATTTTGAATCCTGTGTCCATTTTAGATCCTGTGCCCATTTTAAATCTTGTGTCCATTTTTAATCTCATGTCTATTTTTTATCTCATGTCTCTTTTGAACCAAATGACTCCAGGGATGTTCACTTGCTGCACTTTCCTGTGGCACCACTTTTATATGCTTTTATCTCAGAGCTGTAACTGCAGAGAAAAGGCAAAAATGAAAAGTTTGGTGTCACAGAAATTTCCAGGATGCTGGAGCTGTGTCAGTGGGGTTTGGGTTGGATATCAGGGAAAGGTTTTTCCCCCAGAGGGTGCTGGGCACTGACCAGGCTCCCCAAGGAACAGGCACAGCCCTGAGGGTGCCAGAGCTTCAGAATTTGGACACCACTCCCAGGGATGCACAGGGTGGGATTGCTGGGGTGTCTGTGCAGGGCCAGGAAGGAATAATGATCCCTGTGGTGCCTTCCAGCTCAGGATATTCCATGATTCTGTGGTGCCAGGTGGAGACAGAGCAGAACAAACAGCCCAAACTGGGCTTTAGGATTTCTGTGCCCAGCCTTAGATAAGGCTTGAAGGTGATGGGAAGAAGTTCTGCAGAGATCAGAATAGAAATGTGCTCTGGGTGGGAAAAAATAACTTTCTGCTACCAAAACCCGTTTCTGATACCAAATCCTGATTCTGTTGGGAAACAGAGGGGTCTAAACAACCTGGCTAATAAACAGGTGCTTTTCCCACTTCTCTGTGAAAATGTGCCTTACTGAGCGTTTTTTCGTTTTAAATTTTGAAAGGTTTTGTTCATCCCCAGTAATTATTAGCTGAGGATAAGTCATAAATGCCTTTGCCTGGCTCATGCTCTGAGGCACGAGGGAGGAGATCCAGTCCCTGAGTGCTGCTGTAAGACCAAGGTGTCTGTGGCACAGGAAGGGCTCTCCCATTTCTGGAGAACCTGATCCTGCAATGAGTCCCTTTAGGAGTTCCTCATCCAGCGAGGTGGGGCTTGGGTGGGAAACTCCTTAAATATAGAGCTCATAATTAATACAAGGATCATGTGGAGAATGGAGAGGTGCTGCTCATTTCCCAAATGGATGGGTTTTATCCTGTTGGAAATTGGGGACATCTCTTTTATTTGACTGGTGAGCAGAGGCAGAAAGAGCTGGCACCAAGTGGGAGTTGGTGTCCAGCAGGAAAATAATTTTTGAGTGGAGAAAACTGCCTGTTTAATATGGGAAAAAAAAAGAAGGAAAATCCATGGAAACTCCGACTTAAACTGAGTTTTGCAGTGACCTCTAGTGGGAAGCGAGCCGGGAGCTACGGGAAGGGGCTGAGCAGCGCTGGGATGCATTTTTTCCCCGGATTTGCCCAAATTTCCCATCGGGAAAGTCAGAACACATCGGCTCATCCCCAGAATCAGCCATGGGTGTTTTGGTGAGAGCAGAAGCTCCTGGAGGCGCTGCCGGCAGCTCCCGAGGCTGGGCGCTGACAGCTCTTGGATAATTCATTAGAGAGGGAGGATGGCGCATCCCGGACCAAGGAGGGCAGAGAGCCCGACACACGATCCTGCGTGTCCGTGGGACTCCATTCCAGCCCCGGGAGCTCTGTGGAAGCAGCACGGGCTGGACAAGGAGGTGAGGGGAGGGTGCAGGTAAAGCAGGACTCAGGTGCGACATAAAAACCACCTCGGGGTTTGCAGGGTGGTTGGAAGGGAAATACGGCAGTCCCGGGATGGTTTGGGGTGTGGAGGATCCATAAGGAGATTTTCTGCTCTTGGTGGCCCCAGTAAAGCTGGGTTTGGACCTTTTGGAGCAGTCCCCTGCGTGGGGTGGGAGCTATGAGGCTTTCAAAGGTCCATGGGATGAGCTGGTGCCCACCTGAGGCTCTCACCTGCATGGTTTGGGCTTTTCCAGTGCTGCCAAAATAGCTGTGGCCTCATAAGTGATCCTCCTCCCCCTGCACCCTCATATCTTCTGTTCTATGGCATTAAACCAAGAAACATCAATAACAGCATCAATTGAAAAAATGAAGTTTTGGTGCTCCGATGAAGATAAATAATAATTTTGCAAAGTTTCTGTTTTTAAAGTTTTCTTGACAGATCTTGCTTCAAAGTGGTGCAAACTTTGTCAAAGGAGCTGGCCTGTTCTGTCTGACTCTTTCTCAGGAATCTGTGCTGTGATCCCACAGAGCTCCTTGCAGTTTCCCTGTTGACAGACAAATCCCTGTGGGAAAAGCAAAACCCTTCATTGTAGTGAGGGAGAGGTTTTCTCATCAAGCTCGTGTCTCTGGGAGAGAAAGAAATCTCCTGGCTCCTGAGTGATGAGGGAAGGGAAATAATCCTTTAGACGAGCAGTGTCTTGCTGGGCTCACGTGCACTGATGAGTCCTGGGGCATCTCTCATTCAGGGAAACACAAAAATTGGAGTGAACTTCCAGAAATGGCTGGGAACAGGGCACTAAAATGTGCTGGCATCATAAAATTATCAGCACCAGCAAAATACTGAGAAAATCTGGGCACAAAACATCCCAGAAAAAAGCTCAGGAGTTTTGTGTGGTGGGGAGCAGTGTCATTTACTCATTAACATACACGTGAGAGAAATGGGTTAAGGAAACCTGAGCAGGGCAGATCCTTTCCTGCTTCCCAGCTGGGAGAGAAAGGAAAAGTGCATTTTCCTGAGAGCTCTGTCAAAAGCAAAATAATAAAACTAAAACTACTACTATTACTACTACTATTATTATTATTTTATTTTATTTTATTTTATTTTATTTTATTAGTTTTATTATTTATTATTTATTTCTCTCTCCCCCTTCCATGTTCCTCCCTGAATTGCCTGTGGGGTCTCTCCAGGTGTTAGTTCAAGGAACAAAAATCATCCTTTATTTTGTCTTCCAAACCAATGGAGCCTGAGCTAAGGACAGGCACAACAAATAGATGAGAGTGGTCACGTGCAGGGGACAGGGGAAAAAGGATATTAATATTAAAAGGAAAAAGTAGGGAACTTCCTGACAAGAAAGAAAAGTGATCACAATCAGGTCATGTCCTGGCTAAGGAAAAATGAGGAATTCTGTATCCTGGAGCTGGGGACAGTCAGCAAAGCAAAAAATGGCATTTCTTGTGTGTGAAGTGAGTGCAGGTCTGATTTATTCATTTTTTATTTAAATAACCTGCTTTCAGGGGATCTTTCTGGAGTGTTGTATTCTTGCTGCTGAGAATAAATCTCAAAACTCAGCTCATTCAGAGACAAATGCAAAGAACAGGCTGGATTAAAATGAGAATTACCCTAAAATTCCTGTTTAAGAGCTGATTTTTCTGAGTTTGCCACAGTCATAAAGGATATTGTGTGGTTGTGTCCTTTGCTCTTCATTTTGTGCAAATCCACCGAGCCCCAATATCCACCAATGCCTGCAAGGCTCATCCCAAAATCTCCCTCCAGAGTCAGGGTTTGCCAGAGCCCAGCAGGAACATTCAATTTGCTGCCTATTTCCACTTTGCAAAGCTTCTGCTTTGGAAAAATCAAATTTAAATTAAAAAAAATGGGGGGCAGAACCTGCACAAACAGAGCATCACCATCCTTTTAGTGCTTGGTGAAAAACCTCACCCACAACCACAAGGTCCCCTTGAGCAGTGGAGCAGCAAAATGGGACGATGTCCCCAAGGGCAGGAGGAGAACAGCAGAGGTGCTGGGCTGGTGAGCACAGCCTGGAGCTGCTCTGGCTGCTCTGCCACGTTCCTCCTTTCATTTTCCAAGCCTGGAACCCTCCAAGGGGAGCTCACTCCAAGGCAATTTCCTCCAAGGTAAGCTGCTCCAACTGTACTGAACTATTTTCTGTCCATTTATGCCTCAGGATGGGAATTTGTCTCTGAACTGGGTAATCCTGGTATGTGTAAAAGCAAAAGGAAAGTCTGAAAACCCAACTTTAGCACAATATTGCAATGATATGTGTGATGTAGGCATAATTTGTCATACCATAATTTGTCATACCATAATGTGTATGAAATATATAGACAAAAATGTTTTTTTTTTTATTTGCTAGCATGAAATTAGCAGCTTGGTTTAAGTTAATAAATAAATAAATTAAATAAAAAGCACAGTCTATTTTTATAGCCTGGAAATCGAGCTTGACCCTCAGTGAGAATTTCCCAGATAAATCAAATTTCTATCATAAAGCATCAGAAATGGAGGGTGCAGGAGGATTTGGTAGTGTCAGGGACAGCCTTTTTTGCACCTCTCAGCCTTTGGAGAAGGATGGGGGATGCTGGATTCAGGGTTTATCATCCCCAGGTCCCTCTCACTGATGATTTTATCAGCAGTGGCCGTGCCTCTGGCTGGCGTGTGGGGACATCTGCTGCCAGCACTGAAAGCTGGCTTGGAGCTGCTGCTGGGAAGCACTGGGAATCACATTCTTGTGCAGAATGCTGCTGTGGGATTCATCTTTTTTGCCTACAAGTCGAACCCCTCGCAGCCTTTTCCAGGGAATCTCCATTTTCACGCCTAGATCTGTATAAAGGGAAAAAACCCTAAGGGTTTTTCTGGTGCCTTCCACTGTTTATTCCAACTTTATACCTGGAAAATTCTGTCTAGACTGAGTTATTGAGTGTTCAGATCCTGATTACGTGTCCAGGGATGGGTTTATCTCAGTTTTTATGGAAACTGGGATCTTCCTTCCTGCTCACAGCAGCGAGTCTGGACTGGGAAGAGCCTGGGTGGAATTGCCATCCTCGGACAAGCTGGAATAAGGATCTCTTGGAATTACCTGTGCAAGGCTGATTTTTGTCCCTGGCAAGGGCCCTCTCTCCCCCTCCTGACCTTCATCTTCGTGTTGCAGAAGGAGGAGGTGGACGAGAACGGCGAGGAGATCATGGAGGGGGCTCTGATAGCCCGGGACAAGGTCGGGGTGCAGGATTTTGTCCTTCTGGATTCCCACACCAGCGAGGCTGCTTTCCTCAACAACCTTCGCAAGCGCTACCAGGAGAACCTCATCTATGTAAGTGCCCCTGAAGTGGCCTTGTGGCTGCAGAAATGTCCCTGAGGTGGCCATGTGTCTGCAGAAATGTCCCTGAGGTGGCCTTGTGGTGGCTGAAATGTCCCTGAGGTGGCTTTGTTGGTCAGGTCCAGGAGGAAGAGCTGAGTATCCTGTGTGTATCTCACAAGGTGTTGGTAGTGCCCAGCAGAGTGATCACCTAGGAGTAATTTATCTATTTTAACTCATGAAAATAAATCTCAGCTTGCTCTGAGTTGCTTTGCAAAGCTTTAAAGGATGTGCAGTAAACAGGAAGGGAATGGAAAAGGGAACGCTGTGATTGAAGGAAGGCAGGACAAGGCTTGTCTGGGAAGGGTTGAGGATTTTGTGTTAACTTTAGTAGGAAAAGGGTCCTGGAAGCACCAAGGGATCCCAAATCCTTGCATTTGAATTGTCAGGCTCTGAGCTTGCTCTCATGGTTCAGCTTTACTCATAACCAAGGGGATTTTGGAAGAAGTTTGGGAAGAGTTCTGCTTGGTTGGTTTGGTTCTCCCATAACAAACTCTGTACCAGTTTTGACATTTATTTGTGGATAATGTCCTCAGGTACTTGGCTCCTCCTCTGGGATTTTGGGATGGAGTAGGTTTCCCTTGTCTCCTCCTTTGGGATTTTGGGATGGAGCAGGTTTCCCTTGTCTCCTCTTTTGGGATTTGTGGTGGAGCAGGTGTCCCTTGGCTTCTCCTCTGGGATTTTGGGGTGGAACAGGTGTCCCTTGGCTCCTCCTTTGGGATTTTGGGACGGAACAGGTGTCCCTTGGCTCCTCTTTTGGGATTTTGGGGTGGAGCAGCTTTCCTTTGGCTCCTCTTTTGGGATTTTGGGATGGAGCAGGTGTCCCACCAGGTTCTCTCTCCCTGCAGACCTACATTGGCTCTCTGCTCGTGTCTGTGAACCCCTACCAGGAGCTGGACCTTTACACAGTGTCTCAGATGCAGCTTTATCGGGGCGTGAACTTCTTTGAGCTGCCCCCACACCTGTGAGTGTTCCCCTGGCGCCTCTGCGGGTGTTCCTGATTTGGGATTTCCCTGTACTGCTGTCCTGCCACCACGGGAGGTGTCCACAGTCTCCAGGCCTGGTTTTTACTGTCAGGCCTTGAGTCAGGCTCAGGTTTTGAGCTCAGCTTTCACATTGGTATCCCTGCCCAGAACGAGATGATCCCTACCATCCCCTCCAACCCATTTTGGGATTCCATGACCCTGTCCAACACTAAACCAGGAGTAAAAACTCTTGGAAACTTTTGCTGTTCCTCCTCCTGAGCCATTCCTAATGGATGTCTCCCCTCCTGTGCCTGTGCCAGCTATGCCATAGCTGACAACGCCTACAGGGTGATGTGCAATGAGTTCAACAACCACTTCATCCTCATCTCTGGGGAGAGTGGGGCTGGCAAGACAGAGGCATCCAAGAAGATCCTGCAGTACTATGCAGTCACCTGTCCCACCACGGAGCAGCTCCAGACTGTCCGGGACCGGCTCCTGCTCTCCAACCCTGTCCTCGAGGTGGGAAACCAAAGGAAAGCCCAAAAATGCAGAGGGGTTGGAGTTGGTAGCATCACTTCATGAAGATTCCTTACAAATCTGCAGCACCGAGCAAGAATTGCCAATATTGGCACACCTCTGAAAGAATATTTGGGATTTAGTATCATTTAATGTTCGAAAAATTTGAATTTGGAGGTTTGGTTTGAGAATGGCTGGAAGAAATATAAGAAAATAGAACTGTACTGAGCAGCAGTTCCTTGGGGATAGATAAGAAAAATCAGTAATTGGTTTAGCTGAATTCCACTTTAAAGCTATGGAAATGCATTAGTTTGTGTTTTTTTAATCTCACTAAATTCAGTGGGACTTGGCTGAAGCAGCAAGTCTTGGTTACTCCCAGTGAGGTGAGGAGTGACTTTCCCTCTCTGCTTGCCCCCAGGCTTTTGGGAATGCAAAAACCCTGCGCAACGACAACTCCAGCAGGTTTGGGAAGTACATGGACATCCAGTTTGATTTTAAGGTGAGCACAAACCCAGTGGAGCGCTGGGGAAAGGAGCTGTGTCTGAGAAACCTCCTGGATGCTGAGCAGGCAGCCCAGGATTTATTAATTCTTACCCTGCACATTTCTGACCCTGTTTTTGCAGGCCTTGCATTTTGCAGGTGAGGTCACTGGTTATCCATCCTGAAAACTTCCAGCCTTGCTGGCAATCCTCCACGGAAAGCTGATAGAGAGTTTTAAAGCTCAGGTTACTTTTACAGGACAGCAAATCCTTGTACTGTTGCTGGACACTCTTAAACACAAGGTGGCAGATAAATGACAGAAGAATTTGGTTTTTCCTGACCTCGTTCCTCATTCCTGGGAGTAAAGAAACAGCAATCACAGGGATTATTGGTATTTTTGGTGTTGATCTGCCTGCTTTGCTGTGCCAGGGAGCTCCAGTGGGAGGGCACATCCTCAGCTACCTGATTGAGAAATCCAGAGTTGTCCACCAAAACCACGGAGAGAGGAATTTCCATATTTTCTACCAGCTGCTGGAGGGGGGAGACAAGGAACTGCTCGGCTGGCTGGGGCTGGAGCGTAACCCCCAGAAATACGCGTACCTCATCCAGGTCAGTGGGAGCTGCAGCTCATCAGGAGCTGTAAGGATGGAAAAAGCAGCTTGGGCAGAAGGTGTTCTTACCCTAAAAATATGGGGTGGCTGGAAGATCAAGCTCTGCACAGCCTCACCCAATTTATGGTGATGTTCTCTTTGATTTATTTGGGGTTTCCAGTATAAACTGAAAGATTTGATCAAAGGAGCCATGCTCAGAATTAATAACAGTGAAAAAACTCACTGAGGGAACTGGCAATGAAAGCAGTGTGCCCAGAAGTATCTGTTTGCTCATAATAGAAGTTCTTTACCAATTAATTGTATTAATTCATCTTATTGCTGCCCAGGGTCGATGTGCCAAAGTGTTTTCTATCAATGACAAGAATGACTGGAAAATAGTCCGGAAAGCTTTTTCCATCATTGACTTCACTGAAAAAGATATGGAGGTACTGCTGGTGAAAGGGGGCTGAGCAAAGGGATTTCAGAGAGGAGGGCACTGCTCTTTTCCTGAAGTGATGGGAGCAGCTGTGGAGGCGGGTGAAAGGTGGAACGGGACAACTTTGGGTGGTCAGGACTGAAGGGGCTGACAAGAAACATGGAGACAGTCTTTGGAAAAGGGCCTGGAGTGACAGGACAAAGGGGAACGGATTCCCACTGGCACACAGTAGGTTTGGATCAGATATTGGGAAGAAATTGGGTCCCTGGCACAGGTTGCCCAGAGAAGCTATGGCTGCCCCATCCCTGGAAGTGTCCAAGAATGGATGAGGCTTGGAGCAACCTGGGATAGTGGAAGGTGTCCCTGCCCTGGCAGGGGTGGAACTAAATGATCTTTAAGTTCCTTTCCACTCCAAACCACTCTGGGATTCTGTGATTCAGTGGGATTGAGGGGAGTGGGTGGTGAAGAGCACGATGTCAGGGGTGGTACTGGATCCTCTGGTTCACCTCGTTCAGCCTGGCCAAAATCCTGTTAATTAATGATAGGAAATATCAGCACCACCCCACAGGGCTGTGATAAACCATGTTCTAATGGAATATCTCCCATTATCAGCAGCTCTTTGGAATCGTTGCCAGTGTCCTGCACCTTGGGAACATCCAGTTTGAGGAGGACAGCAATGGCCACGCCATCATCCGCGACGGCTCCCAGATCAAGTGGATTTCCAAGGTGCCTCTGCCCAGACGGGCCCAGAACTCCCAGTGCTGGGAGGAAAAACCTGAACCTTGCTGGGATTTTCTTATTGGTACCAAATATTTATCCCCAAAAGCACAAGGATAACTCTAAAAACACCCAGCTTTTGTTGTAGAGCACCTTGAGTTTTCTCCCTGAAATTTGCTGATTTCCTGTGGCTGGGGAGGGGGGTGAGGGTTGTGCCTCACAGTGCTGCCTATTTAATCAGGGACCTGTGGCTGTGCTCTGAGTGCAGATATTTCTCTCCCTGCAGCTGCTGGGGGCTCACCTGTCCATCCTGCAGGAAGCTCTCACAAACAGGAAGATCGAAGCCAGATCCGAGGAGGTACCAGGCAGTTCTGTGTGGTCCCAGATTAATATGGGAGACCCCCAGCTGGGGGGTGGGTGAGGAGCCAGTTCTGAGTGTAAACCAGATCCCTCTGGCTGTCCCTCTTCTCCTCCACATCCCCTTCTTCCAGCTTGAGATGTTAAACTAAAATATATTGGAGTTTTATTGCTGAACAAGGGAGGAGCTGTTAAAAAGCTGGAACAGGGACTTGTATTTGAGCCAAACAATTTCCCCTTGCCTAGTCCACAGTGCTTCCTGGGAAACTGGGCTGCACAGAGAAAAATACTGGTAAAAACCACACTTTTAACATTTTATATTTTTATTTAAATAGTATAGAAGTAAAATGAGGTCAGAATATTTTCCCGCTTCATCTAAATTAATACTCACCAAAATGTAGTGCCCCAAACCTGCTGGGATACACCAGACTGAAGGAACACTGGTGGAAAATAAAGCTGTAGGGAAAATCAGGGAATTCCAGAGTGGTTTGGGTTGGAAAGGACCTTATATGGTTCCATTCTAACCCCCTGCAGGAATTGCTGCAGTCCAGGGTGGCTGTGCTGTGCTGTAGGAAAATGTGGCTGCTTCTCCAAGCCACAGAGGTGACCTGGCTGTGCAGAGGTTTGCTCTGATCCCCCGTGGTGTTCATCCTCTCTGGGATATCTTTATATTTCCAGGTGCTCAGCCCACTGAATGTGGATCTGGCATTCTACGCCCGGGACGCTGTAGCAAAAGCAATTTATGGAAGGACTTTCACATGGCTGGTCAACAAAATCAATGGCTCTCTTGCCAACAAGGTTGGTTTCTTGTCTGGGGTGCTGAATGCTCCTAAAATGCTGAGCAGTTTCTCCAGAGAGGCCCCACAACCCTCATCACCAAATATCTGGGATGTTGGGTAATTGCTGCTGGGACATGTCCCAGCCCTGAGCTGGAAAACCCTTTAAATACTCCCTGTTTAGAAGTTTTAGCAGTTCATTACCTGCCTTAAAGTGGCTTCTCCACTGAGATTTCTCTGAAAGTTTGAAGCTCAGGTGAGAGCAGCCACCTGCAGGGAAGGAGCAATGGCAGAGCAGGGGTGTTTTTGGCAGGACTCCACTCAGAAAACAGTTATTGGCCTGCTGGATATTTATGGCTTCGAAGTGCTGGACACAAACAGGTAAGAGCTGGGATTTGTGGTGACCTGCGGCTTCAGGACATTCCTGCATGGATTTTTGGCAGTGCCCTCAGCCCAGTACAGGGCACTAAAACCTGGGGGCAGGATTTGCTGGACCCCAGGAAAAGATTTGCCTTGGGCTGTGGTGCAACAGTGTGGGAGCAAGGGGTGGGTTTGTTTGTGTGGGAATGGGGGGTTTGGTCCGTGGAAAAATGGGGAATTTGGCCCCTGTGGAAATGAGGGCTTGGTTTCTATATGGGAATGGGTGGTTTAGATCATGGAGGAAGAAGCAAAAGTGCCCCTGGATCACATCAAACCTGCTGCTCATTTAACCTCCCTGAAGTTTTGAGCAGTTCTGCATTAATTACTGCAATGAGAAGCTGCAGCAGCTGCTGATTGAGATGACCCTGAAGGCAGAGCAGGAGGAATATGAACTGGAAGGCATTGAGGTAAATTATATTTCCCCCTCCCTTTTCCCTTTGAACTGCCATTGCACTGAATGCTTTTGATCACCAGTGTGAAAGTCATCCTGCTTTTTTAGATTGTTATTGTTCCCATGGGAAGTGTAGGATTTACAGGGGTCTCTCTTTCTGCAGCCCTTTTGAAGTGCAATTTAGCCCAGATTTAATTGACATCATTTAAGGAAGAAGTAGGACCTTCCCTAAAACTCAGATGTTCAGCAGTGACAATGTCCCAGGAGAATGAGGGATTCCAGCAGTGTAAAACATGGGAAGATGGAGAGGATTTATGCAGAGAACAAGAGGATGGTGTGGGCTGCTTCAAGCAGGAGAACTCTGGAGTGGGATCATGGATCACTGTGCTGTCCCCTTTTCTCTCAGTGGATCCTAATTCTCACCACTCATTTCAGTGGGATCTGAGGCTGTATCTTATTTAAGTACCAAAGAACTTTAAAAATTGCAAAGAAAAGGTCTCCATCTAAAACTGCTCTTCCTTTTTCCCTTTTCCAGTGGGAACCAATCCCATATTTTAACAACAAAATCATCTGTGACTTGGTTGAGCAGAAGCACAAAGGAATAATCTCCATCCTGGTAAGAACAGAGGCCTGTGCCTTGCTCTAATGGTTCTTAATCACATTTCCCCCTCTAATTATGGGATGGGTCTGTGTTATCCAGAACACAAACACAGATTCCTGTAACAAACACCCAGAGGATGAGGCAGAGGCTCCGGTTTTGGGGGGAGTTAAAGGTGGGGGATGTTCTGCTTCCCCTGCAATGGAGCTTTGGGTTTGTGGGGCAAAGCTGTCCTAGATTTTGTTGAGGAGGGAATGTGAGCTCAGAGCAGCTCTGATCCAGTGCCTGCTGTTGCAGGATGAGGAGTGCTTACGGCCTGGGGAAGCGACAGATTTGAGCTTCTTGGAAAAGCTGGAAGAGAAAGTAGGAGACCATGCCCACTTCGTGACGTATGCATTTACCCTCTGTATCCTACCCCAGACCCTTCCCATCCCAAATCCGTGCCAGGGCTGGGGAGGGAACAATCTCTGCCTTGTCCCAGAGGGAACCAAAGAGCCCATCCAGTGTCTGATTTTGGGAATCTCCACTGGTGGATCCGGGGTGCTGGGAGGTGTGAGCAGGGCTCTGTCTCTTCACTGCTCTGATGCTGAGCTTTGAGTCTGTCGTTCCACACCAAAATTAGGGGATTTTAACCCAGGATTTTAGCCCAGGAAGGTTAAATGGCTTTGGCCATAGATGGCTTTGGTCCCCAGGCACTCCAGGAAAAGCTGTTGTGACAAGGAGCCAAATGCCTGAGGCTGAGGGGGGATATGTAAATATTTACACCCATCTTGTTCTGTGTGAGCTTGGAGCATGAAGAGGAGAGAAAATTCTTGTGCTCCTCTCCCCCGGATGAGTGGCATTTTGGTTCCTACTCCATTTGGAGGGGTTTTGGATCCCGTTTTGGTGGCAGCTGAGCGCGTTGGCGCCGGGCTGTGCTGGCACTTCCCTGCAGGAGCTGCTGAAGGGCTGTGACAAGTCATCAATTGAGAGACACAGTGCTGAGCTGTCACTGTTCCCGCAGCTCTGAACCCCGCCACAGCCAAGTGGAAAATTTGTAGCCAACTTCCCTGTCACCACAATGTGCCTTAATGCTGTTCTGCCTGATTAAAAGCTTTAAATAGAAGTGCTGGAGCTGCTTCCACGGGATCTGCTCTTGGAAGGAGCTTTGATACACGAACGTGCTGTTGTGACACTCAGCTCTGCTGTTTGTGACTGCTTACAAAGCTGAAAATTCAGCTGTGAAGTTGCTCTTTTTTTTCTTGTTTAGTTCTTTTTTTTTCCCCTCAGGAATTCTTGCTTTCTGAAATATTACTGCTATTCTCGAACACTTGGATTTTTCCTTTGTATTTGGGTTCTTGCTCTAGGGCAAAAATGTCTGAAATCCTTTCCCCCCTGGGTTTGCTTTGGGGTTGAGGAAGCTGGTGGTTTTTTCCCCCACATAAGCACTAAAAATGTATTTAAATGGATGTTATGGGAAGAAATAGAAATGTTTTTGGAATGGATGATCACTGCCAAATGGCCATGAGTAGATCCCAGGTATCCTGAGGAGTTTATGGGAGCTGCCAGCAGGGAGAGATGATGGTTTGCTCAAGGTAACTGCACAGTCAGACCCCATCAATAGGATCAAACACCACATTTCCAGCTGTCCCCAAGCTGAGGGAATCTCTTTGCTGCTCTTTCTCCTGGTGTTCTGTTGGGTTTTCCCCCCGGCAGGCGCAAGCTGGCGGATCAGAAGACGCGGAAATCGATCGACTGGGTGGATTTCCGCCTCCTCCACTACGCTGGAGAGGTCACCTACTGTGCTGTGGGTGAGTGAAAGTGGCCAGGCTGGAGTTCCTGAGCTCTTAAAATGCTGTGGATGATGGTGACTTGATGGGCAGAGGAATTACAAAATCCCTGCCCTCTGCAGGCACTGACCTGCAAGTCTTAAATGTGGCTGCAGTGAGAATTTTGAGGATGTGAATGTTCCTGTTTTCTTTTTTTATTTTCTTTTAATTCAATTTTTTTTTTTCAGGATTTCTGGAGAAGAATAATGATCTGCTGTACAGAAACCTGAAGGAGGTAAGCACAAAAGGAGATGCTGCTCTTTTACATCACCTGCTCGGTGCAGAAGATTTATTTATTTTTTGTAGCAAACAAAAACATCCTTTTCTCTTTAGCACTGATCTTTAGGTAACTGTGCATGTTCTCAGGAGGAGAAGAAGGGCTGCTCAATAGGACAACTTTTATCTCCTCCTGTTTTAGGTGCTGTGCAACTCCAAGAACAGTATCATCAGGGAGTGTTTCCTCCTGTCAGAGCTGGACAACAGGAGGAGACCAGAGACTGTGAGTTCTGTCTTTAGTCTTAATTCTGAATATCAACCCTGCTCCCCAGGCCTTGGTTTAATCCCTGATCCCAAAAACTCCAGGCTGCCATCAGCTTTTGCTTCCAGGGTTGAGCTGGATGCAGGGAGTCCATTTCCCTTCCTGCAGGGAGGAGTTCCAGAGCTCAGGAAGTCCTTTTGATGCTGTCCTAGGTTGCAACCCAGTTCAAGAACAGCCTGACGAGTCTGATTGAGATCCTGATGTCCAAGGAGCCCTCGTACATCCGCTGCATCAAACCCAATGAGAACAAGGAGCCTGGTGAGGCTGGGCCTGGAGGCTCTGCTGAGTCCAAGGAGTGGGCAGAGAGATTTCTTTGGAGCAGGGTGCAGTGTGTGTATGTTGTGGAGATGTGTGGGAACCCAGGAAATTCCTCTGGCTGCCCTGGAGGGCTCGAGACCCTGTCAGGGGGCTCAGAGACCTTGGCACAGAGCCCACGACCACTGTGCCTTTGATTTAGCCCTTGGGAAAAACAACTACCAACCTTTACATGGAGGATTACAAGCCACGACAGTTTAAGTAGAACGATAGTGAATTTATCATGGTGTGAAAAAGTAGATTTTCGGGTTTTTAGAATGGGGGTTCAGGACGAAAGATTGAGGGATCTGGGTGTGTCCAGCCTTTCTCATTCTTCTTCTTCTGGGCCTCCATCTTCTGCTGTGATGGTGGTATTTTTGGATTGGTTAAGAGTAGAAGCTCACTGTCTAACGTAGGTGATAGGTATTGGAAAGTAAATATCATGGTTAAACACCAGCTTAAACACTGTTTAAGCAGGCAGCGAATTTGTCCCCTTGGGTAATTGGGGATTTGGCTCCTTCCTGATTTCCCCCAACACACGGGGATGTGGGTGAGCTCCCCCAGGCAGAACTGACCAGTGGAGCTGTGCTCTTGCTGCAGGGAAGTTTGATGATTTCCTGATCCGACACCAGGTGAAGTACCTGGGGCTGATGGAGCACCTGCGGGTGAGGCGCGCCGGCTTCGCCTACCGCCGCAAGTACGAGCTCTTCCTGCAAAGGTGAGGGAGCTGCCTCCCCTCTGGCCCGCTAATCCTGCCCTCCTGAGGGCTGCAGAGCAAGCAAAACTCCTGTCCTAGTAGTGAGAGTTGTCAGCAGAACCCCTTCTGCTTCAAAAATACCCTTTGCCTGTTGTTGTCTGCATTTTTTTTATCTGCGTTGGCATCTCCTGCCTTGAGCGAAGCAGAGGGAATTTCAGGGGTAACTTCAGAAAGGATTTCTTCAAACTTCAGGTTGTTTGCATTGATGTCCTGCTGATGTTTCAGGTACAAAAGTCTCTGCCCAGCTACCTGGCCACACTGGCATGGGCCTGCAGCAGAGGGTGTGGAGAGACTCATCAAACACATTGGTTACAAGCCTGAGGAGTACAAATTAGGAAGGTAAGTTCCTTGTTCTGGCTGCTCAGTGTTTGCTGCCCTGGATCCTCTGTCCTGTCTGTGACAGGAGCAAGATGCACAAATTTCCTCATTATTTTTACCTGTTTCCATGGTAAAAATAAATTTTTTAAAAAATAAACCTGTTTCCATGGTTTACCTGTTTCCAACCTCATTTCTTCCATTTCTGTGTTAGGGCTCCAGCTTCTCCTGCTTCCCTGGGCAGCCCAATGCAGCTCAGGCTTGGGTGGCATTACAGCTGTTTGGGGGTCTCTGAGCCTGCTCAGGAAGGATGGCTCACCATGGATAACCTGCTCCTGGTCTCTTTTTCAGAACCAAAATATTCATCCGTTTCCCAAAGACCCTGTTTGCCACAGAAGATGCCTTTGAGTACAGAAAGCACCTGCTGAGTAAGGTTCCAGTTCCCTTGGTCTGGGACCTTCCTGCCCCTGGCTTGGGTGGGACCTGGGATGGTGGAAGGTGTCCCAGCCCATGCCAGGGGGTGGAATGGGATGGGCTCCAAGGTCTCTCCCAACCCTGGTCTGCACAGCTCTCAGAATTCATGGAAAACTCAATAAAGTTGCTCCAGGCTGGGGGGAAATCTCTTGAATTGTGGATTTGTGCCTCCTTTGGAGCTCCTCAGTCCTATGAGTACCCCCCAGATGCACCAAGAGCCTTTCCCTTGGGGTTGGGGTCTCTTCTGTCTCATCCTGGGGGTTCCTTGAGAAGCAGAACTGAAGGGCATGGTGCCTACAGGGCATGGTGCCCACAGGGGCAGGTTCTGGTGCCCTCTGTCCCCTGTGCCATGGAGGGCAGGAGCTCAGCTCCTCACCTCCCTGGCCCTGCAGGTGCCACTGATGTCTCTGCTTTCTTTCCAGTTTCAAGGCTCCAGGCCAAATACAAAGGATTCCTTGGGAAAAGAGCCTACCAGAAGAAGAGGAAAGCAGGTACAGGCTCTGCCATGGGGGATTCTCTTAGGGCTGGGGGCTTTCCTCAGGGCCTGGAGCCCTGTGAGGTCCCAAATCCTTGGGGCTGTGGCAGCACTTGAGGTTGTTGGGGTCACAGGAGGTGGCAGCTGCACCCAGAGCATTCCCAGAGCTTTTCCAGAGGTTCCTTGAGTTCTGTTTGGATCCTCACACCATGAGCTGCTCTTGGCTCAGCTGTGGGAGCAGCAGCAGCAGCTTCTGTCACACACTGGGGACATTCTGGGGTACCTGGGGGTCGATCCTCAGCTGCTGGGGTGAAAACCCCTCTTATCACAGCAGGCTGATGTGAAGTTGAGGCTCAAAGCAGCTTTCTGGGCTGTGGGCAGGGACAGCAGGAGGCAGAGCAGGGACAAGGCCTGCCCTTGATGCTCAGCCCCACAGCACAGGTGGAACTTGATCCACCACGGAGAACAAAACATTCCAAACCTGCTGCTCCCATCAGCTGCTTTTAGAGCTGCAGAATAACCAGTTTTAGCTCCTGCTGGGTGAATGGCCAAAGCCCAGGAATGATTCCCTCTTGCAGCAATCAAGCTGGAGGCCTGCTGGAGAGGAGCCCTGGCACGGAGGGCAGCCAAGAAGAGGACGTGGGCAGTGCAGACCATCAGGAAGTAACTGTCCCAACCATATTGCCCAGCCACAGAACCCCACAATGGTTTGGGTTGGAAGGGACCTCAAAGCCCATCCAGTTCCCCCTCCTGCCTAGGGGACACCTCCCACTGTCCCACATTGCTCCAAGCCCTGTCCAACCTGGCCTGGGGCACTTCCAGGGATCCAGGGGCAGCCACAGCTTCTCTGGGCACCTGTGCCAGGGCCTCACCACCCTCACAGGGAAGGATTTCCTCATAATTTTTCTCATGCCCCTCCATTTTCTTCATCCTCCCTCTCCACTCCCCTAAACCCAGCTCCTGAGCTGATTCCTTCAGAACTCCAAAGCCCTGTGGTTTGGCCAACAGAACAAAATATTGTTAATATTTAGAATATTCTAAAGCTTGAGATTTCCATGGCTGACCCTCAGTGTTAACACCAGTGATCCTTAGCCTGTCCCTCCCCTCATTCCCATGGATTTCTGGGGTATTTTCTGTAGGTTCATAAACGGCTTCATCAATCGGAAGAAGCCCCTCTGTGAGGAGAACCGGGACTTTGTGAGGCTTTCACAGTACCTCTACCTGATGAAGCTCCGAGACCACCTCCCAAAAAATGTCTTGGACAAGAGCTGGCTCCGGCCTCCCTCCATCCTGGAAGAGGTGAGGGGTTCTGGAGGCTTTGGGAGAGGTGGAGGTGGCCGCTGTTTGGTGGCCATGTGTGTGCACATTCCAGGTGGGAGAAGATGATCTGCTGCTGGCTCATCCTCTGTCCAGAGCCTTTGGAAAACCCCAAGATCTGCTGTATTTGGGTGGGAATGGGTGGAATAGCACAGTGGTCTGTGCAAGAGAAATTATGAAGTTCCCTGCTGGTTTAAGCAATAAAAAGGGAAAATGCACTGACAGAAGAGTGAACTCACGAGCTCTAATAAAGACAAAATTAATCCCATGGGGTTCAAGGCTTGTGGCACAGACAGAGTTGTTTGTACAACTGCTCTACTTTATTTTTTCCTGATTTTTTTAAACGCAGACATCTGAGATGCTCCAGAAACTCTGCGTGAGGAACCTGGTGAGGAAATACTGCCGAGGGCTCACTGCTGAGAGGAAAGTGCAGGTAACAACCCCAGGAATGAAAATGTGGCAGTTCAAACAGCTGTGACCCCCGAGGATCATCTGGGACACAGGCAGCACCTTCTGATCCTGCTGCTCCAATCAGTCCTTCAGGAATAAGAGCAAACTTCTCATCATAGGACAGCAAGCTCCTGGAGCCAGGTGTTCCTCATGATGGAGAGAGCAGAGAGGTGGAGGTTAATTTATGGCATGAAATCTGCTCTCCATATAATTGGAAAAGATCCATAAATACCAAAAATCTGTAGGATTTTCCCAGAATAACCCAAAGCTGCCAGGAGAGAAGCATCACAATTCCAATATTCCATGTGCGAGCAGCAGGATGCTGTGGAGTGGCAGCGTTTGCATTGTCCCTGCTGGCGTTCCCTGTGGTGGAATTCTGAGGGTCAAGGCTGTTCCTTCTCCCACCAGCTGCAGCAGAAGGTGGTGACCAGCGCTGTTTTCTGTGGGAAGAAGGAGGGGTACCTGGAGAGCCTCAGCCAGCCCTTCCTGGAGACCCGCCTGAGTGAGTGCAGCAAACCCCTGCGGGCCTCAGCCACGTCCTCCTGGCTCTGTGAATTCCTGCCTGGCCAAACAGACTCATTTTCCAAGAGAAATTCCCTCCTGGCAGAGGCAGCATCACCTGCCAGTGGAGTTCCTCCCTGTCACATCCAGCGACGTGGCACCACTGCTGGGTTGTTCTCAAACTGGGATCCATAAACCTGAGCAGAATTCCCTGGGGGCTGGGATGGATGGATCAGGGTCTGAACCAACAGCAGACCCAAAACCAGGCAGAAACTCCCAGTGTGAATTTACTTGTCAGGCAGGAAAATTCACCAAAATGGGTCTGGGAGCAGCTGGAGGCGACCACCCTCAGTTTGGAAGGGAATATTCCAAGGGGAAAATGCCAGTTGGGATGAGGACAGCTGAAGCAGCTCTCTGGAGTTTGCTGGGAGGTGGGGTGTGTCTGTCTGGGGCTGTGGCTCTGGCACTCACACCCAGTTTCTCTTTCTGGTTTGCTCCTCAGAAGAGAGTGACCTAAACCCCAAAGTGCTGCAGCTCATTCGTGGGGAGAACATCAAGGTAAGGCAAGGACAGAACTCTTGGAGTTATATTCACTGGAATCCTGGAGCTGGTTGCTTACACAACTGATGAAGAGCAGCATTTCCTTGAAGAAATGCTCCATGAAGAGCTACCATTTCCTTGCTTTTAAATTTGGGACAGGTCTCAAAATAATTGAAATAATTGAAAACCTAATTAGGAGTTATTTAAGATTCATTTTAATGTAAGCTTAAAAAACATTCCTAGCCCTGTCCAGGAGCAGAGCTGGAGTGTCCCTGCAGTTCCCATGGTTATGGCATATAGGGACCCCATCATTCCCAGGATTTTGCCTCCTGGATTTCCCAGTGTAGGGAATCCAGATCCCTGTGAGCTGAGACCTTGCTGACCTGCTCCTTGCTGAGCTGCTTCCAGCCAGGAGAATCCAAGCCCCTGGATCAGGAGCTTGCAGGGGTGGAGATGCTGATTCCAGCTCGTTGTTCTCAGTACGTGACGCCCGTGGTGAAATACGACAGGAACGGGTTCAAGGCGCGCGAGCGGCTCCTGGTGCTCACCCAGAGCTCGGCCTACGTGGTGGAGATGGCCAAGATCAAACAGAAAATCGAGTATTCCACCCTGAAAGGTACCTCTGGGAGTCACTGTTCCAAGGCTGGGTGGAATTAGGAGCAACCTGGACTAATAGGACGGGTGGAATGGGATGATCCTAAATGTTCTTCCAGCCCAAATCATCCCATGATGGTTCTGTGGGTTGTTGTGGGGATTGCTGTCCTGCCAGGCGTCCTTTAAGAAGGATGGCATTCTGAATCTTTGCCTTGCAAAGATATTGGAATGATCGGTCCCTCTTTTCCTGGGGGTTGGACAAAGTTTTGAAGGATGATTTTATGAGTAAGAGTTCCTTGAAATGTTTAAACGCAGGAGGACATCACTTTCTGCTGACAGGGAGACAAAATAACCCAAACTTTTCCTATTCTGCTTGTGGCTATTTTTTAATCCTGGCACTGGTGGAACTACAGTTCAGGGGTAGGATGGATCCTTCCCCCTCTTCTGTTACCAAAATCCAAGGCACCAGGGAAAGGTTTGGGGCAAACAGCTCATGCAGGGGTTTAAATCACCACAGTTGGAATTGTGCTATGGACAATGGGTGACATAAAGGGACCTGCAGAAGATATTTTGAAAATTCTGATTAATTAATCAATCAAAGTAGGAGCTTTTTGTGTTTTGCTTTAAGAATGGGAATACTCACTCTTAAGGAAGGACAGAACCCTCCTTCAGGAATGTGATTTCCCCTGTAACCACATGGGGCTGGAGTTATTTCTCCTGGGGGAAGGAGATGAGGGTGGTGTGGAGCTGGGTTTGGTGTTTCCCTCTAATTTTGGGCTTCTTTTGAAGGGATCTCCACCAGTAACCTGAGTGATGGGATCGTGGTCATTCATGTTCCTGAGGACAAGAAGGTAGGAAATGGAGATGGTGGTTCAAGTGAGGGGCTGATGCCTCCAATACCATCCTATAAACTCCTGGAATGACACAATTCCTGGTGTTTATTCAGTGTGTAATCAGCCAGGCCTTTACATCCTTGCTGTCTCAACATGAAAACTTTCACTTGGAATCCCAACCTGCCAGGGAGTGGTGGAGAATGAGAAGATCCCCCCTGAGCCTCCCTTTCTCCAGGCTGAGCCCCCCCAGTTCCCTCAGCCCTTCCTGGTGTGGCTGATTCTCCATCCCCTTCTCTGGACACATTTCTGCCTTTTTTTTAGACAAAAAAAATCCTAAATAATCCCTGGGGTGGGTGTTTGAATTGGTTCACTTCTGCCTGGTAGTCATCCCAAAGGAGTTTCTCTGCACCATCAGGTGCTGGGGTGATGCCAGGTGACTTTATCCCTCTTTTTTTTTGTTTCCAGGGAGATGTGATCCTGCAGTGTGAGCACCTCTTTGAGACAGTGACCAAGCTCTGCATATTGGCCAACAAGCAAAGCGTGGTTAAAGTGGTGAAGGGAAGGTAAGGAAGGCAGGAAGGTGGGTGGGTAGCACTGGGCAGGTTCAATTTTGTGGGAATAAAATATTTTTATTCAATTTTTAGGCCTGGACTAGGTCAAGACTGTTGAATCACCCCAGCAGACAGTGCCCAAAGCTGGGCAGGTCTGGGGCAGCAGCATCTCTGCTTTTGTGACTTCCAGAGGCACAGGGAGATGAAATGGGATGCACTGAGAGAAAACGTATTAAAAATCATGCCAATGAGTCCTTGCACCTTGCTAGGGATGCTGCTCTGCTCTGACAGCTGCCCACGCCCCACCTGCCTAAACCCAACCTATTTCTAGGTGATTTTATTTTAAACCCACTTTTTTTTTTTTTAGTTTTCTGATGTGACCTGGGCGTGAGGTCGTGGCTTTAGTGGTTCCACAGGGGATCCCATTAGCCTCAGGAAAGCCAGCTGGGAAGCTGTGGGTCACATCAGGACAAATCTTTCCTCTCCCACAAGGACAGAGGAGGCCCAAAATGTGATTCCTCCTCCCAGTGGCAGCCCCGAGCTCCTGGCAGGTGGATGCAGCCCATGTCTCCAGCCTCTCTGGGAATTGGAGCTGGCAGGTGAAACCTGCACTTCTGCTCCAGCTTTTCAGCCTGGCCTTTGCATTTCAGCTCTAATTAGATTTGGTGTGCTCAGTGCTTTCCTCCAGGTCAGATCTGCTTAGCTTCCAGTGCTTAATTGCACCAAGAACACTCAAAAGCCTGAGCTGGGCAGCCTTGTTGCATTCATCAACCCCTTGGGCTCGCTGGGATAATGCAATTGTTTAGGAAATTCACCTGAGCTGGAGGCTCTGATCTGCTCCTCTAACGAGATTTGCCCAGGGAACAGAAATAAAGGGGGTTTGGAGTAAAGCCTCTTGTGGGGAGAGCTCTCCAGGGGCTGTGGTGGTGCTCACAGGGGTCCCAGGATGAGGGAAGAGATGAGAATCTCGCCTCCATGTTTCAGAAGGCTGATTTATTATTTTATTATATACATTATATTAAAATGATATATTAAAACTATACTAAAATAATAGAGAAAGGATTTCATCAGAAGGCTAGCAAAGCAATAGAAAAGGAATGGAATGATAATAAAATCTTATGACTGATCAGACGGTCTGAGACAGCTGACTGTGATTGGCCATTAATTAAAAACAACCACATGAGACCAATCACAGATTCACCTGTTGCATTTCACAGCAGCAGATAATTATTATTTACATTTCGTTTCTGAGGCCTCTCAGGAGAAAAAAAAATCCTAAGGAAAGGATTTTTCATTAAACATGTTTGTGACAAGGGCCCTCCTGTGCTTCCAGCCTCCGGTTCCGCGTGGGCTCCGGCAAGGAGGGGACCATGGTGTTCACCGTGGGGCCAGAGCCTCAGGTCTTCAAGGACAAAACTGGACAGCTGACAGTGGTAAGGACTCAGCTGGGCCCAGGGAGGCACCTGGTGCTTCCTCCTTTGGATCTGCACCTGCAGAGAGCACAGCCCCTCCTTCCTGGGCGTGCAGGAGGGACTGAGACCCCTCCCAAAGCAGGAGGTGACCACCCCGTCAGTGTCACCTGCAGGAGGTGATCCAAGACAGGGCTGGGAGCTGCAGCTCCAGGGATTGTGCAGGAATTGGCCCTGGGGAGGTGACCACCCCGTCAGTGTCACCTGCAGGAGGTGATCCATGACAGGGCTGGGAGCTGCAGCTCCAGGGATCGTGCAGGAATTGGCCCAGGGATGGGGGCAGCAAGGCTGGTTCCTGGTGTGGGCACTCAGAGAATTTAGCCTGACCCAAACTCAATGTGCACCAGCAAAATGAGGCCTCGTGGGGTGTTTCCCACCTCCCTCAACCAAGTTATGCCTGAAATGGGTTGGGAGATGGAGGGAAGGCACTTCTTGTCACCCAAGCAGGTCCTCTGAGGAGCTGACAGCTCCAAGGGAGAATTCCAAGTGGAATTCTCCATCCTGCAGACAAAGGGAGTTGCCTTTATGTACCACTGGGCAAATGGAAACTCCACCACCATCTCTCTTCCCAGGCACCTTGAGAATTCCTGATTTAATGGTTCCTTCCTCTTCTCCTCCCAGGTGTCAACCCCAAAAAGGTCTTGATGAGAACCAGTTCCTGTTCCCTTGGCTGGGGACAGAAAGGAGCCTGCAGGATGAGACCAGCCCTCACATCTCCCCTGGAATCTCTGATGCCACAGGGCTGCTGTGATTTGAGAGTTTGTTTGCATCTTTTAGGCTCTTTTTTTTTATAGCTTTAAACTATTCAACTATAGATAAATAAAATCCCTGACGTTGCTGTAACGCTCCCAGCAGGAGACGCTCGTTACGTGGTCACAGGGACATTTATCCCCAAAGTTCCAAGGCAAAATCTCCATCTCTGAGAGGTCAGGAAGGATTAGGACAGAAGCCAAAAGGCTTTTCTAGCTGTGCTTTGACTCACTACTCAGGAGCACTGCAGGAAATGCAGAGCAGTATTAACCCAGGTCTAAAACCAACTTTTCTCAAGGCAGAGAGAATCCCAACAGCTGGGCCTCTCCCACAAGGAGGGCTGGGAGGTCAAACTGACATTAATGAGGATGGAGATCTGATATTTCATCCCAAAAATTCCTCCAGCCACACAGCCCATGAGGATATTGAGCCCCCAGCGAGTAATAAAGTGACACGCATGTAAATATGAAATATCTTCTAATTTATTGTGTTATATTAAAAAAAAAAAAAAAACAAAAGTACATATTGCAAACATCAACCATACACTGAAATCCAGCTGAAGCTTGTTCTGTGCAGAAGTCTGGACAGGTGGGAATGATTGTACAGAACAGGAATTTGCTGTTGTCCATGAAACAATTCCATTCAGACTGAAAGGTTCTACCTATGCTTTGCTCTAGGGCAGGATGGGAGCTTGGAGCCTTGCCCAGGGGCTGCTCAGGGGATCCACACCTGCCCTGGGGAAGTGCTACAGGGAGAGAGGTGGCAAGGGGACACCAGGGCTGGTCCCTGTCCCCTCCTTGTGCAGCCCCACCCGTGACAGGAGCTGGGAGGGGACAAAATCCCTTCCCCAGGGGGACTTTGCTCAGCTGCCCTGGGCTGTGCTGGCACTGCTGGTGCTGGGGGATGGAAGCAGCCAGCTCTGCTCTCCCTGGCACTGGGAGGCAGGGAAGGATAATCTGAAGAGCTGCTCTTGTGCCCAGGACACCTGCCCTGAGCCCCAGGTGCACCTGAGAGCTCAGAGTAAAACCACTTAGAGTAACGAGGCTCAGGGCTGAGAGCATTTGTGCAAGGGCATGACCAGGGTGTGGCCAGAGCAAGGACAGGGACAGCAGGGAAAGGACAGGCCCCAGGACAGCACAGGACAGGCCCCAGGACAGCACAGCTTGGCTGCACCACTCCACACCCCGAGGGTGAGCTCAGACAGAGTCTGCCCACAAATGCAGCAACAAAACCGAAATGGAAACTTTAACTCTCCTGGAGTGACTTTGCTAAACCAACAGCTCTACAAAGCACTGTACAAAGATTAAAAACAGCCCTCCCCTGGTTTTTAAGAACTTAGTTTGCATATCCTGAAAGGGAAAAGCCTGAAGCCAGTTAAGGATCTATTTACAGAGAAGTTAATCACGTAGCTGTGACCTGTCAGGTGCTTGGTACTGGTGTCACTCCTGGGGCTGAGGCTGCTCTGCCCCACAGGACTGGGTTTGGTCTGGGGTCTGCAGGTCAGCACAGCCAGGGATGAGTGGAGAGCAGCTCCCAGCTGGAGTGAGCAGGGTTTGCTGCAGGACTGGGGCTGTCCCTGGTCCCTCTGTGGGACACAGCCTCCACCCCCAAGGGCTGCTGCAGATGCTGAGAAGCCCAGTGACAGCCCAGGAACCACCAGTAAGTGCCAAAGTACACAGTGCTGGAGAAACAGCAGCCCAGGACTTCCCTGCCTCACCCTCAGCTCATCCCAGCCCCGAGAGGAGAGGCACTGGCTCCGTCCCCCTCTGCACTGCTCCAGCCCTAGAGGGTGCTGCCAACAGCTTTAGGTACAACTCAAACTGGAAGCCCTGAGGTGTCAGGACAGAGCTGAAGCTGCTGAACCCCCAGGAGACTGTGGAGCTCTCAGTGAACAATCAGCAGCTGCAGGAGAAAGAGGAGAGGAGACAGGTATAACACCCCACCTGCCACAGCCAGCAGCTGCCTGCAGTGTGGAGAAGTCTTTGGTTACTAGAAAGATGGCCTCAGATTAAATTGGAAATCTTTGAGCTTTACTTGATGATCCAAAACTGTACAGCCACTTCCTGGTGTGTTTCAGCCTCTACCACCGAGCTCTGTGGAACAGAAGAACGTGGCTGGTGCTGCTGCAGCACCTCTGGTGTCACACTGTTCCCATGTCCTCAGCAGCCCTGAGCCAGGAGCAGGGATCCTTGGAGCAGGAACACAGAGATGCTGCTGCTCCAGGAGTGTGGCTGTTAAAGCCAGTGCTAAATATTGCAGAGAAAGGGTCAAAAGAAACTCTAGCCCAGGGCAGAGTGCTCTGGTGTCACCCACGGGTGCTGCTGCAGTGCAAGTTTAACACTTCCTACCTCAGGTTTCTCTCCCTCCCAGGACTGGTGACCTGAACTGTCACAGCTGTGGCTCTGCTCAGCCCTATGCAATGACAGCCCACCTCCCACCACTGCTGTCACTTGACTCCACAACAGGCAACAGGAGACAAGGAGGTAGATAAAATATTCATTGAAAGGGAAAAGCACTCGTAGAAAACCACCAGTGCAGTGGCCTTCTCCATGCTCTGTCCTTCCACACACAGCTGCCATGGCTGGGAGGGTTTGGAACAGCCTCAGGGTGAAGTCAAACAGGGAATATCTGCCTCTGGGCCACTGCCTGCTTCTGTTCCCCTCACTCAGAGCAGGAAAATGCTCCTGGATCAGCTCCAGAAGGGAACCAGGGCTGCTGCCCCCCACCAGCACCCCCAAAACAGGGGGGATTGAACCTGCTGTGACTCCTGGTACCTGGGAGCTGCTGGAAACCAACCCCCCAGCTGAGATCCAGGCTCAGGCAGAAGCTCTAAGCACTGACCAGTACCAACACCACTCCTAGGGAAAGCAACCGTGGACAGTTTGCTCCTGATTCTCCTCCTTTGGGAGCAATTTTAACCTTGAACTGCAGGGATAAAACAGGGATGGGTGTCCCCAGCTCAGTGCTGCAGAAACTCCACTGAACCCTTGGAGGAGCAGATCCTGAGAGCTGTGGGGAACCTGAGGGAGCAGCCCCTGCTCTGAGGGATCCCTCTGCCCCCAGACTCCAGGAATCTCATCAGCCTGTGCCATTTGTTCTTTGGGGAGTCTCTGCAGCAGCCCTGGGTCCAGGTCCCTGCCTTTCCCCCCAGCCCAGGAGGGTCAGGGAGTGCCTGGAGGGAAGGAGGGTGGCTGGCTGACCTTTTGTTTGTTGTTTTGCTTTTAAAGTGCAGGATCATTACCAAAAGTCACAGCAAGCCAGTCCTCCTCCTCCTCTCCAGCACAAAACAGCAACGACAAGAGTGCTAAAAATTCTGGGCATTTCTCCAGCTGCTCAACAGGCCCTTCCAGGCTGCCCAGTAACCTCGTGGATCCTCGCCCTACAACTACCGCATTTAAATACCCCAAATAACCTAGAGTTTGTTACAAATCCCAATTTACAGACTGTGCTGGACAGGAGTTGCACTGCCTGGTCCTGCTGCAGGGCAGCCCCTTCCCCAGAGCCGAGGGGGTCCCCGGGCTGGCTCACTGGTGCAGGTGGGCCCTGTCGTCGGGGCGCTTGATGTGGATCCTCCGCACGCGCTCGATGCGCTCCCGCTCCTCGTCCTCCTCCAGGTGGTGGGAGCGCCCTGCAGCCCCTCCCGTGGCCTCCAGGAGGGCATTGTCCGGCCCCCTCCCGTCCTGGGACTCGTACAGAAGAATGTTCAGGGTCTCCTCGTAAATTCGGGCTTCTGGGAACTCCACCTGGCAGGGAGGGAAGAGGAGGTCACCGACTGCAGGGGCCAGGGTACCTCGGTGTGGGTTCCTGACACTCGGTGTTGCTGTTCCCTAACTGCACCCCAGAGACAGAAATCCTTTCAGGCACAATCCTTTCTATTCCATTTTTTGTTTCCAGCTTCTGAGTCCAACAACAAGTTGGGTTTTTACCAGAACCAGGCAGATCCCTCCTGGGAAAGGGAAGAATGCAGGGAAGGTGTGCCATTGATGGATCCCTCCTTATATGGGGGTGTAGAGCCAGGGAACGGTTTGGGTTGGGAGGGATCATTTAGTCCCATCCCTAGATCATCTCCTTGCAACTCCCAAACCCAAATGTAGTTAAATGCACAGGTTTGTCTGAAGATAGAGCTGGACTGAACATTATGGATACCACAACTTATATGGACACCACATGTGTTATGGAATACCATAGGGCTTTTATGGAATATCCCAACTGCCCAGTGCAGGCAGCTCCTGCTGCACCCCCAGTATGAGCCCCAGCTGCTGCCCCACTCTCCATGCACTGATTACCCTCCAGAGGGGCTGAGCAATGACAAAGTGCCAGCCTGTTCAGCTGTCACTGTCCCAGTTTCCTGTACCTTGGTCTGCTTCTTCTCGGTGGCATAGACGATGGAGGTGCAGCAGACCTCGGCGATCTTGCGGCCCTGCCCGTAGAAGGACCAGCAGCAGATCTCATCCCCAATGACATCCTTGATGAAGAGCACCCTCCCGTTGAACCTCAGGGACAGCTTGTCAAAGAGCTCAATGTTCTTCAGCATGTTGTCATCAGAGTTGCTGTGGGAATGGAGGCAGCAGCAGGAATTTACAGAGTGCATGGAAAGAGTGGGAGCAGTGAGCACTGACGGCTCTGAGATCCCAGATTCCTGTGCCACAGAACCCCAGGATGGTTTGGGTTGGAGGGACCTTAAAGCCCATCCAGTGCCACCCTGTGACATGGGCAGGGGCACCTTCCACTAGCCCAGGTTGCTCCAAGCCCCATCCAACCTGGCCTTGGACACTTGCAGGGATGGGGCAAAGCGAAGAAATTAATTCTTATTATTTCACTTCAAACCATTCCTGAGCTCAGCACCCTGGATGGGCACTGTTATGTCATGAAACTTATAAGGGAATAAGGGAAAGAGGACAAGGCCCCCAGTTTGATGATTTCACCACTCACTGAGCTCTCTGTGTTTAACTACCACACTGCCATCCATGGGAATGCAGACAGCACTTGGCCAGGAGCCTCTGCCAGCTGCACCTAAGGATTAGAGGAACTCCTCTGGCACAGGCTCAGCCCTCCATGGATGGCAGCAGACTCCCTTCTGACTCCAGTTGGAAAATAATTGGGGAAAAATGGAGTGCCTGCCAACACCAATCTGTCATTGGGTCTGGGGGAAGAAAAAGGAAACTTTTATAGTGGATTTTGGTGCATGAAAAACTTCCAGCAATTCCAGCTGAAATCACTTACCTGGTGTAGGAATATTTGTTGTTGCTTCTGTTATAGAGCAGCTTCACTGCTGGCTGTAAGAAACAAAGCACAGATGAGTTTCAGTGAGCACAGCCAGAGCTGGAACCTCAGCTCAGCCCAAGGCCCCACAGAGAAGCTGCAATAACAAATTCCCAGTGGGATTTCAGTGGTGTTACTTGCTGTTGCTGCAAACCTGTGATGCACAGGTTGGCAATGGGGTTGCAATCCTTCCTGATCCCTTCTGGGACTGGATCCTCACCTACTCTTATCTTCCCTCTGTCTCATCAGCACTCCCTGTCCCAGGTTGCTCCAAGCCCTGTCCAGCCTGGCCTTGGACACTTCCAGGGATGGGGCAGCCACAGCTACTCTGGGCACCCTGAGCCAGGGCCTCCCCACCCTCACAGGGAAGAATTTTTTCCTGATATCCCATCTAACCCTGCACTCCTTCAGCTTAAAGGCATCATCCTTATCCTGTCACTCCATCCCTTGTCCAGCACTCCAGCTCTCCTGGAGCCCCTTCAGGCACTGGAAGGAGCTCTGAGGTCTCCCCAAAGGTTCTCCTCTCCAGCCTGGACACCCCCAGCTCTCTCCATGGCACATCCCAGTCTCTCTCACCTTGTTGGAGGTTGCAATCAGCTTCTGCTCCTCTTTGGAGGAGGTGATCACCGGGACCTTGCAGAAGGGCTCGTAGGTGTCCTTGTTCTGTGGGAGAAGAACCAAACAGCAGCTGAGTGACAGCAGCTCCCTGGCACAGCCACATTTCCTGGGAATGATCTCTGCTGAGGGGTCAGTGTCCAGTCTGTCCCTGTGGTGTCCCTGGGGAGCTGTGGCTGGCCAGGGACAGCTAAGGTGTCCATTCCTGTGCTCCACCACTGAATGTCCTGTGCCCAGTTAAACAGCAGGGTCTGGAATGGGGCTTCTCTCAGACAGGACATCAGTGCCAGCGGCATCAAACCCAAGATGGGAACCTCAGAGCATAACAAAGAACACAACAGGACTCCAGCAGCTCTGGAAAGAAGCTGGTTCTCCTAGATGTGACCAGACTCCAGCAGAGGACAACACGAACAATTCCCATTTCCATCCCAGCCTCCAAAACCCCCACACGAAGACCAGGAGAAAATCCTGCCCACCCCCAGGTGCCCCTGAGCCCCGTGCCCACCTGCAGGGCTGCCTGGCATTCATCCACCAGCCCCTGCACCAGGTAGTACTTGGCCTCAGCCAGCAGCTCCTCGATCTCGCGGCGGCTCTCCGGGAGCGGCACGGCCCCGTCCCGCAGGTAGTTCAGGATTGTCCCAAAGTGCTTCCCACAGCGGTCAATCAGGATCCAGCCTGGGGACACAGCGAGGCCACAGTGAGCACAAGCTGAGATCAATGTGGCAAAAGGCCTTGGCAGAGCAAACTGGTGAAGGACATGGTGGAACTGGGAGCGGGAGGATGGAATGGGGAATGTGAGCAGAGCGTGGCACAGCTGGAGCTTGGGATTGTGGTGGGAGGAGAATCGTGGAATGGTTTGGGTTGGAAGGGAACTTAAAGTCCATCCAGTCCCTGGGAATGTATTCATGTGTTCCTGCTGAGGAGTCTGTGAAGGGTGAGTAAAAATAACCCCTGACCCTGCCCTGACCAGAGAGAGGCACTGGGGGTGTTCAAGGCTGATGGAAATCACAGAATGGTCTGGGTGGGAAGAGACCTTAAATTCATGGGCAGGGACACCTTCCACCATCCCAGGCTGCTCCAAACCCCATCCAACCTGGCCTTGGGCACTCCCAGGGATGGGGCAGCCACAGCTTCTCTGGGCACCCTGTGCCAGGGTGCCACCACCCCTCAGAGGGAAGAATTTCTCCTCAATATCCCATCTAAACCTGCCTCTGGCAGTGGGAAGCCATTCCCCCTTGGCTTGTCCCTCCATGCCCTTGCCCAAAGTCTCCTCCAGCTCTCCTGGAGCCCCTTTAGGCACTGCAAAGCACTCCAAGGAGCCTTCTCTTCTCCAGGGAAGAAAAGAGCTACAACCAAGTAGCTGCTGTGGGTGCAGCATCCACACTTCACCTCTCACTGCTGGGATCAGGCTGGACCCCCTGGAAAAGTCAGGCAGTGCCAAGGCTGGAGTTTCCCTGGGTGAACAGATGGCCACTCTCACAGGCTGAGGCTCAGGAATGCAGTGAGGAAACGCTTGTGGGGAAGGAGTCATATTTTGGACAAATAAGGAAAGTAGGTTAAAGCAGCCCCTGTGTGCTCTGCATGAATGGAATTACGAGGAAAAGTCTGAACATTTGGTTCAGTCTGGAGAGGGAACACGGCCCTTTCTGAGGGAAAAGGAGACACTGCAGCAGCTCACTCCAGGCTTCCCAGCTCCCTCATTCCTGCTGAACACAGACAACACAAAGTGCTCCAAGTGTGATTTTACAGGCTGGAACAACAAACTAGAGAAAGAAATGATGGAAGAAAGGACTGATCCAGACTAATGGCTAATCCAACTAGAGCAGAAAAAAGCCCATTTGGCAGTGCAGAGTATGGAAAGCAAGAAATCCCATTTTAGTGGGAGATTTAGTGAAAGGTGTCTCTGCCTATGGCAGGGGTGGAACAAGGTGAGCTTTAAAGTCCTCTCCTACCCAAACCACTCTGGGATTCTGTGATAAAGAGGAAGCACAAGCCATGGTAATAAACCATTCCACAAATGCAGCTGCCTCCCAAGCTCACTGGAGCACACAGGAAGGTAAAGGGCAAGCTGAGAGCAGAATTATCATCCCCAAACTCCTCTATGATTCCTCATAGGCTGCAAAAATCTGCTGCAACTTCATGTTTACAGATGGTGAAACTGAAGCAGAGTTGCTCATTTTCATGTGGGGATGAGAAAACACTTCCAGCAGCATTGCAAAATCAGAGCTACCACCAGAAGAGCTTTAAAAACCCTTCTGCTTCCCCCCAGCAGCCCAAAGGAGATGAGTCACAGGGAAGTGACCCCGGTGCCACTCGGCCACAGCAGAGCCAACAAGTGGGCTGGAGTCTTTGGGAGTCATTTCTTAATTGCAGAGCTCCAAAAACATCCTGTGATCCATTTAGGAAGGGACACAGAATCCAGGGGCTGTATGGAGTCATGGAATGGTTTGGGATGGAAGAGAACTTAAAAGTTTATCCAGTTCCAGCCCCCTACCATAGGCAGGGCCACCTTCCACTATCCCAGGCTGCTCCAAGCCCTGGCCTTGGACACTTCCAGGGATGAGGCAGCCCCAGCTTCTCTGGGAATTCCATGCCAGCCTCTCACCACCCTCACAGGGTGGATTTCTTCCCAATATCCCATCTATTCCTGCCCTCTGGCAATTCGAAGCCATCCCCACTTTTCCTGTCACTCCAGGCCCTGCAAATAGTCCTTTCCCTCATTTCTGCCAGCTCCTTCCCTTCTCCAGGCTGAACAATCCCAGCCTTTCCTCCCAGCAGAGCTGCTCCACCCCTCTGACCATGCTGGTGTCTCCTGTGGGCTCTCTCCAGCAGCTCCAGCTCCTCCCTGTGCTGGGCCAGCTCTGCAGGTGGGGTCTCAGAGCCCCCTCCCCTCACTGCCTTTGTTCATGGACACATCACACCCTTAAAAATCCATCTTTGTCTTCCAGGAATCCTCAGGGACAGGATCCCAACACTGCAGCTAAAAGCAGATATTTTCCAAGCAAGCCCTGGCAGGTGAAACAAGAGCCTGACACTGGACACTGCCTGAGGCTCCACTCTCTTATCAGCAGCTGGACCAGGAACAGCTTCCCCATCAACAGCAGCAGGGAGTCAGGGGAAAAAAAGGAGAATTGGAAATAGGTGGATGCACCTGGAAAACTCACATCCTTCTCCCTGCTCATTACCATCCAAGGAAATGTTCCAAATGTGCTGATTTGCTACAGTTCATCAATAATTTCTAAGCTGAAAACAATCATCTGCCACCCACAGGCAGAGAAGCCCAGCCTGTTCTCTCCAGCCTGAGGAGCAGCAGGTTGGAATTGTTCAGCTGGGATCTGAATCCCAGACACAGAGCAGGACCCAAATTCCAGACTGGTTAAACCCAACTCCTTCCAGTTGCTCCCCAAGCTTGGCTTCTTTCCCTAAGAAACATTTTGTTTGGTGCCAGGTTTAGGGTGTGACCACTGAGGAGGATTTTGAAGAATTCCAGATAAAAAGTGTTTCCTTTAGCAGCCCCAGTGCTATTGTCCCAGTTTCCAGGCAAGGGGAGATAAAGCAAGAACTGCTGCAATGGGAGTGTCTGTGTTACAACATACAGGAAGTATCAAATTCCTCTTAAAACACAAACTGGTTCCATGGAACAATCCCACACACACACTGTGGGAGTCACAGCAAAACAAACTTGGGGTTTTACATCCCAAACTGGTATTTTAGTGGGAGAAACTGCAGTTATCCTCAGATTTGGGGTGCAAACAGCACTGGCAGAGCCTCTGAGCCCTGGGAATGGAATGTCCCAACCCTCCTGGGTTCATCTCCCAACCCCATTGGGATCAGGCCAGGGTGAGTTTCCAAAATGAATTTGGAATTTCCAATCCATTTGCAAGCACAGGAAGTCTGGAATTATCAAATTCAGCCCAGCAGCTTCAGGGAGGGACAGGAAGATCCAGCCCAAGTTTAGCAAAGGGAGAATGTTCACAACATTTCCAGTGCTCCAGTGTTCCCAGTCCAGGTGTTCATTCACATTTGACAGATTTTTTCCCAAATTGGACCCAGTGTTGATTCCCACTTGAGTTTTTTCCCAAATTTGACACACAGACTGACTTTATCAATGCAACCTCCATGGTCTGTGTCCAGGATAAGCATCCCAGAGGCCCTTTGATCCAAATCACAGCATCCACATTCCTGCTTTATCCTGGCCTGGGATTACACCTGGAACAACACAGCTTTGTTTTCCCCAGCTTAAATATAAAGACTTTTGGCTAAACCAGGAATATTCAGCTAATCAGGCTATTTTTACATTTTTTCCCTTCAAATCCACTTCATTTTATCTCAGGAAAGCTTATCATAAACCTCCAAACAGTTTGTTTTAAAGCACTCACAACTCAGTCCATCTTGTACTGTATTTTCTCTATTTTCAGCAAATTCAAACAAAATTTTCTAATAATAATTAACTAATCCCAAGGGAGGTGTTTGAAGCTCCAGGATCAGCTTTGCAGAGGTTGCAGTTAAAGACAAAGGTTCTTAAATATTGCTATGGGTAAAATAACAGAGTGAAAATAAAGCTGAGCTTCCAATTGAAGTCTGGCACACCCACAACGTGGGAATGTGAAGATAAAATTTCAAATTTTCTGAAAATCCTGCAACTGGTTCTGTTTTAGGGAAATCAGCCGTCAAGTCCCACAAGAAAATTCTTTCATTTTTAAAAATCAGCTTTTAACTCATTTATACCTATGTTCAGAGCTTGTTTTATATTTTATTTATAAACAAGGAGACAAGACGAGGGAATGGCACCCTGAGCTTCCAAGAGGACACACAAATCCCAAGTCAAAGATTCCTAATCACCATCCCCACCTTTTTCCATGGGCTTCAGAGCTTTAGTGTCAGTGTTCTGAAAGGAAAAGATGCTCCAGGTGTCACCTGGGCCTGACAGGACCTTTGGCACTTCTTAGTGTCCTTCTGCTGCTCAGGAAACCACTCAGGTCATCCTTGTCTTTTGTTCCACATTTTTCCCAGCTGTATAATCATGGAATCATGGAACAACAGCATGGGTTGGGCTGGGAGATTGAAGATTATTTAGGCCTTGAAGATTATTTAGTCCTTGAAGATTATTTAGTTCACTCCTTGCCATGGGCAGGGACACCTCCCACTGTCCCAGGCTGCTCCAAGCCCTGTCCAGCTTGGCCTGGGACATTTCCAGAGATCCAGGGGCAGCCACAGCTGCTTTGGGCACCCTCCAGGGCCTCCCAACCCTCACAGGGAAAGATTTCATCCCAAAATCTAATCCAAATCTATTCCCTTGTCCTGCCACTCCAGAGCAGGACAAGAGAATAGGTTTGGATTAGATATTGGGATGAAATCTTTAAATATTATATAAATATCTTATAAATACATAAATATATTATTATATAAATATCTTATAAATATTCTCCCTGTGGTTCTTGTGGCTCCTTCAAGCACTGGAAGGCCACAATTAGGTCACCTCAAACCTGCCTTTTGTCCAGGCTGAACAATCCCAACCCTCCCTTGCAGGAAAGATCCTCCATCCTTCCAACCCTACAAACAGGGTTACAAATGTGACTTTCCCTGCCCAGGAAAGACATGGAGAGCACCAGGAACATCCTAATCCTCACTTCACCCTACCAACAGAAGTTCCTCTGACCTTCCCACAACCCCTGTGACTTTCCCAGCCCAGAAAGGATGTGGAGGACACCAAGAACACCCCAGTCCTTACCTTCACCCTACAAACAGATGCTCCTCTGACCTTCCCACAACCCCTGTGACTTTCCCAGCCCAGGAAGGACGTGGAGAGCACCAGGAACACCCCAATCCTCACCTTCACTGTCCGTGAGCACCTCCATGCGCCCGCTGAACATGGCCTTGAGCATGGTGTCCTGCTTGGTCAGGGTCTGCATGGTGGTGTAGTACAGGGCTCCCCCCACGTTCAGCTTCACGTACTTGGAGCTGGGGCTGCTCCCCTTGAAGGACGTCGTGCGCGTCGCGGCCGCCGGCACTGCTGAGCTCACCACGCTCTCTCCCGACATCTCTTCCTGCAAGGAGCGGGGTCACCAGCTCAAGGGAGCAGTTCCCAGCTCAAGGGAGCAGTTCCCAGCTCAAGAGTGCAATTCCCAGCTCAAGGGAGCAGTTCCCAGCTCAAGGGAGCAATTCCCAGCTCAAGGGAGCAACTCCCAGCTCAAGGGAGCAACTCCCAGCTCAAGGGAGCAACTCCCAGCTCAAGGGAGCAATTCCCAGCTCAAGGGAGCAGTTCCCAGCTCAAGGGAGCAATTCCCAGCTCAAGGGAGCAACTCCCAGCTCAAGGGAGCAATTCCCAGCTCACGGGAGCAATTCCCAGCTCACGGGAGCAATTCCCAGCTCAAGGGAGCAATTCCCAGCTCAAGGGAGCAACTCCCAGCTCAAGGGAGCAACTCCCAGCTCAAGAGTGCAATTCCCAGCTCAAGGGAGCAACTCCCAGCTCAAGGGAGCAGTTCCCAGCTCAAGGGAGCAGTTCCCAGCTCAAGGGAGCAGTTCCCAGCTCAAGGGAGCAGTTCCCAGCTCAAGGGAGCAGTTCCCAGCTCAAGAGTGCAATTCCCAGCTCAAGGGAGCAACTCCCAGCTCAAGGGAGCAACTCCCAGCTCAAGGGAGCAACTCCCAGCTCAAGGGAGCAGTTCCCAGCTCAAGGGAGCAGTTCCCAGCTCAAGGGAGCAGTTCCCAGCTCAAGGGAGCAACTCCCAGCTCAAGGGAGCAACTCCCAGCTCAAGGAAGGACTTTCCAGTTCAAGGAACGACCTCCCAGCTCAAGGAAGGACTTCTCAGCTCAAGGAAGGGGGTCCCACTTTAAAAGTGCAATTTCCAGCTCAAGGGAGCACTTCCCAGCTCAAGGAAGGACTTTCCAGGTCAAGCGAGGACTTCCCAGCTCAAAGGAAGGAGGTCTCACTTCAAGAGTGCAATTTCCAGTTCAAGGAAAGACTTCCCAGCTCAAGGAAAGACTTCCAAGCTCAAGAGTGCAATTTCCAGCTCAAGGGAGCAGCTCCCAGCTCAAGGAAAGACTTTCCAGTTCAGGGAAGGACTCCCCAGCTCAAGGAAAGAGTTCCCAGCTCAAGGAAAGAGTTTCCAGCTCAAGGAAAGAGTTTCCAGCTCAAGGAAGGTCTTCCCAGCTCAAGGAAAGAGGTCCCACTTCAAGACTGCAATTTCCAGCTCAAGGGAGCAGTTCCCAGCTCAAGGAAGGACTTTTCAGTTCAAGGAAGGAATTCCCAGCTCAAGAAAGGAGGTCCCACTTCAAGAGTGCAATTTCCAGTTCAAGGAAGGGTTTCCCAGCTCAAGGGAGCAGCTCCCAGCTCAAGGAACAACTTTCCAGTTCAAGGAAAGACTTCCAAGCTCAAGAGTGCAATTTCCAGCTCAAGGGAGCAGCTCCCAGCCCAAAGGAGCAGCTCCCAGCTCAAGGAAGGACCTCCCAGCTCAAAGGAACAATCCCCACCCTGGCAGGGTGACACCCCCGTTCCCACCGGGTGTTTCACACCTCGGCTCCTCCCCTGGCTCTCCCTGTGAAGTTCTCAAGCGTTTTAAATGTTTCAGGAGCTGAAGGACACTCGTGGGCACAGCCCCCGTTTTGTTTTTTTTTTCCCGGGGAAAAGCCCCGGGAATGCTGAGCTGGGTTTGGCACTGCAAAGCCAATGCTTTCCCACAACAACTGCTTTCATTTCTTACACAACTCCACGGCTTAAAGCTCTTACAATAATCTGGGATGGAATTGGGCAATTCCCAACACACACGAGGGGAGCAGATTCCCGCGAGTCCCAATGCAGAAATCAACAGATTCCCCAGTGCTAAAATCCAGAATATCCACAGGTTTTCAAGGCTTTCTGCCTCGGAGCAAACAGGGAGAGCACACAGGAGCTTTTCCTGCTCTTCCCTGCCCTCCCAGCCTGCTCAGAACGCCAAAATGCAGCCGGACAGAGCTGGATTCCTGTCACCTCCCTGCCACCGAGGTCACACTGGCACAGGAGGCTCAGCGCCACAAATGCCCCCAGAGCCGATAAATCCTTAATCACTTGGAGCCTCCTTCCCTCAGGATGGGACAGGGTGGGATAATTAACCCCTTCCACCCCTGCTCCTGCAGCTCCCACGGCTCCGGGATGAGCCGAGCCGAAGGATTTTTGTTTTACCACCATGAAACTCCCAAAGGAGCCGGAGCTGTGCGGCACGGGAGAGGGAGCAGGAGGGGCAGGGATGGCCGGGAGGTGATCCCATCGTCTCCGGGATGCACCGGCAGCAACCTCAGCTCCCTCCGGTACCGGAACAGCCCAGGAATGGGCTCGGGGTTGATCCCACCACTGAGAGACCCAATCGCAGCCCTGCCGTCCCCAAACCGGACCGTGACCGTGGGTCAGACTCCCCCCGGACCCCTCTCTCCAGCCTCGGGGCTGCCGCTCAACACCCGCACCGCTCTGTGGGGCCGGACCCCCGAATCCTCATCAGGACCCCCAAATCCTCATCGGGACCCCCGAATCCTCATCCCGACCCCCAAATCCTCATCAGAACCCCCGAATCCTCATCAGGATCCCCGAATCCTCATCCCGACCCCTCTCCAGAGCAGCGGCCCCCGCACGCACCCCCGGCCAGGACCGCTACCCGCAACCCCCGGCCCCTCCGCCTCTCTGAGCCCCCTCCCATGGCCCAAACCCCCCTGAGCCCCCCGGCCCTGAGCCCCTTAACCCTCCATGAGAGCCGGAGCCCCCTCAGCTCCCCCTGCCCCGCCGAGGCCTGGAGCCCCTCACTCCCCATTACCCCGTCCCCCACCAGCCCCTCAGCCCTTCAGCCGCTCCTCCCCCGCGAGGCCCAGAGCCCATCCCGGCCGTGCGGGCGCGTCTCCCGGGCCCCGCGCCGCCCTTTCCCCCTCACCATGAACGGACCGAGCCCCTCGGACCGAGCGAGCGGGAGCGCCGGGCGGGGGAACTTCCGCCCCTCGCTTCGCTTCCGGCGCCGCCCGGGTGCGCCCCCAAACCCGTCCGATGGCCCCCCCGGCCGCTGCCGCGCTGCGCTGCCGCCTCGTGGGCTTGGCCCGGTTCGGTTTGCCCCGGCTCGGTTCGACCTTCCCGGTATCACCGGGACGCAGAGCCGGCTGTTCTCCCTGCGCCGAGCCGGTGAGCGGGCCGGCGGAACGGCAGCGGCGGGGCGGGTTGGCGGCCGGACGGGGAGCGCGGACACGGGGGCGAGGAGGGGGCTGCGGCCGCGGCCTGGGCGGGGGAACCGGGACGGACCGGGGGGTTCCGGGGCCGCTCGGCCCGGCCCGCCCGGCCCAGTGTCCGCCGGGACGAGGGTGAGCGCCTGGGGGCTGCGGGGAGGCCGCCGGAGCGGCGGGGCCCGGCGGGGCGAGCCTGGGCCCGGGGAGGCTGCGGTGCAAACGGGGATGCGGGAGGGATGCGGGCGCTGCCACAGGGGCTGAGGGGGCTCTGGGGCTGCGCCGTGGGCGAGTCCCGGGAGCTGCAGCCCGGCTCGGGGGCTGGGGGTGGCTCTACTCGGGGGTGGCACCTGCTCCGGTCCCCGGCGGCCCGGGTGGCTTTGTCCTTCCGTGCTGTCACATACGGAGTAATCTGTCCCCCACAGCTGCCTGTGCTGGTGACCGCCGCCGAGGCGCGGTGCTGCTCCTCCTCCCACTTACCGTTTTCCTTGCGGGTGCAGGGAGGGGTAAATCGGGTCCAAAGGACTCGGGAGTGCGGAGGGAAAGTCCAAATCCCCCAAATCAGCCGCAGGGAATGTGCTTGTCCATGCAGGAGCTGCCCGAAGCCTGGATGGGGATCATGTGCGTGTGTAAATGAGCATCACAGGCTTCCCTTGAAGAAGTGACCCCTCAGGTGAGCTCTTTGTCGCTGTTTAATTAAGCTCTGGTTGGCCCTGGGTGTTTTATCTGGTGAGTGGCAATAAGTCAGTGTCCCTTGTGCCCTTTGCCTCCTGTCCCTGGCCGGGGAGTTGTTCTTATCTGTTACCAAGGAAAGAACAGAGGCTGGAGAGGGGAGGTGGAGCACAGTGTCAAAACCGCTGCTTTGTTTATTTTTCCACTTAAAACCTCCCAGCCTGCAGCAGGCTGTGGGCTGTGCTGGAAGGATTCCCTGCCGGTGTTTTTGTGTCCCTGCTGCAGCCCCGTGACAATCACCGGGGTGTTTTTTCATCCCACTTTTCCCTCTGCTGTCGGATTCTCCCCTCCCCTGCAGGGAGCTGAGAATTACCTTTCTCTGAGTGTTTTTTCCCCACTCTACTGTGTTTCCCCAGGTGTTTGCTGTGAGGATCTTTGCTCCCTTTGCCATGTTCAGTGCCAGCCAGTCCTCCCGGGCGCAGTTCCTGGACAAGGCGCGGCAGGCGCGCGAGGAGCGGCGGGAGCTCAAGGAGAGGGAGAGAGCAGCAGTGCAGCTCCAGGCCCTGGTCAGGAGGTTCCTGTGTCGCTGCCACCTGCAGAGGGACATCAGGTGTGTGGCATTCGTGCCATCATGCAGTGGTTTGGCTTGGAAGGGTCCTTAAAGCCCATCTCATTCCAAACCCCTCGCTGCTTTTCACTAGCCCACGTTGCTTCAGCCTGGCCTTGGATATTTCCAGGGGTGAGGCAGCTTCTTCCTCCCTCACAGGGAAGGATTTCTTCCCAATATCCCATCTAACCCTGTGCTGTTTTAATTTGAGTCCATTCCTCTTTTTGCTGTCATTCCAGACCTTTGTGAAAAGTCTTTCTCCATCTTCCTCATGAGCCCCTTCTTTGCTCTGTGATTGCTTTTTTTAACTCCTCGTTTTTCCCTCTTTGCTAGGAGAGAGGTGGATGATTTCTTTGGGACAAATGAATGTGGCTCAAGTAAAAGAAGTGCCCTGTCTGTGTTCAGGATTGCCAGGAAGCTGCTGTTTGTGTTCAATGCCAAGGAGGATAAGGAGGTGAGGACACTGCCCTGACATCCTGCCATGCTTCTGGGGACAGGTTAAATATGTTAAATTCCTTACCCAGTGATCTTGGGGGTTCTTGCAATGTATTTTGCCTTCAACAATGTTCTCTCTGACTCCTAGCCCTTCCTGAGGGATTGAAACAGGAGAAGCTTTGAATTTTTCAGCAGTGGTTCTGAATTTGGGACATCCTTTAATGGATGTTTCTCCTGGTGACTGTGCCAGCTGCAGGAGCAGTGCCTGGGGATTTTGGCACACCCCAGGTACATTGGGACAGCTCCCAGAGATCTGTGCTGGCACAGGGAAAGCTGTTTGTCCCCCAGCAGCTTTTCTCACCATGCCCAGAACTTGTGGGTTCAGAAGTGAAGCCCTGAAATGATGATCATAGGAGGCTGTGAGGGCTGACTGGAAGAAAACCAGCTGGAAAATGGAAAGCTGTGTTCCAATGGCAGCAGCAGTGAGGGATTTTTTTAATCTCTATCCCATGGAAATCTGTGCTCAAATGCAGTTTTCTGTAGGTACAGCACCCAAAAAATGCCCAAAAAAAAGGAGCAGCAGTGTGATGTGTGTGCTCCCAGGCAAGGAGCCATCAGAATTCCTGTAGGGAACATTTGCTGGTTTGAGGCAGAGAGATCTTCCTTACTCTGCTGAGCTGTTCTTGTGCTTTTTAACCCTTCCTGTAGTTAGAACTAATCCCACCTTTGGATTTTCCAGAGGTTTGAAAAGCTGTGCCGTTGTATCCTGACCAGCATGGATGTGGAGAACGAGCCCAAGGTCAGCAGGGGGGTTTGGTTTGGAGTGGAGAGGGCTTGGTGGTTGTTTTCAGCTCTCTCTGTGGGGATTTATTTTGCTAATGTGTAATTTTAAGCTTTCAGAAGCCCTTGAGCACTGTGGAGATTCCACAGGGAAAGTCTGGACAAGTCCTTTAGTGTTCCTGGGATATTTTTACTCTGTGCAGACACAGGAGTTAAAGGACACTTGGTTTCTGGGGTGGGTGATGTGGGAATTTGGGGAGAGGAGCATCTTGGTCCCACTGCTGGGTTCATTCCCCAAACTCTGCCCAGCAGCAGCACAAACCCTGATCCCTCTGTGCATCCCCCCTTGCTCAGGTGTGGTACGTGTCACTGGCACTCTCCAAGGACCTCACACTCCTCTGGATCAAGCAGATCAAAGACATCCTGTGGTTTTGCTGTGAATTCCTCAAGCAGCTCAAGGTGAGGATTATTCTTGTGTTTTCTCTGCCTGCATTTGGCACGAGGCTCAGTGGATTTGTTAACTCTGCTGTTTGTTATCCCAGCCTGACATCCTGCAGGACTCCAGGCTGGTGAACTTGCACCTCACAATGCTGGTCACCTTCACAGACACTTCCACCTGGAAAATCCTCCGGGGAAAAGGTTGGTGCATCCAAATCTTTAAGATTTGGGACTTGGTGTTAAAATCTGCTGAATGCTCTGGCCCAAGTTCCAGAGAAGCTGTGGCTGCTCCATCCCTGGGAATGTCCAAAGCCAGGTTGGAGAGGGTTTGGAGCAACTTGGGATAGTGGGAGGTGTCCCTGCCCTTGGCAGAGGCTTGGTATGGGATGATCCTTAACATTCCTTCCAGCCCAAACTGTTCTGGGATTCTGTTTCTGCAGAAAAGCACCAGTTACCAGAAAGATTCATTGGTTACCACAAACATTCATTCTGCTCTTGTGGTTGCCCAAAACAAGGATTCCCTTGGGATTAATCTGGTTCCCCTTGGGATTAGGCTGTTTCCCTTAGGACACCAACAGTTGTTACACCATTTTATAATATGCCAAAAACCTCCACACAAGAAGTGTTCAGAGGATAAGGGAATGTGCTCTTAGCTCTGGGGTTTTGTGGGAAATAGGTGTAGAAAAGGCAGACAGGTAGTGGGAGGAAATGAGACTCAGTACAGTGTGAAATGCTGCCAGAATGATGGGTTTGTGTAGAAGGACAAGGAGTTGGTGCCAGGAGAGCTTGGGCAGTGACAAACCTTCCTGTGGGAGTGACATCAGTGCTTTAACCCAAAGGTGAGACCCTGAGACCTGCCATGAACCACATCTGTGCCAACATCATGGGCCACCTGAACCAGAAGGGCTTCTACTCCGTGCTGCAGGTCAGTCTGAGCTGCCACAGCCCCAGCTCCACCCAAACCAGCCCCAGCCCTGCCTGTGCCCCTCTCCTGAGGAGCTCTTTGGGTCTGTGCTGGGGTCTCAGGGATGAGCTGCTGATCTGTGCATGATTATGTTTTTCTCAAGCAAAACAAAAATCCCTCAAGTTTCTCAAGTAAAGCAGAGTGTCCCCACCTGAGAGCAAATCCACCCTTCCCCTTCTGTCCCTGCTGCTGAACCTAAATCCTGCTCAATCACCTCATCATGAATGGGACAAGGACAAGTCCTACATAATTTTGCCAAACTTTGCAGCTGGCACATTGCATTGGTTGGGTTTGTTTGCTGCTCTGCTGGGAAAAGGAACGGATGTAATGAATCTTTTAAATAAGAATTACATTACCAAACTCTGAGCCTTGCCTGTTAATTTTTAAAGCCTGTGAGCACAGGTTCTAGGGAAATAAGTCCTGCAGAGTGTCTGATTTCATTGCATTATCTCTCTTCTGCCATTATTAACCTGAAGCCCTTCTAATTCTGCCAAACAACTTGTAAGAACTGGATTTTAGACTGCTCTGATGTTCTTTCTCTCTGCATTAAATAAACTTAATGTCTTTCAGGACTAATAATATTTTTTTTCTGAGTACTACAGGGTTTTTATACTTTGATATATTTTTTCCATTCCAGATTTTGCTAACTAATGGCTTGGCAAGATCCAGACCTTCCCTGTCCAAAGGTTCCTTAACTGCTATTTTCTCCCTCGCCTTGCGGTGAGTCAGCTGGGGCTGCTGGGGGGATTTGCAGCCAAAATTGTCTTTTTTTTAGTGTTTTTTTTTTTTTTTTTAAGACTTCTCATTCTATCAGTGGTTTTGTGCCATTGAGAATATCACCCTGAGGAAAGAAGTTGCTTTAGGCAAATGGCTCCCTTTGCTGTCACCCTTGCTCAGATTAGGGTGGTTTTAAGTCAGGAATTATTGTGAGCCTAAACTTGAGGGTGCAGTTCAGTTCAGGGTGAGCTTGCTCTGGGAACAGAGGTGTGAGTGAATTATCTTTTGATCTTTTCCCTGGGATGCTTCAGAGCCAGGTTGAAAAGGGCCTGGAGCTGCCTGGGATAGTGGAAGGTGTCCCTGCCCATTGCAGGGGTGTGGGATGGGCTGAGCTTTAAGTTCCTTTCCAGCCCAACCCATTCCCTGTGTCTGTGGTTCTTGCTGAGGGAATTCCCAGTTCTGGATGGCTCAGTTGGAGGCTGTGTTGCTTTCCCAGGTTGGGTTGAGCTCTGAAGTTGTTCTCTTTCTCTCTGTAGCCCTGTGGTTGCTGCACAGTTCTCAGACAATCTGCTGAGGTCCTTCCTGATCCATGTCATGTCCGTGCCTGCTATAATGACTCACCTTGCTACTCTCACCCCTGAGGTAAGTGGGTGATCTCAGAGGACTGATTATCACACCAGGCCACTTGTTATTCCATTTTACCAGCTCTTGGAACAGAGCTTTGCCATTTCTCTTTGCCAGAAATAGGAAAGCCTTACAAATACTCTGCATTTCTAATGGAGAAGTTATTAACACCAGTGGGATGATGGGCTGAACTGCCCTAAAATACCTAAAGAAATAAATAATAAGGGCATATATGACCCACAGCTTGAATTTTTCATGTCCTTGCTATTCCTTTTCCATAACCACAGACAGAGCCAAAGCCAGAATCACCCTTTTGGGTGGCAGAGGCTCTGTGGGGGTGACAAGTGTGCTGCCCACTAATCCAATTCAATCTGCTTGGTGCATGTTTTGTGCCAAATGGGCAAATGCTGTGTTCTTGCAGAGAACCAATGATCTTGCAGAACATTGCAAAGGTCTGGCTCCATCTCCATCACGACCTGTTCACCTGCCAGGGGTTTTATTTCCCAGCCCAACTCCGTGTCAAGCACTCTATGGAGCAGAGTGTTTGACACTAAAGCAGCCTCAACTTGCTGCTTTATTTGTGAAGAGAAGCCAGTGCCAAGTGCTGCTGGCAGGTCAGGAGAGGGGCTGTGCTGCTCCCCAGCCTCAGTGGCCCCTCCATGCTGTGTTGCAGCGCCTGGCAGTGATGGAATCCCACGATCTCTTCCGCAAGTTCATCCTGTTCCTGAGCCGGGAGTCGCAGTGCCGGGACGTGTGCGTGTGCCTGGAGGGCAGTCACACCCTCTGCTTGCTGGGTGAGCACCTCCACCTCTTCTGCTGGGTTTGAAGAAGAGTTTTGATTCAGATCTTCTTTTTTCATGAGGCAAAGCTGCCTCCAACTCAGAATTTTGAACTGTTATTTTGGTAATTCGCTCTAAATAACAACTGAGGTGTGTTTTGGGATGTTACAGATGAGGTTTAAGACCTTTGCAAAGGGAAGAAGGGATTTGCTCGGGTATTCATGTCATGCATCATCTCTGCCAGCTTTTCACTTGGACTCTGAGCAAGTCTTGGAGTGTGGCAGACTTGGATCTCCCTCCCCTAAATGCTGTTACATATTTAAATTCACATTTCTGCAAAAGTAACAAGATTACAGGTTGGGACTCTGAGATAGCTGTGGGTTGTAGCTTCTAGTAGTTTGTAGAAGGTGTTGGTGGGAAGGTGGCCAAAGGGACATGTCACTGAGGGGTTGATGTGTGCTGGAAATGGCTTCCTGCAGGGTGACCTCTGAGATCACTGCTGACACAAATCCTCTCCTGGGACTGGGAGAGGATTCACTTCACCTGTAACCCCTGTCCCACAGCATCTGTTCCTCCTTAAGCCTTGCTGTGCTGGTCCTCCCTCCAGGCAATCTGGTGTTCCTGGGCTCCCTGAATGACCAGGTGCTGGAGGAGGAGACAGCTCATTTTGTGGGGGTGCTCATCCAGATGCTCTCCTACTGCCAGAAGTACGTGTCCCAGAAGAAATCCAACCTCACCCACTGGCACCCTGTGCTGGGCTGGTTCTCACAGACTGTGGATTATGGGTGAGTAGGAAGGACCTCACTGAGCAAGATGATGAAGCCTCTCCTTTTATTTTTATTTTTTTTTATATATTGCAAAGTGTTGTATGTTTTGAGATGAACAATGAGAATAATTTCTCTGCCATTTCAGGTTCTAGCTGCACAATAAACTGCAGCATTCCTGCACAGACTATTCCGTGGGTGGGTGCATATTCCAGCTGGGATTATGAGCTAAATGGATCAGTATCACTGCCTGGTTTTATTCCAAGCTGCTTTCTGAGCTGTCCCCCTGCTCTGTCTTCCAGGCTGAACGAGTCCATGCCCCTGCTGACCAAGCAGCTGCAGCACCTCTGGGGGGTCCACATGATCCGGATCCTCTTCAGTGATGTGCTCAGCAAGAAACTGCTGGAAAATCAGGAGATAGCTCAGCTGCCAGCACAGCCAATCTCCCCTCAGAACAGCCTTCCTATGAAAAGTCAGTTCTGGAGGGTTTTGGGGTTTTTGTCTCTTTGTGTGTGTTTACATGGATCTCTCTCCCAAACTCGCAGGGCTTTGACTTTTCCACTTATGCCAAAAGCTTTGAATAATTACTTGCAGCAGCTGCTGCTGCTTAGGTGGAGATGTGATGCCTCCTATTTGTAATTCCTCCTTGGAATGCTTCTGTGACCTAGGGCAAGTCTCTTTCTTTAGTGCTAGAAAAATATTTGCTTATTTTAGCAGTTTCTTTTCAAAACGCTGAAGTGCTTTTGGCAAAACTTAAAACTTCCAAGGGAAGATGAGAGCTCAGCTTCCTATGTAGAAAGCAAGGTGAAGCTGATTTTGCACCTGTGAGGTGTGGTGGTCCTGCAGAAAAGGATTTGGGATAATATAACTGTAAATCTGATATTTTCTGGCTGTTGTTCATAACACAGGGTCCTGTAGTCATTATTTGCTGCGGTCAGGACTGGGATCATGAATGGTTTGGGTTGGAAGGGCACTCACAGCTCATTCTTTTCTCCTTGTCCTGTAGATCATGTACAGAACTGTGGAATGGTGTGAATTAGATAGGATTTGGGGTCATGGGCAGGGACACCTTCCCCTGTCTCCAAGCCCCATCCAACCTGGCTTTGGACACTTCAGGGATCCAGGAACAGCCACAGCTTCTTTGACCACCCTGTGCCTGGGCTTCCCCACCCTCACAGGGAAGGATTCCTTCCCAAAATCCCATCTAACCCTGCCTTCTGGCATTCCCCCTGTGTTTCTGCCCCCAGACCTGTTCAAGAGAGCTTTCCAGAAGTCGGCCTCAGTCCGGAACATCCTGAAGCCGGTGGGAGGGAAGCGCGTGGACTCTGCTGAGGTGCAGAAGGTTTGCAGCATCTGTGTCCTGTACCAAACCACCCTGACCACCCTCACCCAGATCCGCCTGCAGATCCTCACAGGTCAGGCCACCTCCCTGCTGCTCAAATCCTTTTTTTTTTTTTTCTCCTTATTTCTGTTGATTTGTTGGGAGTTTTATCACTGCCAACAGGTTATTGACTGGCTGGGGAAGGCTTGTTCCATCCTGAATCATCCGTGGGATCAATAGCATTCAGCACCACTTGATCAAGCACAAACTCTCAAGAATACAAATTAAAGCAAGTTTTCCTCTCATGAAACCTTGCTTACTCCCTCTCAATCTTCAGCCTGAGTCAGGGTTTTTGGGGAGCCTGGCAATATTAATCTTTCTGTGGTGGGAAATGAATGCTTTCACACATCTTGAGAACAAATTGTCTATCTTGGGAAGGGGTGGAGGAGGAGAGCACTGTTTTGGTCTGGTGGGTAGTGCAGGGAGTGAGTCCAGAGCTTTGGGTGCTTTGTGGTGACCATGGGTGCAGCCCTGTTGTGTTCTCATCCCTAAGATGGATGTGGGATCACAGGAATTCATTATTTTCTAAAAGTGCAAAAGAATTAGAGAGAAAAGGTTCAAGATGTGCAGGCAGAGCCTTGCTAAAGGCTTGGGGGTTTTTTGTGCTTTCCTGCTGATTGTCCCTGTCCTGTTAATGCAGACAGGCCTGGGAGCCAAATGGGATGCTCATGTTCCTCTTTGCTTTGCAAAAGGCTTTTTTAGCTTCAAGCTTCACCTCTCTGAGTTTCACAAGCAGCAGAATGAGCTTTACTGGCTGCACTTTATATTTTCCTAGGTCTCACTTACCTGGATGACCTGCTGCCCAAATTGTGGGCTTTCATCTGTGAGCTGGGACCACAGGGAGGGCTAAAACTCTTTTTGGAGTGTTTGAACAATGACACAGAGGAATCCAAGAGGCTTCTGGCCATGTTGATGCTCTTCTGTGACTGCTCCCGTCACCTCATCACGTAGGTAGCTCATGGATGGGTGTCCCTGGATTTGTGACATGGAGCTGTTCTGTTCCTTCAGGTTCAAGAGAAACATTTAAGGTTTTTTCATGAAGATAAGTAGGCAGGGTAAAGCAGCAAGCTTTTGGGATTGATTCCTGAAAAATAAAAGGCTTCAAAAGGACTTTTTTCCCTCAGCCATGTGCTGCTTGCAGCTGGTGACAAAACTGGGCAGGAGGGGGAAAAGAAACAACACAAAAGATGGGAAAGGAGGAAAATTGCCCTTGCTGGTCACCAGAGACAATTCTCTCCTCTTGAATGAGGCAAAAATTTTATTGGGAATGGAAAAGGTCTTTTTAAGCCTGAAACACTGACTTTGCTTGTATCTCAGCCTCTCATACCATCTTCTGTTAGGATCTGCTATCAGTCAAAATCCATAAATAAGGTTTGGTTGTTTATCACTTTGGATCCTCCTGGGTGTCAGTTGTCATAGAAATAAGAGCTGCTGCTAAAGGATAATGTGCCTTTATGAAAATTTCAACAGGGAATTATATTTACACTTGTGCATTTGCATTTGTTTGCTCTGACAGGATTCTGGATGACATCGAGGTCTACGAAGAGCAGATTTCATTCAAACTGGAAGAGCTGGTGACCATCTCCTCTTTCTTGAATTCCTTTGTGTTTAAGATGATCTGGGATGGAATTGTAGGTGAGTGCTTTTAGTAGATTGAGTTGATGTTACTCTTAGAACCACAAACGGCATTAATTTTGGAATTTGAAGCTTCTGCTAATTATTCCTTGGCACAAAAAGCACGTCAGTGTGGGAATATGTCCCAGTCTTTTGATGTCCAGATGCCACAATCATGCTTTGTGCCAAATCCAGAGCACTTCCCTATTTCCAGTAAGGATTTCTGTAACAGACATGATGGGCATGTTGGTTTTTGGCAGAGATGAGGTTTAGCAATGCTGAGCCATGTGTTGGACAAGAGCAGGGCAGTGCTGTGACCAGGCAGGGCAGCTTGCTTGGGTCTCTGTAGAATCTGCTGTGAACCTCTCTGCTGGTATAATTTGGGTAGAGCTCAGCTCTCTGGTAATTAGCTGAGATAGTCCAGCTCTGATGTGAAACGAGATGGCTTTGATTAGCTCTGTTTAAAGAAGAGACCATCTCTCTTCCCAGAGGCACAACATCCTTCCCTCCAGAGGCCGTGCGGGCCAGGAAAACACCCCAGTGCTGTTTCTGTGGGGAGGATAATCAAGGTGTGGCTCCTGCTGCTGCCAGGGGTGCCTGGACTTTGCTGCCTTGTTCCTTTTGTGCAGAGAATGCCCGAGGAGAGACCCTGGAGCTGTTCCATTCTGTGCATGGCTGGCTCATGGTGCTGTACGAGCGGGATTGTCGCCGGCGCTTCGCTCCCGAGGATCACTGGCTGCGCAAGTGAGTGGCTCAGAGCAGGGATCCTGGGCAGCTCCAGGCTTGTCCCACTGCCCCACATCCTCTGGGGAGCCTGATTTGGGGTTCCTTATTGACATTCTGCCTGTGGGATCGAGGTGGAACTGCTGCCTGTGTTTGCAGTTAAGGACGCCCCTCGTGTTGTGCTTTTCTCTGTGGTGGGAGGTTTAGGTGGTGCTTTGAAAACTGACTCAGCACCCAAGAGCTTGGGTGTCCCTGGACCCTTTCACCTTCTTAATGTGTACACTGAGCACTGCAGTCATCTTTGGAATCACTGCCTGTTCCCTCTCTCCCACACCTGGGATCTCTGAATCTCTGCCTTTCTTTGTCAAGGGATCTCAAACCCAGCGTGCTCTTCCAGGAGCTGGACAAGGACAAGAAACGAGCCCAGCTGCTCCTGCAGTACATCCCACATGTCATTCCCCACAAGAACGTGAGTGGGATGGGGGCAGAGGGTGGAGACTGGGAATCAATAGCCTGGGTGGCCATTGGGGTGGGAGGGACACGTGTCTGGAGCATTTTGTGACATGGAGCTTTTTTTGAAATGCCAGCTGAATAAAAATCTTCTCCTTCATCCTCACCTTCCCCAATAGATTTCCTCTAAATATCTTGATTTCTGTCACTGAGAGAGAACTGATCTGTGTCCTCACCCCTTCCTAGTGCATTTCCTTCAAATGCATGGATCTGTGTTGAGACAGAGCTGATCTGTGTGTGCAGCTGCATGCAGTGAGTGGGTGACAGTGGCACCGCTGGGAACAGCTGGGATCAGGATACCCAGCAGCCATTCTGGGTGTCAGGAGCTCCCAAATCCCTGCTGCCCTGCAGGATGAGGCTCCCCATGGACTGTCCATTTGTTTTCTTTTTGCAGAGGGTGCTGCTCTTCCGCAACATGGTGACCAAGGAGAAGGAGAAGCTGGGGCTGGTGGAGACGAGCTCGGCGTCCCCTCACGTCACCCACATCACCATCCGCCGCTCCCGCATGCTCGAGGTGAGGGGTGTGAGCCAGCCCACAGGGCCTGGCCTGACAAAAACAGGACAGGGAGGTGTGATTTTACCTTCTCTGTGGCTGCTGAGGGACCCACTCCCAGAACTGACATCCCAGGAGAATGCTGGATTCTTGTTCAGCTCAGGCTGCTGCAAACCTGGAATTTTGACTTGGAAAATGCTGAGTTTTTGAGCTCAAGACACATGACAAATACAGATTTCTTTGGTGGGCCTGTGTGCTGTCCCTGCTGCATCTCTGGGTGAGTGTTTCATGTGGATTGTCCTCTGGATTTTCTGCTCTGTGTAGGATGGGTACGAACAGCTCCGGCAGCTTTCCCAGAACGCCATGAAAGGAGTGATCAGGGTGAAGTTTGTCAATGACCTGGGGGTTGATGAGGCTGGTATTGATCAAGATGGAGTCTTCAAAGAGTTCCTGGAAGAGATCATTAAAAAGGTGTTTGACCCTGCACTGAACCTGTTCAAGGTAGGACACAGGTGCCACCTGAGGTGACCTGGTGCAGGCAAAGCCATTCTGCCTCACTGGGCTCTTATCTCTTATCTCTTTGTGCAGACCACCAGTGGTGATGAGAGGCTGTATCCATCCCCAACATCCTACATCCATGAGAACTACCTGCAGCTCTTTGAGTTTGTGGGGAAGATGCTTGGGAAGGCTGTGTATGAGGTGAGCCAGGAGCACCAGGTTGGGGTCTTGTCAGTGATGGTGCCTTTGAGGGCACCTGTCCTGCTTGGGGGGGTTTTCTTGAGGAGTGGAGTTTGGAAAAATGGCTTGGATAAAGATCCTTAGTGGAACAGGCTGGAATTTCTTTAGGCATGTTTTAAAAATAATTTTGGAGGTAAAACCTGGGTCATGCATGATTGTTCCTCATGGTGCTGGGATACCAGCCTGATTTTTTGGTGTTCCACCTTACAAACATCCATTTGTGGATACCTCAAAGGGACATGAGGCAAAAAGGAGGATGAAATAACAGAATGACTCTGATAGAATGATTTGGGTTGAAAGGGACACCTTCCACTATCCCAGGTTGCTCCAAGCTCTGTCCAGCCTGGCCTTGGGCACTTCCAGGGATCCAGGAGCAGCCACAGTTTCTATGAGCACCCTGAGCCAGGGCCTCACTTCCCTCACAGGGAAGGATTTTTCCATGTATGTCACTAAATTTCCCCTGTTTCACTTCAAACCATGTAATGCAGTTCTTTTAAAGAGCATATGGAGTTCCCCAAGTGCCTTTTTGCACCTGCCTTACTAATTAATGGATTTTAAGAGGATGTGGGGCTTGTAGCTGATTTTGGTGCCTTGCAAAGTGCTCTTTGCACTTGTTCCACACCACAAGATCTGCCTTGCAGGTAACCAAAGCTGCCACAACCACAAGTGTGTGGCAGGACCTTACCTGTGCATTCTTCTTTTCCACAGGGAATAGTTGTGGATGTGCCATTTGCTTCCTTCTTTTTGAGTCAGCTCCTTGGGCACCACCACAGTGTCTTCTACAGCTCCGTGGATGAACTGCCCTCCTTGGACTCAGAGTTCTATAAAAATCTCACCTCAATTAAGGTTGGAGCAAGAATTTTCCTGTCATTCACCTCCCTTTTTGCTGTCTGTTGTTAAAACCTGGGAGTGGTGGTTCTGCTGCTGAACCCTGACATTTTTCCTTTTTTTTTTTTTCCCTTCTCCAGCGTTATGATGGTGATATCAGTGACCTGGGCTTGACACTGTCCTATGATGAAGATGTGATGGGTCAGGTAGGTTTTTATTCAGTGATTTTTTGGACCTTACCTCTGTTTTGTCCTCTCAGCTCCTCTGAACTCAGCCATGGAATTCAGTATTTACCTGTGGGCAGAAAAGAGCTTTTCCACAAGAAGAGGTTCCCCTCTGACCCTTAATTTTTCTGCTTCCAGGGTTGAAAAGTGTTTAATGCTTCCCCTGCATAACTGGTGTTCCCTTCTTAAAAGAAGAGCTTGTGAGTAGGGATAAATTCCTTTTTTTCCCATCTATCAGGGAAACTCCCAAGTGTGTTGGGAGGTCTCTTGGCCTAGAGAATGAAAAGCTGTTTGGCAAATCCCTTAGGAAGACTTGGAGGTACTTGGTTGCACTAGAGCCCTGTGAAGTTGTGTGTGCAGAGCTGGAAAATCTGGAGAGAGATAAGATAAAAATGCTTTTTGTGCTGCAAATTCCATGGGGAGCCATGGAGGACACCTGCTGCTGCCTCAGGATTGCTGAGGTTTCAGCTTGGAGGGTTCTTCCATGTGAAGAATGAAGGTAGGAGCAGGATGTGGAGCCCAGCAATGAGATACTGTGGGCTGGGGTCAAAAATAATCCCAGTTATTATAAAATAAAATATATAACATGTATAAAATATATAAAATATATATATAAATAATATATATATTTGTGATGCAAATATAGATTATATTTGATAGATTATATATTTCACATATATATAAAATATATGTGAAATATATAATCTATCTAATATGTATCTAATATATATCTAATATATATATGTATAATATATATAATATATATATATATATAATATATATAAAAATATATATAAAATATATATAAAATATATATAAAATATATATAAAATATATAGAATAGCTGTTTCCCCAGTGCTTTGCTGGTGCTGAAGGAGCCAGGTGGGGTCACCCTGACTGGACTCTGTGTCCCTGCAGCCACAGCCATGTCACAGCTGAGCTCATTCCCTGGGCTGGCTTCAGTCTGACCTTGGAATTCACCTGGAGCTGAGGCCTCTGTAAAGTGGGAATGAGGAGTGGGGACTCTGCAGGCAGCACCTGGAGGGTCCTGCCCTGAGCTGGAGGAGATCAGCAGGCACTGGGAGATCCCTCCTGGCTCTGCTTTCCAGCCTGGAGTGCCCAGAGCCCCTGCATGAGACACAGCCAACTTTGGGCTGTGCTGCTGTCAGGCTGAGCTCTCTGAGCTTGCTCAGCCTCTGGATTCTGGGATTGTGAC